>NC_046186.1:83497602-83800633 GCF_011004875.1 Balearica regulorum gibbericeps | reverse complement strand
GGCACCTTCCACAACCCTTCTGACCCCAGACTACAGCAGCTGCCTTTTTGCTTGTTCTTGCTCCATTCTGGAAAACAGTGATGGGAAAAGAAGTGACTATGTCACAGAGCAGAGTGTCTTCTTAGTAAAAACTACAGGACAAACACAACAAAATACCCCACCCTAATGAGCTGAGAATGGCAAGGTGCACTGAAATAGCCCTGTTCAGGTGCCTCAGTCTTTACGGTATCTATGGTATGCAATCTAGTTAAAAGCCTGCCTATTTCTTCCGGATTAATAGCTGGAGAAGGTAACACATGCATGTTATGCTAAACTGAAATGGCAACAAGTAGTAGTTGTTGAACCATATGAGGGGACATGTCAGTTAAAATAAAAGCCCCAAACACCCCAGCACAGCTCTCTGGCAAAGGCTCAGACGTGCTGACTGAAGCCCTATCCTGACCATCATCTGGTGCATCCAGAATTTCAGGGAGGGAAGGGGAGCACCTTAATAGAAAACTGTGGAAGTTCACAGGAGACTGATCAAAAAGCAAAGCTATAAGTTTGCATGTCATCACATGTGCTTAGATTGAAAAAAGAAGCAAATGGTGGCAAATGTTGCATTTGCTCTCGTTAACAGACAAAAATTTCTGCCAAGGTTGTTTTTTGTATTTTTTTTCCCAATAAAAATCCCTGATCTATGGAACAGTGTATAAGATTTGAGGACATCTTTGAAATGAAACATCAATTGCAAACAAGAGTTCCAGTAATTTAACAACAAAAAACGAACAGACTAGAAATACTACTCTTGAATGGAATATTGGACAATAAAAGGATAAGTTGAGATATTATATATCATGCAAAACATGAAAATATAAAAATGGGATGTGCTTGCTGACATCTGTTTTTGTGAATTTGTGAGGAGGAGAGGAGAGGAATGACAGGAAAAACTGTCTAAATCCAGTGTGTTGATCATTTCTGCCAGTAGATACACATCCTTTTCTGCCCTCTCTCCACTTCCCTTCTTAGCTACCCACACACTGCACAAAACCGAATTTGCAGTCATCTTCTACCTCAGGCGAAACAGACTTAAAGAACTTGCTTCTCAACCATAAGCTCACAAACGGTCAAGTTGTTTTGTCTTGTGTATTTTTACTGGCTTAAGCAGGTGCAGTAGAGGAAGAAATTAAATGAACGTGAAAATAAGTGTTGAAAGTGAAAGAATAAAGAGGCTGAAATCCCTTTGCTTCCTGGTAGTAACTTGGTTCCTTAATATACAAGCTGTACACAAGAAGCTCAATTTTATTCAAAGAATAAGGACGATATTAATAAATAAGAAAAAACATGTCTTGATTATTTTAACACACTGCTCCTGAGGGGTAGTAGCTGAGTAATGCAGTAGAGTAATAAATTACTGGTTCAGTCTCCAAAGACAAACCAGAGAAACATACAGACACAGGCCAGGGATGCTGGGACTTAACTACTCTAGTGAATCACAGTTATTTACCCCTGGAAGAGAAGCTGTGGCAAAAAAAAATTTCTTTACATTCAAAAGGATACATTTATTTAGGAGAAAAGAAGGTTGGCCCATCAACTGTTCAGAAGCTCGGACATGGAATCTGCAAGGCCACAATACAGCATTTCCTGGGTGCAATACTACAGATTTAATGAGGTTTTGTCATCACAGAATGTGCCTGCAATTTCCTCACATCTCAAGATGTTCTTCTACTAATTTTTCCTCATATAATAAGAGTAATGCTTGTGACATCGTATAATCTACCAGCATCCTGGCTCTCTTCCAGACCTCCAAAAACTACCTCTGAAGCCAATTGGTCAATGTCAACTGAGTTTGAGAGGTCTCAAAGATCAAGCTCTCTCTAATATCTGCCAGTTTTCATAAAACGAGAGGACAGATTATGGTCTTATAGAGGAAAGGACTGTGACAACACAGCTTTCATCTAGCTTGCTGGGGAGTGGACAGCTGCCCCATGATAACATTTCTTGCCAGAGGAGTCGAGTAAAGGGCATAAAGAGGAAAGCAGGATTTTCTGGATGATTCAAAACAGTACAGTAGTGAAGAAATACATCTCAGACTCAAACCTGTAATAAAGCTCTTAAGTTTTGCCGCTCATGGAACGATTCACTGAAATAGTGAATTTTTCATAGCCTGCCCTCCTCCATCCGTACTAAGTTCATCTTGTGGTATCACACAGGTGATAGAATCACAGAAGGGCTGAGGGTTGGGAGACACCTCTGGTGTCAATGCCTTGCTCAAAGCAAGGTCAGATAGAGCAGGTTGCTCATGGCCTTGTCTGGAGATTGTCCTGAGATCATCAGCACAATCTTTCCCAACTCTGTATCTATATTCTAATCCCAAACACTCACTCTTATTCCCACTTTAGGCTCTTGACCCCTAAGCACTAGTTTACCCCTTTATATTCTCCAGCCTGGTCTTGTCACCCATCATACTCATCAGTCTCCTTGTAGCCACCCAATTTTGCTGAACTCTTACTCTCTCCCTTACATAGATTATTTGTCCTAAATACCTCCTCTCTCAACAAAATCCCCATCTACAAACTTTCATCTTCCCTTTCCTTTTGCAGTTAAGACCTTTCATTGTCCACTCTCCACACAGCTTTCCTTCCTCTCCCAGCTGGGTTCTTGTGAAGAAGGTTGAAGTTATTCCCCCATCATCTCTAACTCTATCCACTTTGCAAGCAGTGAACATATAGTGGGATTGAACAATCAGATTCCCTGAGGGCACAGGTGTGTATCACTGCAAAACTGCAATAGATAAGCAAGTCCTGTGCAGATCTGTGCTACCGTACACTCCATATAGATACATTACAGACTTTAATATTTGTAAAGAATTCTAGCACAGAATGTTAAAAATACTGTTTCCTGCAGGCTCAAAAGAACTACCTACTTCTTTAAAGATACAATGAAAAACACAGCTCCAGCCCACCCCTTCAGCCACATGCTAGTGTGAGGCCACTGTCCCAGATCATGACAATACTAGAGCTTTTCAGAGAAATCTCCAGACTCTCAGCTAGGCAAACAACATTCTGTCAAATTCACTCTCTGCAATTGCTGAATAATTTTAGTTCAAGTCTTCTCTACGAAACAGGATTTATTATAAGGTGTATAGGGTCTGGCTGAGACAGAGTTAATTTTCCCCCATAGCAGCCCTCATAGTGCTGTGCTGGATATTGGTAGCTAGAGACATGCTGGTAACACACCGGTGGTGTGGCTACTGCTGAGCAGTGCCGGCACACATCCAGGCTCTCTCTCCAACATTTCTCCCCCCCCTCAGCAGTAGGATGCTGGGGGTGGGCAAGATCTTGGGAAGGGACACAGCCAGGACAGTTGGCCCAAACTGACCAAAGGGATATTCCATACCATATGACATCTGCTCAGCAATAAGAAGCTGAGAGATAGGGGGAGGAACTGTGGGCATTGGGGTTTTTTTGGGTTTTTTTTAAATGTTTTTCTTCCAGAGCAACCGCTATGCGTACTGAAGCCCTGCTTTCTGGGAAGTGGCCAGACATCACCTGCTGATAGGAAGTAGAGAATAATCTTTTGCTTTGCTTCTGCACGCAGCCTTTTGCTTTTGTTGTATTAAACTGCCTTTATCTTGACCCATGAGTTTGGGGTTGGGTTTTTTTTCCATCTTATTTTTCTACTCTCCCTGTCCTGCTGAAGAGGGGAGTGATAGAGTGGCTTGGTGGACATTTGGCATGCAGCCAAGGTTAAACCACCACATAAGGTAAGATATCAATTATCAAAAAAGGTTCCAAGTTTAATTGTTCAGACTGAAGTTACAAGCACCACCACCAAAAAAACCCCACGTTTCACAGGGCTGTCAGGCACCACCCATGTTTACAGAGAACTAGGAGTGAAAACACTGCTTATCATATTTTCACCTTCAATCCAGCACATTCTGCAAAAAAATGGCAGAGGTCCACATAAGCTGCATATGAAAGAGGATTACCCTCCAAGGGTGACAGAACTTACTTCCTGTTTTGGAAGTCCTGTGCACTAAATGTCCATTTGTGTACGGCACAGTTTTCAAACAGCATCAGCTCCTAGTGTCACCTGTGACATTCCCTCTCAAATATCGCAGCAATACAAAGAGTTCTCAGGAACACCCTTCACTATGCAAAACAGTATGAGTACTAACTCTCGACATATAACCGCAAAGTCCCATTTCCCAAGGGAGAGGTTGTTGACATGACAGGGGAGTTACCGGGTTACTGATTGTCTTGGGCAGTCCATCCAAGGACATCATCTTCCCTCCTCCAGTCCAAGTTTGTCAGTTCTGTGTGACCACTGCTGGAGCGTACTTAAAGGGCTCACTGGTCTGCCAGCACCAAAGGAGGGATCCCTTCAAAAAATCAAAACTTTTATTAGAAAGAAACAAAGCGACACTACATGAAGTGAAACCCTCCAAGGTATAACTTTAAACAGCACAAAAAATTATGCAAACATCTTTCCTTTCCAACAAATTTACTAGAATTTTGAAATATGAAAATTAAAGGCTTGCTTAAAGAAATAAGGTGCCACCTTAACGAGGGACAGTGCACACAGGTACACAATGTCATCAGCAACTTCCTGAGATTATGTGTACTGAGACAGAATTCCACATAAAAATCATCATTGCACAGGGCAACACTGATGACTCGGTGCCTCTCAGCTGGGTCCTAACAGCCTCCGTTTGCAGCTGACCCCTGCCTGCAGACAGGGAAAAGATACACAGTACAAAAGCAGTTTTCCCAAGACAACCAACCAACCATTTTCTGTTTCTTTTAACACTTTCTGTGCTATCCCCAGATTTCCCAAGGCAGACAAGCCCTAGGGGCTGAACTTGCTTTTTCCAGTTTTATCTTGAAGTTAAGAGATACTAGGCAAAGACATAGCAGGGAAGGAAAGGGTGGTTTATGTTTCTTCCTCCAATACATATAATCCCTGAACTCCACAAGTAACTACAGGAGTTTGTAAAACTTGCATTAAATGCACAGCATTAATAAGAAATGAAACAACAGCTTGTGAGTATATCTAGCTACACTGTAATTTCTTTAGCAAATCTTCTAATGAAGTGACCAAAATTCAGGGCCCAATTGAAACTACTAAGCAATTATTTCTTACACATTGTGGAGAAACAACTAAGGTAGCACGCAAACTGTGTGGTGATGACAGGCAGAGAGGGAAAAGTCAAAGGTGAGGGTTCTAGCATCATTACAAGTGCTAGCAACATTAGAAGGGGAAAAAAAGAGCAAAAAAACCCAAAAAACAACAACAAAAAAACCAAAACAAACAAAAAAACCCACCCCCACAAAACACCACCAAACCAAAATCCCAAGGTCTGTGACCTGTGCCACAGTGCCCTGAGGTTAATCTTCTGCAATGATTCAACCATAGAGCAGCCCATTGCAACATCTGCTTATCTTGTGGGAGATGTGAGCCAGAAGGGTATTAATTCTCCTACTCAAGACCAGTGTCCAGAATGAAATTCAGAGAACATAAAGTGCCTACCCCGCATAACTGTTTTGCCCCTTTGATCTTGATACCACATCTGTAAGGCCCTGAAAACAAGTGAATGTTGCAAACACCTGTCTTGACATGGGCAGGGATGGGCTGATGACAAGGTAGTGTTCACCAAGAACAGAACCTGCAGAGGCAGGATAACATCCTGTGAGTCCTCTCCTCTATTCCTGAAACATGTAGACAAAGACCATCTGTGTCCTGTGTGCGATGTGCCTGTGAAAGATCACCACTCACTTGGTCAGCCCTGAAGGGGGGAGACAGTGAGACCTCCAAGACCCCCAAGACCCCCACAACCCACCGACTCATTTCTAGAACATTTCTGAACCTTCCTGAGCACATAGTGCGCCTACTCAGTGATGACAGGCCCCCGCCTATGGGGCGGGCACATTGGGTTATAAAAAGGGAAAACATAAGTTTTCAGTGTGTGCCCACCACCTGAAGACTACAACTACGAGCAGAGAACATCGCTCAATCCAAGGGTGGTGATATCTTTTCTCTCTTTCTCCTTTTCTTTTCCTCTCTATCACTCTCTCTGTCTCTAACTTAGTTTTCAGCACATTAGGGTAATATCATCACAAGTTTTGCTAAACCATTACCTTTCATAGTTCTGCTAAGTTTTAAGTATTACTATGACTTTTAGTCAAGCCTCTATCTTTTGTAGTTTCACTGAGTTTTAAGTAAATTTGTGATTTGTTTGAACCTCTAGAGTAATTGTCATTACTCCTGATTACCACGCAGAGAATTAAAAAGTTAACCTCACCCTAACCCACCGAGTGGGACAGGACACCATCAATTCACAACACGAACATGCAAAGGCAAGCAAACTTCATTATTTTCATTTTTAAGAGGAGGAAATCAAAATCAAAGCAAACAATAATTCTGCCTTTAGCATCGGGAAGTCCAATAGCAGACCCAAAAAAAATGAAACACAGTTTCCAGCAGCCTGCTAACTGAACTTCCCTGGGTGTGAAGCAGCAATCTAAATCCCGCTGAAAGAGGATCCTGGAACAGAACTGACTGTCAGTCTTGGTAGACCAGGTGGCACTCTGGCAAAATGATGGGTTGAGGTTTTTTTTTTTTTGTTGTTATTAGAGTTTTTTTATTGAACAGGTCACATTAATGAGGGACAAAACAGGACATGGACATGCAGCTGCAAGGTTTTCCTGTAACCTTCTGTCAGAGGAACCTCTGTCAGCACATGCTACACCAAATCTTAAGTCTGCAACATGACAAGTTATGGTTTCATGACCACAGTCTTAGAAATGAAAAAGATGCATGCTTTCCTGTTAGCTCACACATTGCAAAGCAGCCACAGACCTCTTCAACAACAACAACAACAACAAAAAAAAAAAAAAAAAAAAAAAAAAAAAAACAACAAAACCACCCAACAGGAAAAAGGCCAAAAAACAGCTATTAACACTCTTCCTCTGTGACAATCAGAAAATATTTTTTGTGAGGGTAACTCAGGTTAGACTTTATAATCAAAGCCAGTTTTTACACCAAGGCAAACAAGGCTTCCACAAAGAGAATAAGCGAGGTACTTTCTGGATATTTGCAAGCAATTAAAGTACAAAACACCAGTGGCGTCCCCCGGCTATAAACCCAACACTGCAACACACCAGAAGGATACAGGACTAGTTTCACCAAGAAACCTCGGCCACTTCACCCGTAACGCGCCCCGAGGAAGCCCCGGCCCCCAGAGCGCCTCCTTCAGCCGGGCCCGCCTCAGCCCCGCCAGGGAGCGGCCCCCTCTCCCCGACAGGCAGACACGCGCAGGGGGGGTTATTTCTACCGTTGCCCGCCGGTTCCCCCCTAACGGGCCGCTCCCTCTTTATCCGCACAACGTACCTCCGTGACTAGCAGCGCTTGGAGACCCGCGGGCTGAGACCAGCCGGCGCTGCCATCGCCCCCCCCCACACCCGCTGCCGTCAGCCGCTCAGACTCCGCTCCGCGTCTGGCCCGGCGAGGCCCCTCCCAACGTCTTCCGGCCGCCTCCTACGTCACCGCTGCACGGCGCGGCCTCGGGCCCGGCTGTGGTAGGGGCGGCGGGGCGGGAGCTGATGTCCTTACCAGGTCATACAGCGGCCGCGCCTGGCCCACAGCGGAGAGCAGGAGCTTCCTCCCGGGGGGTGGCGGTGCTCTGCTACGCCGGGAGGGCGCCTGGCACCGCGGGTGTTTGACGCGAGCCGCGTTGGAAGGCTGCGCGGGCACCGTGCCTTTTCTCGCTCTCCTCCCGAACCGTGCCCGGGACTTGTCGGAGAGCTCTGCTGGGCCCAGGCCGAGCCATGCCACAGGCCTCCGACCCGCTGATACAGGGGAAAAAAGGGTTAAAACTGCATAAAGTATCCATGGCAACATGTTCTGAAACTGTAGTAAACAGGATAGGATCTCTCAATGGACCAAAGGTTTAGAACAATAGGGCCCTTCACAGTGTTCTTTCCCTATTGTAAGTGTATATAAAATAAATCTGGCCTTGGAATAGTATCAAGAAATAGCATATCCTCAAGTCACCTGTATTGATTTTAATACTAAAATGCACACCCCCTTTGTGAATACTGAGCATGCTAGCTAGAAGACCTCCCCAAATGTTTGAAACATGAAGTAAAATGTGTATGTATTGTTACCGGAAAGCGGCAAAACAATTCATTAAGACTTATTTTGAATTTTTAGAAAGCAGGCATTCTTTATTGCAGCGCTGGGTGCACGGGGGGATAACACCACCTAATGTGTGCACCCAAAAGACAAAACTAACAAGTATTTATACTATGTTAATATACATATTCATTATATTTCCAAGTAATACTTATCACATTCATGGATTTTCCAGGAACTCGTTAGCATATGCTAATGTCTTTTGTTGGCACCTCCGGGTGGTGGTCGGGGGTCTTCAGATGAAGGCTCATACTCTTCTTGACCTTTACTTCTATGCAGACTCAGTCCTGGTACCATGTATACCTTCTCCTTCAAGGCTGGTTTTGTGATCATCTTGTAACTTTCTTATCTTTGCGCATCTGGTCTTCCAAGGCCGAGCTGTTTTAAAATGAGATTATTCCAGAGCTTCTTATCTTACAACTATTCTAACTATTTTCTAATTCGTAATGGTTTCCCTTTTGTCTGGTTACATCTATTAAGCAATGGCTCTAATTGCTTGAATTGATCTTAATATTTGAATATTCACAGGTATCAGTATGGTGAAGGCAGGTGAAAGATGGTTAAGGAAGTTTTAAGAACAGCAGTCAGCTACACCTTGTGTGTTGGGTTTGTGTGGCAAGGTTTTGGTAGTGTGGGGGGCTACAGGGGTGGCTTCTGTGAGAAGCTGCTAGAAGCTTCCCCTGTGTCTGACAGAGCCAATGCCAGCCGGCTCCAAGACGGACCCGCTGCTGGCCAAGGCCAAGCCAATCAGCGCCTCTGTGATAACATATTTAAGAAAGACAAAAAAAACAGTTAGAGAGAGCTTTTGCAGCCAGAGAGAGGAGTGAGAAGATGTAAGAAACTCTGCAGACACCAAGGTCAGTGCAGAAGGAGGGGGAGGAGGTGCTCCAGGCACCGGAGCAGAGATCCCCCTGCAGCCCGTGGTGAAGACCATGTTGAGGCAGGCTGTCCCCCTGCAGCCCATGGAGGGAGGATGAGGGGGTGTAGAGATTCCACCTGCAGCCCATGGAGGACCCCACACCAGAGCAGGTGGAGGCACCTGAAGGAGGCTGTGGCCCCGTGGGAAGCCCGCGCTGGAGCAAGCTCCTGGCAGGACCTGTGGACCCGTGGAGAGAGGAGCCCACGCCAGAGCAGGTTTGCTGGCAGGACTTGTGACCCCGTGGGGGACCCATGCTGGAGCAGTCTGTTCCTGAAGGCCTGCACCCCGTGGGAGAGACCCACACGGGAGCAGTTCGTGAAGGACTGTAGCCTGTGGGAGAGACTCACGTTGGGGAAGTTCGTGAAGGACTGTCTCCGGTGAGAGGGACCCCATGCTGGAGCAGGGGAACGATGAGAGGAGTCCTTCCCCTGAGGATGAAGAAGCGGCAGAAACACCATGTGATGAACTGACCGTAACCCCAATTCCCCGTCCCCCTGTGCTGCTGAGGGGGGGCGGAGGTTGAAGCCTGGAGTGAAGCTGAGCCTGGGAAGATGGGAGGGGTGGGGGGAGGTGTTTTAAGATTTGGTTTTATTTCTCATTGCTCTGCTCTGTTTTGCTTGGTAATAAATTAGATGAATTCCCTCTCTAAGTTCGGTCTGTTTTGCTCATGATGATAATTAGTGAGTGATCTCTCCCTGTCCTTATCTCAACCCACAAGCTTTTCGTTGTACTTTTTCTCCCCTGTCTAGTGAAGGAGGGGAGTGATAGAGCGGCTCTGGTGGGCACCTGGCCCCCAGCCAGGGTCAACCCACCACACCTTGTTATTATAAAAAAGGCATGCTTGATGTACTCGGCGTGCCAGCTGGTGTTAGATGCCTGAAACCCTATGCTGGCCAGAACTGAAATAAGTAAATACTCTGTGTGTGATACGCTCTTTGCACACCGGGTGAAGAACCCAGATTTCAGACACCACCACTGCTCCCACATGTGCCCTGTGGGCTTGGATTTACAAGCGCTAAAGTAACAACTTGGTCACACAGTTCATTCAGCTCCTTACCACTACCACAAGCTTCCCCTGCAAACCCTTTCACTTCCTCTAGGCTTTGTGTTTCCTCTGTAGGTCCCATGTTACAGCCTAACCCCATCACCTCCGAGCAAGACAGATCTGCTGTGATCAGACCCAAATGCAGTTTTCAAAGTTGACTAGGTCATTTGTTGCTCCAGGACTATGGAGTTTCTGAAACCTGGAAATCTTACACTCACACCCAATCTTATACCCACAGCTCCAAGGCTGTGCTTTTATCCTCCCATTCTCTCAGAGGTGTCACTAAGCCTAGGTTTGGCTGTTTCGGTCTAGTAAACCGGTAGGGCAATGAAATCTGTAGTAGTTTTACAGCTCATGATATGTTGCAGCATGCTGCTCAGAGAAGTGCTACTTGAAGTTTGTCCTATTCATATGCTGGGTGGGGGAAAGATGAGCACAAAAATGAAGGTTGCAAATAGGAAAGGACCACAAAACTAAATCACTCTATCCTGTTCAATTACAGGCATTATTTTGTACAGGCTGTTTGCCTTGCAGGAAGCTGTGCATGTGTTTATAGCAAATAATAATAATAAAAAAAAGGTATTCAGCCACTATTGTCACAAAGACCATTTCAATATCGTAGCTAGATAATATCCAGTCTCCTATTCTACAATTAACCAGCACAAAAAACCCATACCAAATCATATCTACTTGCTAGAAATCATCTAACTGTTTTAAAATAGCTGCTTTAGAGGGTACACCAGCTTAGCTATATGAGATTTGAAGGATTCATTCACAGAAAGGTATGGTAACATTTCTTTTGAGAACTGCCAAAATGATCTATTCAGATTAAAGAGCAGCAAAGCAGATCGGTTGGGGGATAGATACCTTAGAATCATGCATGGTTTTGAGAGAGGACTGAGAACTGTTGTCTGCACTTTTAAAAAGAGAATTAAAAAAAAAAAATCCTAGAGCCTGAGCTACCACTTAGTTTTCCTTTGAAGCTATTGTTCCAGGCATTCTAGTCTAAAGAGTAGAAAGTTTTGATAAAACCAGACTGACAGAAGTACTTGAAAGGCCTTCACTTCTCAGTACTAGAAAGCAACCTCAAAGCAGGTTTGAAAGTTTGGGTCAAACAACAGGGACAGAAAAGATACTGAAGGGCTGGAATGAAAAAGTAGTGATGCTGAAAGGAAGAGCAACAAGTGGAAGTGTTTCTAGAAGAGCCACAGAAAATAAAGGTTTACTATACTACTACTTCCAGCTCTGAGCTCTTCTACTTTTGGGAAGAAACAATCCAAAGGAAATAGTCATTTAAAGTATGCACCAGTTCCTTACTGAAGCAGAACAGCTGTTTGATTAGCACACTGATCACCTCACTGAAGGCTGAGTCATAGGCAGTTTATGAAATTTGCAGGAAAATTCCTATTTCAGCTGCCAAACCTAATGCACCATTGACAGTCAGTTGGGTTACAGCTTGAGTAGACTTGTACTCACTGCAGTTGTTTTGTTGATAGATTCTTGTTTTCCTGCTGATTTCTTGTAACTGCTATTTTTAGCCATTGACTAGTGCAGTCATGATGACAAATAACAGTGTATTCCCTTATTTCCATGGTCCAAGTCCTAATTCAGGCTTTTGCTTTTCAAGCTACAATTTGAATTGTACGCAACCATTGCTGGGACTGTGTGTTACCCTGTCAGCCTATTCTGACTTTCCATGTTCCAGCAGAATTTTGCTTCCTGGGGAAATAGAAACACTTTGTTAAGACAGAGCCAGGCAGTTTCAGCTGAAGCAAATTTAGCAGCTATTCTTGGCCAAAAGGTAGCATTTGAGGGAGGACCTTGTTACCCCTAAGAAATTTTACCTCCCTTTCCTGCCTCAGCTACAAGAACTTGGAGAGGAATATAATCACAGGACAGCAGCAGTGCAGAAGCTGCTACTGCACCTCAGCTGCTACCGTACTCAACCAGCACTACCAAGTACAGTCTTTATGAACTTCTTGCTTATTTTCAGTGATAATCAGGTGATCTCCAAATCTTACATATTCTCTCTTGGGTACCAAGAGCTGCTTAGATTCATCTCATAAAAAAGCCTGAAACTTGATCTTTTATAGACTTAGCTTTTGATTCTGTTTTCCCTTTCTACTTTGGTGAAGAGATGGACTTAACACTTGAGCACCAGTGTCAGACCACAACCCCCTAATTAGGACAGACCGATGGCATCTAGCACCATTTTACACAGAGCTTTGGATCTATGGGATTGAGTCTAATAGTGACAATTTTTAGTTTAGATAAATACTGTGCACACTGAGTCTGTGGTCAGCAAAACTGGATTTGATACAGTTTGTTAAAATCACCTGCATAACTGTGGCATGCTTCAACATAAGCTTCTGACCAGCAACACAGGCCATGCTAATAACAGTTAAAGTCCACTCAGAAATCTGGGACAATTGAACTAAACTGATGACCTGGCACTTTTTTGAACCCCTTCTCACATATTCAGTCAGGTGCCTTAACAAACACCACTTTATTGGATAGAAAAAGAAGAGGACAACCATACACTATTTTGAGCCCTCCTGTAATTTCTTGGTAAAGGAGCTGCAAGTCACTGCCCAAGGTTAGGGTAACAACATACGTTGTCATACTTACTTGGCCCAATATTTTATACACAGTTCCAATATTAAATTTCCACCAATTAATGGTGAGCTATTTTAAAAAGGAAGTCCCTAGACTTGACACAAACACATTCTGAAACCTCTCACAGGTCCCTTTTTGTTCAACTCTTCTCCTCTCCACAATTTAAAACACCATTCTTCCCTTTATGCAAGAGGCTGCTTTTCCTTTTTAGGCCTATCCCGCACTTTCTGTAATAGGTTACTTGTGGTTTCTCAATGTTCAGATATGCTTATTTACTTTTCTTCCTAGCCTACGTACCAAAGCCCAAAGTTATGCTGACTTTAGTCTAGGCATACAGTTGGCTGCCCCGCTGGCTGTGTCCATCCTTTGTCTGATGCATGCAGTACTGTAACAGCTTCCTAAGTACTGCTGTTTTTTTGCTGTCCGTACAAGACATCCATGGTTTGGCAGAGACAAAACTGGCTGTAGCACATCAAGTCATAGGGTCATGTTCCCACGACCGTTACAGATAGTGGCCATCACAAGCTGCCTATATGATCTCAAAAGCCTGATGTTGTTGCGTCTTCCACAGCTTTAGTGGAGCTGTTAGTGCATTACAGCATTTTCTGATGGAAATTATTCCCCTAGCTTCTTTGAAAGGCATTGCATTCAAAGTGGACACAGAATCATAGAATCATAGGATCATAGAATGGTTTGGGTTGGGAGGGACCTCACAGATCATCTAGTTCCAGCCCCCCTGCTGCGGACAGGGACACCCTCCACGAGAACACGTTGCCCAAAGCCCCATCCAACCTGGCCTTAAAGACTTCCAGGGAGGGGGCAACCACAACCTCTCTGCGCAACCTGTTCCAGCACCTCACCACTCTAACAGTAAAGAATTTCTTTCTAATATCTAATCTAAATCTACCCTCCTTCAGCTTAAAGCCATTACCCCTTGTCCTGTCACTACACTCCCTGATAAACAGTCCCTCGCCATCTTTCCTGTAGGCCCCCTTCAGGTACTGGAAGGCTGCTATAAGGTCTCCCCAGAGCCTTCTCTTCTCCAGGCTGAACAACTCCAACTCTCTCAGCCTGTCCTCACAGGAGAGGAGCTCCAGCCCTCTGATCAGCTTCGTGGCCCTCCTCTGGACTCTCTCCAACATTTCCATGTCTCTCTTGTACTGGGGCCCCCAGAGCTGGATGCAGTACTCCAGGTGGGGTCTCACAAGAGCGGAGTAGAGGGGCAGGATCACCTCCCTCGACCTGCTGGTCACACCTCTTTTGATGCAGCCCAGGACACGGTTGGCTTTCTGGGCTGCAAGTGCACACTGCCGGCTCATGTTGAGCTTCTTATCAATCAACACCCCCAAGTCCTTCTCCTCAGGGCTGCTTTCAATCCATTCCTCGCCCAGCCTGTATCTGTTCTTGGGATTGTTCTGACCCATGTGCAGGACCTTGCAGTTGGCCTTGTTGAACTTCATGTGGTTTGCATGGGCACACCTCTCCAGCCTGTCAAGGTCCCTCTGGATGGCATCCCTTCCCTCCAGTGTGTCCACCACACCACACAGCTTGGTGTTGTCAGCAAACTTGCTGAAGGTGCACTCAATCCCACTGTCCATGTCGCTGACAAAGGTGTTAAACAG
This sequence comes from Balearica regulorum gibbericeps, assembly GCF_011004875.1. Lineage (NCBI taxonomy): Eukaryota > Metazoa > Chordata > Aves > Gruiformes > Gruidae > Balearica > Balearica regulorum. The sequence continues at coordinate 83,786,256 of NC_046186.1, read as the reverse complement.
TGCCGGTCCCAGTACTTGCTGGGACGCCACTCGTCACTGTTCTCCACTTGGACATTGAGCCATTGATCACAACTCTTTGAGTGTGACCATCCAGCCAATTTCTTATCCACCGAGTGGTCCATCCATCGAATCCATGTCTCTCCAATTTAGACACAAGGATGTCGTGCGGGACAGTGTCAAATGCCTCGCACAAGTCCAGGTAGATGACATCAGTTGCCCTTCCCTTATCCACCAACGCTGACATGAATCACCACTTCCTGGTACACCAATATTAACATTTCAGTTCAGAGCCTAGCTGATTCAGCTGTTACTTAGTTACAAGTTAATCAGCGGCCTTCCATAACTCTTCCTTGACCTGTCAATACTTGGCTCCAGTGATCATTCAGATCTTTCACTTTTCAGTTTCAAGCCTAAATGCACAAATCTTACAAATCACAGGGAACAAAATAAAAAGTTAGGGGTTTTTTAAATGTGCTTACCCATTCAAAAGCTTAAAATGCTACTGCTACTTCAGAAACTAGTAAGTAGTCTATTTTTTTGTTGCAATGCCCGCTTTTAAAGTAAAACGTTGCAGAGAAGCGTAAGACCAAACAAGATACAGATTAGAGGGCTAAAGGACAAACAAGTTACAGAGAAGTCACTGGTCCTTTTGAAAGGCCATATAACCCTTAAAACATACTCTCCCCTTCTTTTACAAATAGGTGACACAACACTCTAGGATTCTGAAAGCAGTTGGGATCACTTCTTCATTCGTATTGCAATAGATACTAGAGCAAACCTGCACCTAATGCCTGCCCTGTCTGCCTCCCCCCTTCCTCACCCAAAGATGATTGTGCCATGGTCTACACAAACATAGTGCTCAGTCCCCACCTGCCTAGGGAGATAAAAACCAAGCAACATCACGCATCTGCGTGGAACAAAACACTGTGCGATGTTCCCCAAACTACAGACTGTGACCAAACCCAAGATCCCTAGGACTACACCTTTACGCCTTAGCTACACCATCATCTTCACTGCAGTTGCCTTTGGATCTCCCTGGTGGGTACTGCGGATAGAGATGGGCTCATGTGCCCTCAGCATTGCTGCATTTTTGAAAGAGAAAACGAGAGGGCTGTAGTATCACCTTTCACCACGAGATGGTAGGTGTTTTCCGATGGTTAGAGAGCACCAGGCTTTTAACAGACCTTTGCATTGGTGAACTCCTCAGCTTCAGAGAAAGTGGAGACAAAAGTAAATTAGGACCAACAAAAATCTAATAAACTATTTATGGGATTGTGAATGAACTGAAGCCTGAGAGGAGTAGGGGAAGCTCACATGTATTGGGCACAAATATGAAAAAAAATCCTCAGCTTAGACTCAAGATAGTGTTGCTAGTGTAAGGATTTGGGTGCCCCTTTCTTATTCTTATCCTAGCTCTTCCTGTTAAGGAACTTCCTTGCTGTTTAAATGTGTTTTATGTCACCAACAACATGAAACTTTGGCTATTTTTGGAGACAAAAAGCATTCCCAAACTAAATATTGGGTAATTTTGAAACAAACTCATAATAATAATTTAAAAAGCACCTTCAGGTGGGTAAAGTTGCATATCTATCTCATGCTGTACACAGAACACATTTATTATCAAAGTTACTGTCCTGGTTTCAGCTGGGATACAGTTAATCTTTTTCATAGCAGCTGGTGTAGTGCCGTGTTTTGGATTTAGGATGAGAATAATGTTGATAACACATTGATGCTTTAGTTGCTGCCAAGCAGTCAAGGACTTCTCAGCTTCTCATACTGCCCTGCCAACAAAAGGTGGGGGGCACCCAAAAAGCTGGGAGGGGGCACAGCCAGGGCAGCTGACCCAAACTGGCCAAAGGGATGTTCCATACCATAGGACATCATGCTCAGTATATAGCTGGGGTAGCTGGCTGGGAGGCAGTTCAGCTCAGGAACTAGCTGAGCATCTGTTCCGGGTGGTGATCAACTATGTTGTATATCACTTGTTTTATATATTCTTTTATCATTATTATAATTATTCCCTTTTCTGTCCTATTAAACTGTTTTTATCTCAGCCCATGAGTTCTACTTTTTTTTCAGTTCTGTCCTCCATCCCACTAGGGTGGGGGAGTGAGCAAACAGCTGTGTGGTTGTTTTAGCTGCCTGCCGGGTTAAGCCACAACAGTTACTAAGACATTTGGCCTTGTTTCTGGAATTTTCTCAAAAAAAAGTTGAAAGATGCAGCTGTAAATAACTAAGATTTTCAGTCAAGGAAACTTTCTGTACGTACATCAGAGGAAAGATAAAGTTAACACCATAGACATTACTTCTCACCAATTATTTCTGACAGAAACTACCTCTTTCTCATCTCATCTCCAATTTTAATTGTCATTTCCATAGCACCGTGAAGGCCAGTAAACAAAGCCTGAACAAACCCAACACACCAATACTCTCTCATGTCGGAGTTCAAAAAGGCCAAAGCCAAACTTGTTGATCCCATCCTAACAAGACTTGCACTGCTTTATCTTTCTCACATTTAAGATTCTCATGTGACTCTCATTTCTACAGTAACAAATATACATTTACCCCAACGACTTGCCTTTGAAACCAAGAATCACCATTTTAAAGGTAAAATACAGAGATCAAACCAAGTAGTACATCTGCCTGGCTGGTTAATTGCCCCTCATCGTCCCCAACAGAGGGTACAGGCAGGCCTTTCCCAAGTCTGTCAACTCCTCTTTGCCATTAGCTTCTTGTAAGATGGAGTCAATCCCAGTCCTTGGCCAAGGTTCAGGCAAATACTACAGACTCCACCTTTCCAAATAAATTCTTCCTAGTACTGCTTGTATTCAGCCTGTCTGACCAGTAGATCCATACCTTCCCTACCCAGCTAAGGCCAACAACTGGCCATAGCCATGCAGTTAGGACTAGGTGAGCTCAGGGGCTAGGAAAAGCACTTTTCTGTCAAAACAGGCAACAAGCACAGGTACTCATTTAATGGTGCTCTGTCCTACTGTCCAAAACTGACCCAAAACTCAAGACATACAAGATATATTGAAATTAGTTATGAATAACTAACTGCTTTTCTTTTATGGACAGAAGAACATAATATGCTGCAAAATTACGGAAGTAGGCTGCTCTTTAAATTATTATAAATGCCATGCACTTTCTTTGACCTTTCTGCTGACAAATAATTTCCAGCTATGTCTGGCCACAAGTCAACAGTGTTACCCTAATTTAAATCACTATAAAGCAGAATTTACATTTTTTTCCAGTTCCTCATAGCTTGACTTGGAACTGTGGGAGGCAGTCAGTTTGAGACAGCAAAGCGCTGCCCAGGCTGAGCTATGGCTCCTTGTTATTCAGTAGTGATTCAGGAAGAAGTATGGTTTACAGTTTCTGTACAACTTCCAAGCGAGCACCTTGGGCCATGCTAACTACCCTTTTATGGTAGGTTTCCAAAGGACAGTCCCAAATCTGTCTTGCATTCCTTGCCACAGACCAAAGGGAAGTTCAAGCAGCAAGTAAGGCAACTGAACACTGTCACCATTTTGCTGGGGATGCCCCATAGCTGACCTCACAGCAAAACTAGGGGCTCCTGGAGTACAGGACTGCACCTTTGCGGTTGCAGAACAGTTGTTAGGCTCCCCATGTCTTAGATAAACCTGCAGGAATGAAAGAGTATAGTGGTTTGGACATCTTCATAGAAGCTAAAGTGGGTGGGAAGGGCCACTGATTATCCTGCAGGCACAGAGATGGCAGCCAAAGGGAGCCTCTCGCTGAAGGGACAGCAGGTCTCATATAGGAATAGGAGAAAGATACAATGGAACAAAACTGATAGTCTAGCAGAGCCTTTTCAGTGTCCACATGATTCTCTAACCTTCATTATCAGATTGGTTATTAATTCAGGAAAAGTTCACCCAGCGTAGGTTTCATACCTCTCTATAGTTAGTAACCACTGCAAGTTTCTAGATAAACATCTTTGTTCATCATCTTATCAAAATTAACTCATTTTTTGTATGGAAAAGATAAAACGCATGCATCTTCCTTTCTTGAACAGCAGTATCTGTTGCAAACATAGGTGCTTTAAGACGCCATGAGTCTTGCATACATGATGGGGGGTTTTTTTGTTTGTTTTTTACATAGCACAACTAGTTGACAGTTCAGTAGTTCCAAGGTGACTGGTGAGAAGGAAAACAGCTGTTTTCCTAGCTGTAATACAAACAAATACAATAAGTCAAACATCAACAATCTATATTTCTTCTAAAAATAGTATACATAACAGAAGATATAAGAATAAACTGAACACTCAGACCCCAATATCTTGTAAACAGACATAAAACTAAAAAAGTGTGTACATTTCAATTCATGCCATACAAAGAGAAAAAAATATTTCAAGTATACTAATGAGTAATCCAGTGTGTGGTGAAGTTTAAGGCTAACATTTTCAACCTTCAGTGCTGAATTTGTACAGAATCCACATATGAACTCTCAGAAGCAGCTTTATTTCCATCAGACATGAATCCTTGCAGCTGACATTGACTTTTCAAGAGCTTCAAGGGATCAGAACTGATTTCCGTGGGACAACAGTGTTTTTTCAAAATTTTACAAGTTTTAGCAAGATAGATTTCAGTTTAACATCTTGATTCAGAAATGCTGCTGCATCATTTCATGTTCCCATTGTGACTCTTAGGTGAGGGCTCCAGCTCCTTGCTGGACTGGATCTACCAAAGCAGAGCATACTATAATACCACACACATATATATAGCATGTTATGTTACGGAGGAGAAAAGCTGTTGGCATACATGCCAGCACTTATCACTCTGAAGAACAACTTAACACAACGACACATGATTGTAAATCATGCATATTGTAGGCTCAAGGTATGGCAACTATGTTGGACAAGCGGCATTAACAGCTATTTGCATGTACACAGTGGATGCCTCTGTAGGAAGTGAAAATAGCAGGCAGCCCAGCCACCACAGTAGTCCTCAAAGCTGATTCTACAGCTCCTAACTAAAGACAGAAGATTATTTGGAAAAGTTAGAGTTCATAGAATCATAGAATGGTTTGGGTTGGAAGGGACCTTAAAGACCATCTAGTTCCAACCCCCCTGCCATGGGCAGGGACACCCTCCACTAGACCAGGTCACCCAAAGCCCCATCCAACCTGGCCTTGAACACTGCCAGGGAGGGGGCAGCCACAGCTTCTCTGGGCAACCTGTTCCAGTGCCTCACCACCCTCACAGTAAATAATTTCCTCCTAATATCTAATCTAAGTCTACCATCTTTCAGTTTAAAGCCATTACCCCTTGTCCTATCACTACATGCCCTTGTAAAAAGTTGCTCCTGTTGACAGACCTCTATCGGGAAACCCCTGTTCCTAGAAGAACAACATGAGACATTGGAACTGCAGCCCCAACAAGATAAGACAGTACAATTTCCTCTTTAAAATATGGCTAGAAAACTTACTGTTCTAAAGAGTAGCAGCTTTTTTGAGGAATGTTTTTTTAAAAAAAGAGTTATTAAAAATTCCAGTCTTCCATAAGCTTTTAATTCAAGCGTCAAATTTAGGTCACTCTTTTCACCTTTAAACTAGATCTTCATCTTCTTAAGTCACTAAAATAAAGCTAATTTATATCACCTCAGAACTAGTGCCTGACATTGAAAACGTTAGTCTTTACTTCTAGCTCCTCCATAACCATATCACTCAGTATCTACAGTATAGTATTACCAGAGGTCCCTTTTCATTCTCTTACATGAAGAAACTCGGTATACAGCATTAGACTTCCCTCAGCTTTGCTGCTAATTCTTAAGTTATTTCTACTCGAGAAAAGTAAACAGTGCACCAACCTGTACCCTATTCTAGTTTTGCCCCACATCTTGACATACTGTTCACCAGTGCTTTGGTATATAGACCTATGTACATATTAGTATTGCCTGAGATGCTTTTAGAAAGGGTAACAACTAGAAGTAATTTTAAGTCACAACGTTTTTGTGTATGGCATTACAGCTATAAGTATTTTATACATCATATTGTGTAATGGATTTTTTCAGGATTTTTTTTTAAACATTAGAACACAGAAGAATGGTAGGGAAAAGACCAATTTCTAAAATATTTAAAATGTAAACAGCGTAATTCAGAGTATCAAAATTCTTTGAGAAACATCAGTCTAAACCCCTATAAGTGCTTTAATAACCATCCATCTGGACTGCAGATTAATTCAGCTGTTAATTTCCCATTAGAGTGGCTTCAATCAATACTTAAACTTGTGCTAGTTTCATGCAAGTGTGCAACTACTGTGGTGTGGGACAAACTAGGTCAGCCGATGGGACTGTAAAAAAACCCACAGCCTGTGAAAAGGGAAGTTATAGTCAATACTAAGGATATACTGTAGGTGAGGCATTAGCTGTCACCTCACACTGCAAAGCGAGAGGCATTTGAGATAAACAGATAAGTGCACTCAGTGTGTATTTTCTTCAGAACTTTGGAAACTAATTTTAAGTATAAAGCATTTTAATTGTTTTTTTTTTGGTCCTTAGTGGTTATGGGCTGAAAAGTCTCTCTGAACTGCATGATTTCTTCTGTAAGAAATTTATACCCTATGATGAAGAAGTATGCAAATAATTATTTTGTTTAACATCAATTCTTGTTTATAAAAGAGATTTAAAGCTTAGTTTGCCTGAGTGTGATGTTGAAACACTGAATCAATTGTAACAGGCAAATCCAAACTGCTGCTTGGAGCACTGAGGTGTTCCTGTGCCAAAAACAGTGTCATAAAACTTAAAAAAAAGAAAAAAAAAAAAAAAGACGAACAAAAAAAAAAAACCCCTCATCTTCTACTAGGTAGAACATATAAAATTGTGGAAGGGCTGCCAGAAAGGCCTAGAGGCCAAGAGACTTGCCTTCTAATTGTGGCTTTCCCAATAGCAACAGCACACAACTGACATGGTTCACAACTGCTGCGGTAAAATCAGTGGTCTGGCTTTTTCATTCCTCTTCTGCTTAGGAAGCCTACAAACAGCAGCAAAGAAACTGAAGGCATTTGTAGGATCAAGAACACAACTTGCATTATTCCATCCACTTTTGGAAGGTTATCTTTGCAACTCTGAGGGCACAGAACATATGTTTGTGTATACAGTACATAAAGCTTACACAGTATACAAACCGTCAGTACAGGCTCTCTCTCTTGCAAGGGAAACTTCCCACGTATTAGTGGCAGCTAGTCCCAGCATTTAACACGTACGGACTAACTACTTCCTTTGCCCTAGAAGTCATTCTGGTAAGTTTTGTTCCCTCTCTTAGGCCATTCCTCCTCCACCCATTTCAGCAGCACTTTCACAACATCAATTCTCTTATAAAATTTACAGAGATCAATCAGCTGCTCCACAGTCCTGTCACTATTGCGTAGCAAGAACTCCAAGGTGGGACTTTGGGGCTTCTGTTCAAGGAAACACAATTCATCATAAGTCATCCCCCACTTGCTTGCTAAATTTCTCCAGTTTTTCACTGTTGGGTGGCAGGGATCCAGCTTTAGCCTCACTGTGTACAACAAGTCCTCATCATTGAGCATGTCACTGATGGTTGGTGCACGGAATAAGCACAAGGAGCAGGTGCCGTTTTCCTTGCAGGTTTTCTTGAGATCTGCAGTGAAAACCATTACATGGGGAGAAGTTAGGATCTACTGCTGTGGTTTCACTGGGAATAAAAAGTTAAAAGAATAGTGACATGTTAATGCCTTTCCTTAAGAAGTACTCATGAAATTAACTTTCTAAGATGTGTCTCTTCACTACGCTCAGTGGCTATAATCAAAAGAACAGTAATTTCAAAAGTACCATATTTATGCTTTTCTAGAAAAGGCACGCAATTAAATCCAATGTGTAAGCTGGGATATTCTTCTTTTTTGGTTTTGAGAACTACGTTGCTTCCTCAAATCTGCCATAACCCCTGCTTACATCACCAACAGGATTACGTGCACATTATATGCATCTTGTATACCTGTGTTGTAGGATGAAGGAAAAGGTTTTGCACTTCTGAGCTGCTGCCTTCATAACAACACGAAATATTTGCACTAGGAGAATCTCTGCTGACAGGTGCAAACACAACTAACATCTAGTACTTTAACACAATGAAGAAGTGGAAAATGTTCCTTTGCTTTGTAAGGTCTCTTACAATAAAAGCTGTCCCTGCTCTACCAAACAAACCTATTTTAAATATACATTATGGAAAGGAATAAAGTGCACACTCCTCCATGTGTGAGAAAAATAAAAATACCAAGTTGCTGGAAGTAGGTGGTGATAAAAACCTGCATCAAATACCGAAAATTGCCATTTAGAGGTCTCCCACACACAACAGTCAGTATCTCCCCAGCATTGTGAACGATGTGGTGCTATCAGACTATATTATATCATAGAATCATGGAATGGTTTGGGTTGGAAGGGACCTTAAAGATCATCTAGTTCCAACCCCCCTGCCATAGGCAGGGACACCCTCCACTAGGTCAGGTTATTATTATATATTAATAACCCATAAAAACACGTAGAAACCAGTTCTAGTCATACTTCTAGGTAAATACTAAGATCTTTAACATTGCAGTGGTGTAGGCCATTGTTTGAGCATTTTGGCTGCAGACATGACCTTAACTCTCCCTGTTCCTTTTTGAAGGCAGGGAGAATTTGGTGTGTCCAAAGAGTAGTAAATAATGGATGCAGCCTAGAACCACCTTCTAAAGATTCTGCCCTCCAGCCTCATTGTACAGCTTGAAATAGGGAAATAACTGCTCCTACTTGGGATGAAACTCTTAAAAAAAGGGACACTAAAATAAGAAAACAGATATTAATCAAAAGATTAATTAAAAACAACAACAGAAAACAGTGACACAAGTTACAAGTGGTGGATCAGTGCTGGTCTAAGAGACTTGAACTATATCTCTGGCAAAGGGCAAACCTGGTACTCAGTGCCACCTACTCACGCAGACAACTGCATCTGTTAAGGTTGGAGTTTTTTTGTTTGGGTTTTTTGTTTTGGTTTTTTTGGGGTTTTTGTTTTGTTTTTTTCATTTGCAGTAATTATTGTCAGATCGTGTGAAAATTCCAGAAAGATCATCAAATTGTGATTTATTTTTTTTTATTCTGAATATTAGTGCTGATAAAAGCAACTCAGCTGAATGTAGCTTCTGCATGCACTTTGGGTTTTTTTTGGTTTTAAGGGAAGAAGAGGCTATTGTTATTTTTGTAACGTTGCTCATCAGCTTGCTTTTTTAGCAGGCCAAAGACAACTTCTGAAGTTTCCAACAAGTTAGGACGTGCAGCAACAACACTGCTGCAGACACATAACTTCACAGAAATGCTTAGATTCCCTGTTAAGGGGAAACATGTTCTGGTGACATCTTTGCTCACAGGTATTCCACAGGCCTTGCAGCTGTTCTCTACAGAAATATGTAAGTGAACTATTCTGTTCTTGTGCACCCTAAACTCTTGCTGAAGTGAGACACTTTGCTGGCTTCAGTCATACCAAGATTTAGTTATACAAACAAGGCAAAATGAATGTAATTCAATCAAAGTTCTGCCTGAACTCAATAGGCACGAGAGCACCCTATCTGAATTTCATCTTATTTTGCTTTGCAAGGGTGCCAGAGTAAGTTTTATCCTCCAATAGAAGAAGGGAAGAAGGGGTAAAGAAAACACAGGGCACAGTTGTAGGTAAACAAAACTGAACCAACCTGCTTGTTGTGCTATACTATGTGCAGACTATCAAAAGCATTATAAAGAATCTTGCTTTTCTAAGATGCCCTGTGTTAGATACTGATGAGCAAATGAAGACCCACCCACCTAATTGCATGATCCTAATGCTACATGACAGGACAAGCTTCTTTACTAACAGGAAATTCTCAGTTGTTCACTGTTAGATTAACAGGGCTGTATATCATCCACACACCCCCAATGCCAGCTGAGCTCATACAATTATGGGATAAGCCCCCACAGCCTACTGCCAGCTTCTGCTGTTTACACATTTCTTCCAAAGGTGAGGGATGTACTAGATGCATTTGGAAAGCCCAGCTTACACATTTTATATGGTCTGCATTATTGATCACCACCCCCTTTAGAACAAAGAGAAAGCTGTAAATTACATTGGTAATAAAATGAGCTCCAGAAGCATTGATTACCCAGGCAGTTCTCGGTTACGACAAATAGCAATTTTTAAAAAGTATTTTCAAAGAAAATCTAGAAATAAAATATGTAGAACAGTAAAACTGACATATTACCTGAAAGTGATTTGTCAGTACGGTTCTGTGTGTCTTTGTCTTCTGGCTACAACACAGAAAACAAACATAAATCAAAACAATGTATTTGAACACCAGCATAACTATTTGCCTAATCCACAAGTGGCAGGAGATTACTTATAAGAATCCCAAGCTACTTGTAAAGTCAGGCAGGGAATATATCTGGTTTTGAGGAATTACTGACAATTTGCAGTCTTTTCAGGCATTTTCATGCTTTGGCTCACAAAACTGCCCTGTTGGTTGTATCCACTGAATAATGTCACCTTTATTAATGATATGCTATGGGGTTACATGTTTTGAATAATTTGTTCTTAATTCCTCAACAGCTGCTCAACAATTCACATGGTTTGATTAAAGAGAGTTTTAAATTCTTTGTAATGAAAAAACCCCACATGAATTTTGCCTGTAACATGCAGCAGTAAGGGATTGTTTCATTGATCTAGGAAAAGTGGAGGAACGAGGAGCTTTTTTTACAAATTTCTTTACATACATAGGAAGCTTTTCTAGACAACAGGTGGACTTGAACATTTCTGCTGGCTCATGTCTAACCCTCCTCCCGTTTGAAGTAAACATTCCTTCCATGGCTTTTTGCCTGCTAATTAAACATAATGAAATTACTTAGCAGCTTGAGACTGCAACACACGTTGTAACATTTCAATTCTACTATTTAGAGAGCAACATCTAAAAACCGGAAGGACAGCACCTTGATCCTGGGACTGCGGGGAAACTGCAGCTGCCCTTACTTTAACTACGCAAGTGTGGAGCCAGCTGAAATAGCTTTCTTCTGTTGAGGATTTAAAGATGAAAGCAGACAGGAATTTTCCCCTTAGATAGCTGCAATAAAGTATTGTTGATTTTTTGTATTGTGTCACTCTTCCAAAGCTATCACAGTGGGCTTCTTAATATTTTGCAAGCTGTGAATGTAAACACAAGTCAACTGGGTAACAATATAATGTAATGAGATACTCTATTCCTACCTGCTATACCTTCTTTACTAAGAAATCCACTAAAAATAGAATATAGGCAGTTTCAGTTGATGTGGTGAACATGCATACATTCACAGTCCAATTACAAAGAAAGTAAACTATCTCCAAAATATTTAAAGACTTTGTTCGGAAAGGAAAAATTTGCATGCTGTTTTCAGCTTTTCTTTATTCCCTGAAAACTGCAAGATCACATATGCAACATTAATTCACCCCACAAAATGTCTGGTCTCTGCTCAAGACAGATCTAACACTGCACATACCACTGGCAATAAATAATCTTTGCCATTATCACCTAGAAGTAATTTTTGTACTGGCACCACATAAGTCTCCTCTGAACAGAGCTTTTTAAACATGAACTTGGCCTTCATGGCAACATGTAAGCACCCAAAGTTTAAGAAAAATTAAATCTGGAAATCCTGATTATAGTTACTGTTGCCCTGAGGAGCAAATTCCCACAAGGGTAACTCATTGGGAGAATGAGGAGCTACCCAACTCAGCTCAGCCTCCTCAGAGATCTGTTTCAAAAGAAACAAGCAAGCACATTTAAAAAAAAAAAAGAAAAAAAAAAGAAAAAAAAAAAGAAAAGTGGATACTGTTCACTTAGTTTGCAATAGCTAAACTGCTGTCCCGAGTTTCAGTAACATTTCCCAGACTTCATGAATTCATGAAAGTTTAAATTGTATTGTGAAAGCTAATACCTAAATGACCTCAAGAGATGTCACTATACTCATGTCTCATGATAAAAAATTAGAGTGGCTAGTACTGCAGAAAGTACAAAGCAAAGAGGGATATTTACTGTGTCATATATCTGTTTTCAAAATTGGCGATTTTACTGATCAGTTATTATCCACTTTTATCAAGTCAGATGCGCTCAGGTTTATTCAAGATCACTTTCTTGTAATGTAATTGCAGTAAGACAATGTAGTGTTACGGCCCATGAAATGAAGGTATTAAGCAATTTTTTGCCCACAACTAAAATCCAGTCAACCTCTACACGTCTAATCAAAGCCATAAACCTATGGACAATTTGAAGATAAGCAGAAGGTTTTCCAGCTCTGTAGAACCATTAACACTCTAATACACTGAAATATCTTCATAGTGATTCTAAGCTGGCAATAAACGCTCTCTTGATGATGGGAATGAGACTGTTACTTCCATCATCTGTGAAAAGCATACCAAACACATGTTTGTTTCTGATGAAATTCAGCTGGGACTCTGGCACAAAGAACTACTTTTAATTCTTCATCTCACTGGAAAATGTTCATTCATTTCTCTTCAAGTTTTCTGCTCAACCCAAAGAGAATCAATTTGAAATTCAGCAAATAACATTCACTTGAAAGAAAGGAGCATGGGGGTCACTCAGCATTGCCCACCCTATGACAACGTAAGACTTCACCAATGGTGGAGAACGTTTCCACTATGGGAAGAGCAGTGTCCCCAATTCAAAGCAGAACAGTCAAATACCTCCCCCTAAGGGCAAAACACAAGGAGTCTAAAACCTAGGATTCCTTATTACTTCACTTTTTCTCTGCCCTGGCTCTACTTTCAGCAGGAAAGAGGGAGAGCATGCATGACAAAGCCTTCATGCTTTGTTGACTCTTCTTCAGAGCACCTACACACGAATCAAAACCTATTTAAACTACAAAGTACACATTAATGATTAAATAACCTTTCTTTTGCTCTTCTCCACAAAACTCACTTCATTGAACTCTTGAAAAGAGAGCCTGTTTCTGGTCTGTTTTACTGAGTAATTCCATGTTCTCCAGATATAGTCTGAAAAAATATTTATTTGTTAACATACTTATTAAATCAACAGCAATAACTCAGTTCACAGTCAGGTATCATTTTTCTTACCTGTTGGATTAAGCCAGAATCTGATGTAAGGGTCTTGATGTTCACAGATGCAATTTCCAACGTAACTTGATCCGTTAGGTATTCCTCAGCTAAGACAAAGACTGTGAAACACTGGTCTTCCATCCAATACAAATTCAAATAAGTAAAACTATCAAACATAAGTTACAGATGTCTAGCATATAAAATTTACCTCCATGTCATGACCAATCACTGGGAAATGCTGGATTAAAAGCCAAAAATATTAAATTGGCAGAAAATGCAATAATCATGCAGAGCATTACTGCACAAAGAAAAATAATCCTTGCAGAGATCAGGTATTAATGCGGCAGTTGTTTTTTAAAGAAATACCACACTATTTTTGAAGTCATGGGTTGTTTTTGTTTGGTTTTTTTTTCAGAAAGCTGACCAGAGAATATTAATTGAACCAATACATCAAAATAGGCTGAAGACAACTGTCACAAGTTAGTATAATCCTTTTTGCTTTGCTTTTCCCATCACACTTACAGTAATTGTTGAAATATGTACTACATAAATATTTACCTTTTATTCTGCCCCTTTGTGAATTAGGCTCATCCTACCTATCTCCACCACACAGTTTTCTGAAACACTGAAAGAATCCGTTTCAAAGTGTGTTTATCACCTGCCCTGGGAGTCCACTGAAAATCACAACACTACGCAGTACAGCACACACTCTACCTTTTAAGCTTCACTTTAGCCCTAAAAGGATGCATAAGCCCTTTGTGAACCTTGTGCAATCAGACAAATTTCACTCTGCGTGATTAATAAGCTCCTCATCAGCAAACCATTTGCATAATTTCCCTGGGTCAGATGCTGACCAGCCATTAACAGGAGCTTAAGAGATGTTATATTCTACACATTTTACACACAAGAACTCTTCCATAGTGGTCACTAGTTTGTAGTGCTGGTACATTTCCATTTGTTGTTTGTTTAGTGGTAAGATCTCATCGAAGAACAACTATTATCTTTATGAACCATCAGATAACAGAAAGAAGACATATTTCCTTATCTCACTCAAGAAATTGATCTGAATCAAAAAATTCATCCTCACACTTGCAAGAAAAAAAAACCCAAAATAATTATTTTCCTCTTTTCTGGTTTTGTAAGACTGTTGAAACTTAAGGCTAAATAGTATTCTACCCCCAAAAGGGTAAATGTTTAATAAGGATCATCTTTATTCTTTATTACTTTAGATTCAGATTAATAATTAAAAAAACCTTTAAAAGTCTGGCTGAAAATGCAGAGTACAGGCATCAAAATTCCACTTCATTTGTGTGTAAACATTATGTGTGAAATTTGTTCTATATTTGAGTGGAGGCAGAATTATAATCAAAACATGATGTAAACATTAAGCCTAGTCCTGCAAGACAAAAAGTTCCCTCAACTCACCTTTAATTCATAATTGGTAGAAGGTGCTCAGAACTTTATTTAACAAGTTATGGCCCCAAAATGGTCCATTAATTAATTGACACATAAAACCAACAAAACAGCCCTCACATCACCCCTGGCCAATGTACTGTCTATTCAAACATTCTATCTGAAGCAAACAATTTTGTGTTACAGAGAATCAGACGTGCACATCTGTAACACTTTCTAGCTCATAGATTCATATTTCTAAGTCTTTACTTTTATAGAAATAGTTACGAAAAGTCATTCTCAGAAAAAAATTAAATGATAGAAATGGACAGAATATTAAGAGGTATTTGTATCACTTTCAACTCTGAAGGGGAAATGTCGAGCTATACTTACATCTTTTTACACTTAGCAAGAGGAAGCAGAAACTAAAATTAAACCAAGTTAATTTCCTTTCTACAGAATGTGCTGAAATTTATCTTTCCTCTCTGCTTTCCTTTTTAAATTAAATACATTTAAAACATGCTATCTCAGATTAAAAAGAACTTTGACAAATTTGAAATTTAGGAATTTATCTAATTAATTTTGAGGGGGACCTAATGTCACAGGTGGAGTAAAAAACAGGACAGAGGAAAATGTTACAGAGAAATTGCTTTAGTGTTAATAAACGATGTTGAAGGAACAAACCACCTGCCTGCAAATAAACAGGAAGTAGTTTATGATTTCAAATTAGTTTTCATTCCACATTCTCCTTCCCTACTGAGCAGCACTTCTGAGAAGATGCTCATTTCCTCTGTCTCCCTCCCTCAAGCCCCGAAAATAGTCTCTAACCTTTCTTTAACCCTAGTGGTATATTGTTGACTATCCTCAGCAAATTTTCCATTGTGACTAGCTTCTGCACAGTTTCCTGTGTCTGTCCCCACTGCAGACCTGCTGTGCAACACAGGATGGAGAACACACTATCTGCAGAGTGCTCCTCAACTGAGCCCCTGCCAGTGCATTCCCTGGACCAAAGCCAATGGTGAAGCCTAGGATGACAAAAAAAAACCCCACTCCACATGTCAAGGAAACCAAAAGGCAGATATTCACACTGTGTAATCCAAGTATTTGACATCAGTGCAATACAGAACTTGCACTCCCTCACCCTATTTTCAGCGAGGAGAGGCAGGAACTTGTGCAGAGTGGACCCATACTAGGTTCCCAAGTAAATGGTATTAATACCTGCTGAAGGTAAAAGATGGCATGAAGAGTTAATTGGTTATAGGGCTGAGAATGCAATCAGAGGCAAGAGACCTGGAAGGTATTTCTGGATGATATTTTCGATAACGTGAAGGCACCGGTAATCTCCCAAAGCCACCTTCTAACATTATCGCATCTCTACCATCTGTTCTCTGGGCATTGTTTTTTGATGGCACCGCTGTATTTTCCTTCCAGATTGAGAATCAAGATCTTCTGATGACAGTTTTAGACAGATTTTAGATCAAAACTGAACTTTGGTTGGAAATTTCAGAAGTTGTATATATACACCAAATTGACCTTAAATATACAGAAGACAATACTACATTTAAAACATAAACATCTAACTAAGAGTATTTCAATCTGTTGGATAACACCAATGGTTTTATTGCACATAACAACACAGATCTATGATACCCGAATAGACAGAATTCACAATACTTACCTTTAGGTACTCCTGTGTCTTGGACAGGATATTTTTCAGTCTGTCACAAAAAGGCAAGAGACACAGATGTTTGTTATTTTGAGTTTAATTGTGCTGGAGAAAGAGTATATAAAACTGCATAATTATAGTTGTATCTCTTAAATTGCTACTAGTTGATATGTCTACAATCAAGACATAGTGACACTTCTTATGCGGGAACTGAGATGCTACTAACACTACTGATTAGCACATGCAAAAGTAATAGAGATTGCTGCTTTGTCACAGTATTTTTAAAGGTATTACTTTTTAGTGAAAAAGCAGAGATTGGGAAAGAAATTTTGCATTTAAGTAGCACGATAATCTAGAAAAGGCAATGCACACCAGGAGGAACAGAGATGACTCCAAAAGCTCTTTTAGCAGATAGAAGCTTTCACTAAAATGTTACTGTACTGAAAGAAAAAATATTTTTCCCTTCTATAATTAAAAAGCTGATTAAGATGCAATAGAAAACTATTATTACTGAGTTTAAGGGGATAGCTGAGGATTTCCAGGCGTGTTATAACATAATATTGTACCTGAAATCTTCCCTATGACCCCTACCGTGATGTAAAAGTAGGTATGGCTTTTACAGAAGCTTGTAACCAAGCAGATTAAAGACATCTTAATTTAAGGGGGTGGGAATAAACAAACTTTCATTTGTCTCAAACATAGCAACTTTTCACCACCTTTTAAAAACTCCTCTTAGCAAAACACAGCATCTAATTTAGTCAGTCCACAAAAAGAATCACAAAGTCTGCAGCTTTGGCATAAACGCACTAATACACAGACCGCAATAACGGATCCCAGTGAAGGATCAGCATTTGAAGTACTAGTGAAATTTTCAGAGTTTCTTGCTGACTCCCTGTTGCAAAGCTTCAAAACGGGAAAACATCAAGGCAAAGCAATAGCTTGCTCACTTGCCATCCATAAAATAAACCAATGCATTTCAATCTGTTTACATAACTACATTAGACAGCAGTCTTCTCTGGGCTGCACGGCACTGTAACTTTTCCCCAGGGTAAACAATCCATAGCAACATAAAGAAGGAAAATTATTAAAAGACTTCACAGAATTTCATGTTACTTTTACCTGATATACTCCTTGTTTCAGCATAAGACTGGCACATTTAGTATCCTAAGATACAAAAGCTTGTCATTAACTCTGTTACTCCGTTCACCAGCAAGCACTAGAGCGCGCTGTTTGGTCTCTCTCTAGGTTCACCCATGCCTGCTGTAAGGTGCTGTTGTCAAGCCTTACCTTTCCACGACTAACTCACCAGACAAAATAGGTACACGAAGGAATAACAACTTAGTACAACTGAAATTTTAAGCCTTAGGCGGGTTTTCTTATCCCTCCAACCTATATAGATAGAAGAAAGTCAGCACCAGTCTTTCTTGGTTGTTTGGGTTTTTTGGAATGAAAAAAATGGTACTGTCATAGCCTCAAGAGGCTATCCCATGGACAGCTCAGCTGATAACATCCAATTCAGCTTAAGTACCTATTGGTATTTTTATTCACACTTTAATTGCACAGGATTAGTAAATTAAAATTTGTTTATACAATCATATGGATAAGCAAACTCATATATATATATATGCATGGTTTAAATTAATCTTGAATGTTTTACCTCACTTCTGCACTACATAACTGTAGAGACCTAAAATGATTTTAACTGTGTTAGACCAGAAACACATACCATTGTTAAGGAAAGAGTGCTTGGATCTGTATCCTCCACTGGCTCTTTTGCTGCATGATCTACCGGAAATAAGAAAGCTTTATCACTGCATGATCCTCAAAACATTTCTGTCTGGCAATTTAAATTTTGCTGCTTTGTCTGACCAAGATAAAGCACAACTATGCAGCCATTACATGCATTCTGTCAAATTACACTTCCACAAGGAAACATGACAAACTACAAAATGCCAACGTTATTAGCACATAGATTAGAAACTACATGCAACAAGGAAACCCAACTCTAAGCTAACAAAAGATAAACTTAAATGAAAATTCTAAATTATTTTTAGTTTAAAAAAAAATAAAATCACAAAGCAATTCTGCAATAAAGAGTAAAATCCAGAAAATCTGCTAAAAGGTAAGTTTTGTTCTCCAAGTGACAGCACTCCATTTTTTCCTGAAAACAATAATTCAAAGAGTAAACATACCCACTACAACAAAAATACTATAATAAACAGCAGATTGTAGTACAAAACCTAATAAAATACATTTGAGGTAAACATTAATTATTTGTATATAATAGAATCATAAACTTCAATTATATTAACATCAAAAGGATACAAAAATAAATCTTCAAAGTACTTGCAGGTGAATCATTAAATGTCAAACCCTTTGCATCAATAGCTAAATTGACAAATAATAGTGGGGTACTGACCAAAAGTGCACAGAGAATCTGAAACAAATCTCATACAGAAGTCAGAATTCACAAAAACACTCCTATAATTTAACATTGTCCCGACATTTCTTCTGTTGATAAGGATCACATTTTCAGAAACCGAAAAACGTTTTAAATTATGCAGTAGGATTTTGACTCCATTCTTGTCACTCTCGTTCTAAAAGTCCTTATACTTACTGCAAGTACACATTAAATGTTTTCAACCACAACCAGTAAGAGGTGATTAGAATCAATATTTGGCGATTACCTTCTCTCAAATGTAGAAATCAGTGCATTTAGCAGACAGTCCCAGAAATGAATTACAAAATACAGAGTTTAAACACTGAGCCACAAAACAGCATAGAAGTTATACAGACACTATTCTAACCAACTCAAATTTAGCTTAATTGTTTATTTTGGGACCTACTCCTACAAACCTACTCAATAAAATAGAACAACAAGATAAAGCATAAGACAATGCAAGACAGTACAATAAACAGGCCTGAAAATAAGGAAGGTGGCAGCAGTGGGACAGAAGCAGTCCTAGGGACAGACCGGTTCTCCCTCCTGCTTCTGTGAGGCAGCCCCTGTGCAGTGCCCAGTCCCTCTCTGCAATGCCAGGTAGAGCCTTTCTCAGCGCTAGTGCCCACAGGAAAACCACATGTGTTCTCCAGGCAGGTGGCACAGGATCAGAGGGGTCAGATCTGCAAGGCTTGAGCACAGCCTTTGCACACAGACACAACGAACGTTTTAAAAAGGCAGAGGTCTATGAAATTTCAGATGAGCATGTTCACACCGCAATACAAAGTTTAGGAAGACATGCAGAAGAGTTAAAAAAAACAACCCAAAACACCATATTCTTGTCACACGTGCCCCTGCTCCAGAAACACGGTATTAACAGAATGTTCTAGATGAAGCCTGCCCTCATGGCAAGGACCAGCACAAACCACCATAAGCTTCCCAACTCAAATGAAGAGAGGTTGAGTGTCAGATTGAGATATGAGAAAATACAATCAGCTGGCATAAAATGTTGTATGAGAGTAGGGCCAAAAGTGGAGGATCTATTCCCAAGCAGGAACTGTAGTGAAAAGCTGCAAAGGAACTGGAAAGGGAGCTGGGGCAAAGACAGAAGCCCACCCTGCAAGGGAAAGCTGAAAAAGGAGTTACTGGGAACCAAAGAAAGGCTCCAGGGAAGAAAGCCAGCCCAGGCATCCCTAGTCTCACTGTTTCTTCACTATCAGCAAAGACCCAACAAACCCAGTAGCAAAGCATGCAACTGATGGTCAGTTTATTCTGGAGGCCTTACTGCTCCTCCTTATGGATTCTTAGATGCATTTTAAAAAAAAAAAAAAAAAAAAAAAAGTCTTTCTTGTGCCCTCGTAATATAAGAGGAGCCTTGGGGCAGATGAAAAGATGAAAGGAGACCCTGCAAAAGGTCCACACCCTGGTGAACCTTGATGGCTACTGTAGCTATGGTAAGGGTTCCATCCCCTATATTCGGTTACATCTCCGAGATACAGCCAAGGTACGTTGTGACACCGATAATTTACTTTCCACAATCCAGAGGGAAGCACTGAAAAAATGGGAGAAGCTCCAAGCATACAGGCATTTGAAATAAGGACTTGACAGACCCCAGGGGGGCTCTACAAGACGTGATGGGGTACAGGGAGGTACCCGTAATTGACTCCTGCTTTCTAGGCCTCACGCAGAAACACAGTCACTGTGAGTCTGTGACTCTGCATCTTTGTTGCTTAGTATCCACCCTGAAAAATATTTTAAAACTGTATTTCTTTCCCTATACCTCAATTTCTTCCCTTTTGTTTTTCTAGTTCTTTATGAAGAACAGCAATTTCCATGCTTTTTAGGTTGCAGAGCACTACCAAGTCCCAACATTTTCTCTAAGTGGCATGTATGTCTATGAATATTTGTACCTTAGAATAAAGGCTCCACATACTGCCTGTGGATGATTCACTATAGTCTTGTTGACCACTGATAGTAGGCAGATAATTTGAAAACCACAGACTTATTTATTTGTAAGTATGGCAATTAAAATGCCATGTCCCCTCTCTCTTTCCCACACATACCTCCCACAGCATTCTGCAGCACATGTCACACAGCTGGAGGCAGGTGCACAAAACAACAAGGAGGAAAGTTCTCTGTTTATCTCAAATGTGAAACATCCACAGTTTTGCATATTGAAAGGCCAACAGGAAATACAGGTATCATCTGACTGACTATTCAGTGCAGACCATCTGATTTCATAGTTACTCTGACAGACAGCTTGATAACATCATTATCTGGGATCCCTCAAAAAATCACTATCACCATACTCCTCACTGACAGCATACACCACTGGCCTCATTTACTTGCCCACACTTCTGCCAGAAACCACTTGTGAGTTGACTCAGACGGACATAAATCAACACGTGCAAATTGACTCAGACATGTCAGGTTCGATGGTTGCTCCCAAGGTTCCTTTCCGCCACCCAGCACCTGCACACTGACTGCTCAGCGGCTGCCATGGCCCTCGAGCCTGTCCAGTCTAACCTGCAACAGAAGCAGCAGACTTGTACCCATCACCACGGTTTCTCTCTGTTCAATACTGCTAGTCTAAAGGGGATGCAACGCTGTGCATTTACCAATGCGAACAGTTTGTCAATTTTATACATACACAGGTGTATGTATATGTGTAGACACATACACATTCAAACTTCTAATCCTACATCTGCTCTTCATCCTTGTATTGGAAGGAAGTCTGAAGCACAGTTTTGGAGACCTCAGCATTTTGACCTTTAAGCAGGACGGGGTTCATAAAGCACCATGTATTGATGGTATTCCCCTATGTTACAGTTTTTCCTCTGCAACACAGCCTTCGCACCACCACTATTAAGTGAAGTATGTGAGGTCTACCGTAGTTATGGAGTTCAACCATACACATATAAGACCTCTTTCACACCAAGGCAGGACATACACATTAATAGTACAACTTAGAACAAAGTGATCACCCTGACACTAATGTTGTCCATAGAGATGAACCCTTTGATTAAACCCAAATCAACAATGATGTTTTGACCACAGGCACATGAATTTGAGATTTGCATAAGAGGAGGAAATACAGCAAATTATATTAGAATATTCAATTCTCAAAAAAAACCCCAACCCTAAGTCCATCAGCACTTGCACAGTTCTGTTTACTACTCAAAACTTTGTCACTGTCTGAGCAGATAGGTAAGGAAAAACTGTGATGCTGGCACACCTGAGAGGAGGTACTCAAAAGTCAACTGCACCATTAGCCATGAAAGTTAAAGAATGTGGGCTTCCTAACCACCCAGAGTCTGGGATTTTAAGAAAATGGCTTTTTAATATGCTGTTCGCAAGCACAAGCTAACTTACATGCTAAACACTGGAGCAGGCTTGACAAGACAAGTTGCACTAAATCACATCAACAGAGCACATGATAAATTATTACCATGTTTAATTAGCGTGTGAGGAGGGGGAAGGGAGCAAACTAACAAACTCTTATTTTCGGCCGGGGCTAAGCTCCTCACCCGGCTCTCATAAGCCACTGCCGCGGGTTACCCCAACCTGGGGAGGGAAGCGGGGCGACGGGGCGCTGCCGGCCGTAGCCCGGGCAGCCCTGGACTCGCGGGGGGGACCTGGGAGCAGCCGCCCCCCCCCCCCCCCCGCCGCCCCGCGGGGCCCCCCCGCCCGCCCGGCTCCCCGCGACAGCGTCCTCACCTGGGGGCAGCGGGTCCTGCGGAGCGGCCATGGGGCGGGCGGCGCGGTCCCAAGGCGAGGAACGAGGGGCGCCCGCCGACGTGCCCGGAACCCCCGCCGCGCCGCGCCGCCTCCTTCCTGCCGCCGCAGGTAGGGCCGGGCGCGGCGCCTCGCCTCGCCCTCCGCGGGGAGGGACGTCCCACCTCCGGCGCGACTTCCCGCCGGGCTAGAAAGCGTGTCCGCCGGGGCCAAGCGCGGCAGCCGCCGGGAGCCCGGATTCCCCAGCGGGAAATACTGCTCAGCCGCCGACGCGTCAGGTTAATTCCCCCGGTCGGGAGGTGCTCCGTTGTGTGAACGCTCCGTGTTTCATTAACAACACAGACACAGGGTGCGTATGATGGCTCATCAAGTAATACTAGTTTGGACCTAAAGTAAGTTACTTCAGCAATAGAAAATCAAGTGCTCGTTCTCCTGCTCTTACAGATAATAAATAACTCCCTTCCGACAGAGAAAAAGTGATTCGATTAGGATCTAAGTTGCACCTGCAGATGGCTCACAGTGCAGGGATAGAGTTTAAGAACCCAAGTTATCACAGAGCAACAATCATAAAATGCACGGGGTTTTTACAAATATTTTAAATTCATCCTCTTATGCTACAGGCACTTCCAATACCGTGCTGATGTCAAGTCTTTGTATGTAATTGCTTTGGCCCCCCATTGTCAACTCAAAATTCTCTCACTTATGGTTTCAATATACTTGAAGTAATACAGATTTCTTAAATGAGGTCTGTGCATGAAATCACTTTCTAAATAAGAAATATCAGGTATCGCTATTTATTATGCAATACAAAGAAAAGAAACCAACATAACCGAATTTGCCATTATAAAGACCACATTTGTGTGTTAGCCACCTTACTTGTTTATTAACGAGGTAACTTTACAGCCAAATTCTACTCTGTTACACCGGGAGAGCTCCAATTCAGTCAACTGGCTTACACTGGAGTAATTACGAGTAGCCTTTGGTCCATAAAGCATTACAATTGAGTGCTTTCCCACAGATTATGTTCCATCTCTCATGCATGTTACAAATCTAAAAAAAAAAAGTGATAAAGGTTAAATTGCTCTTATTTTCAGAATTTAGATTAAATACAGTGACTCATCCTGCTATTTGGCTATTCATTAATATCAATAATGTTTTTCAATGAATCTGTTATTGAATTTGTGAATTCTCATAAAAGAGCAAGTCTTTGTGAGGAGAGCTCTTACGGTGTACCTTATCATCCTACCAGTGAGAGTACTGACATGGTATTTAGAAGATTCAGAGCATCACCCTTATTTCGCCTGGATAAATGGAGGTTTTACACACATACAAACACATACATATATCTCTATATATCTTAATGTCCAAGACAGAGTTAACAGATTACACTTCTGTAATTCACGATGTGTAAAAACCACAGTATTTTTTTAGGCATATCATTGGAGTCCAGCTATTCATGGTAAGGGTTGACTCTGCTTCTACATTAATATTGAAACTGATTCTCAAAGAACAGAGGCATTTCTTAGTTTAAAAGGGTAACACCAAGTCTAATTAGAAATAAAATTGCTGATTCTGTATGTTTCCCTAGATTTCCTCAGAGGCACAACGTTTTTTGGTAATGGATAATCAGGCTGAGAGTTACAGGGCAGAGAAAGTGTATTCTTACCAATACAGATCTGCACAAATGGTAGAGTAATAATTGGAGCCTCTCCTGTAACTGTAAGGAATGACAAAGCCACAGCAGAGCTAAGAATTTTCTGCATTTTAAACCTGCCAAATTTATGCCTCAATAAAATGAATGTTGTAACTGCCCTGAGGACCTGCATGTATGTATTGCCTCTGTGTGCTGCTGGAAGACTGGTTTTAACCCCAGAAGTAGAGATAGTCAGTGACTACAAACACTTTGGATAAATATATGTATAATCTATATAAAAATGTATTCATTAACATCCTTCAAAATATCCTTAGGGTACTGCTGTTACACAGATGGATGTAAACTGCAGAAACATACAAAGCATTGGTGCTGGGGGCTAAGTCAGGTTTTACCCTCAATGTGGCATTTACTCTTCCAATAACTTACAAGCTGAAATCTTCCTACGTTAGGATTAAAAAATTATTTTAGTAAACAATAAAAAAATAATTTTAGCGGAAGAACACTTGTGCCAGCAGCCCAAACTGGTCAATGTTGTTTAAAAGAATGGGTTTTTTTAAAGCCTATCTGTAAATTGCATTGGCTTTTCAATTTGAACCATTTTTTTAACAAATTATTCATAAAGAACTCTTTAAAATAATGGAATTCAATAATAGAAGTCAATAGTCTAGATAACATTACTGCCTCAAAACTTACGTTAGTCATCACAATTCAACATTTTTTTCCTAGTAGTGAAGGAGGAGCCTGCAATTACATAAATATCTCTCTAGAGCACTGTCAACAGTACAGATTAATCTGGCTGTTGCATGCCTGTTCTTGTATCATTCTTTAATGAATGATATCGAAATCTTTGTTTATAACTTAACTAATTGACCAGTCCAGGAAGCCAGCAATTATTTTGGCAAAACTTAGTATAACTGTATCATAAAAACTAAATCCAGAACAAGATAACTTTAAGCAGCGGCATTCTCTAAAATAGTGGATTAACTTTCTAATCAAATTTCTATACCTAAGTACAATCTGTATCTTATCTTGCTGTGATCCTGCAAGCTCCTAAATTCACTGTAACTAATGATAATGTGAAGAGTTCGAGATTTTTTGAATTTCCAAATACAGAATTAATATTTTCAAACAGTTTTCACAAATCTAGTATACATATGCCTCTTCTCACCCCTTTCCTGGCCCCACCAAAAAAACAGCTGTCTTTGATGAGGACTGAGACTTTTCCCAAAGATCTCAAACTATCTGGTAATACATAGCCAGTTAGTGTATTGTTTGAAATAACAATTAACCCACAGTCTCAAGGGTTTTCCCACCTTCTGAGCACAAGGCTGCAGATGAAACCTTTTTCCTGCCATGGACAATATATTTCTGTCTGGCAAAATATTATTGCTATATCCCCACAAAAAAGATATAAAACCTTTTTCTAACTGATCCTCTGCAGCTTTTCCCCATGGAAACAAAGAACTTCTGTTCTATATCACAAATGCCACTAACACAGTGGAACAGAAATCTTCCCCTCCCTGACAGGGGTTGCTAACAGCCACAGTAATTGCAGGCCTGCCAGTACCGCATGGCAAGCTCATTTATTCTTCCTCATTCATTTGCTTTACACATTTAAAACATCTTTATTTAAGGAATTTCATATTGAGTAAAATACTGCCATTTCAGCATAAGCCCTTCACCTCTTATGTATTTCAGCAGAGTTAGGAAATACCTCCCTGCATTTTCTTTTCCAGGTATCCTATAGATAGCTTTTAACTGTTGGCAGCTGACTGTGCTGCTAGGCCACTTCTTTAAAATTCTGAGACTATTTTAAAGTAGGAGTAATTAACCAGCAGCTAAAAAGTTAAAACTACTTTCTTTGCCAGTAATTATATTGGTTTGTTCTTTTACAGTTGTATAGGAATGTCACAATTTTGACATTTGACAGAAGCAACATTATATGGAGAAAATATAAGAAACGACACACACCTAGACCATCTTACGTAAGCCTGTGGCTAATTTGTTTGCCTTACAGAACTGCATGATATGGGAATGTTCCCACCGCTCCGGGAGCTGTGCTGTGTCCAAGTCAAACACACACCACAGAAACAGTGAAACCTTGCTTTTTCTAGATTGACATCTTGAAACTGAGCCTTATATGATTGGTTTCAGGCTGCAGCTTATCCCTTTGCAGGGTCATTAGCAGGATCGCCCTGCCTGGCTGCTTGTTTCCATAAAATGTGTAGTAATTTAGTTGATATCTCTACCTCACGATCAGATTTGTTGTGTGCATGTGCTTAACTGCCAACAAAGTGCAAGCGCATAAATCTTGGGTTTGGGGGTTTTTTTAACAAGATTACTTATGTTCATCTGCACCTGCTATATTCAGAAGTTGGATAGAGTTAGTAGACTCATTTCTTTGTTAGCATTCCTTCATCAAAAATGACAGGTACTACAGAAATGACAGTAAGACTCCAGAGATTACTTCTGTACTCTTGATTCAGACGATGCAGTCATACACTACAGAGTGCAGTTTAACATTCAACTAGAACACACACACACGAAAGACAGGAATGAGGATACAGATGCATAGCTTTGTAGTTCATTTTTCACCACCTAGAACTTTTAAAATGTACTGCCTCCTTGTACTTTGCTATTCTTTATTTTTACTGCATTCTCTTTTTTTCCTCATGTTCATTGTGAAGATATTGCTGCATGAAACTTTTTATACTAGAAATACTGCTTTATATCACTATACTGAATTTGACCTATTGTTTTGCCACTTATAGGCCATAGTCCTGACATTTCTCCTTTGTCTAGACATCCATGGGTACTTTTCAAAAGTTATTTGTAACAGTTGTCTCAGACTTGAGCATATATTGTGGTTTTAAGGCAGATATCAGTAGGTGAGAACAGGATGTCAGTGAAGCATGTCATGTAAGGAAACATAATAAATTTTATCAAGCCCAACAACAGCTGGATAAAACAGAGGTTTGGGCACACAAGTTCTTCGGTTGCAGCAGGCCTGACAGATCACAGAACGCATGTGCTCCACTATTTGTCTGCTTTATATACTTATATCAGGTGGTTTTCTGAGAGTTCTTACCCACAGCTTTGCCTTGCTGTATCGCCAGATCTTCCTAATTAGGCTACCACAAGATGTTCCATTGCTCAACAGGCACTGCACTCCCACTGTTGCTGTTTGCCAGACTTAAACAGAAGTTTCTGATGTATTGATTCCTCTGGTTTACTCTCCTAAGTTCAGAAAGGACTCAATCAAATGTTAATTTGGAAAAATAAATAAAGGCAAAAGTTTCAAGGGCAAAAAATTTCCAGAAATCCACATTTCAGATTACTGAAATCTAGTTCATGAACTTGGCAAAGCAGCTGGGATTTACCACGCGTCTCTAAACGTGAAATGTGAAGCCACCCTTTTTTGCCTGTTTGTTCACTTAAATTGGTCCATAAAAATTTCTAAGGTACATTTTTACATGGTTGATGACCACAGATCATGTTTCTGTGTACAACCAGAGCGCATAAGTTCAATTCTGGCAAATAAGAGCTGACTAAAAAGCACCCATGAAGCCAGTACAAGAAAAGTAGCAAGAAGGAGCAATTACATCGCCTCTTTGGGACCAAACTATAAAACTACTGCTTAGTCCATTTCGTTATCTCTGTAATTCATAGCTAGCAATCCTTCATCTTTTCAAGCTATTTTCAGCAATGCAAAATCTGCGACATACTGGCATTTAAGGACAAATATAATGGAAAACTAATTTGAACTAATTTGTAAGTAAATAACAATGGGCAATCTAAAAACTTTTAAGTTCTCCAAAACAGTTTCCTCAACCTTAAATCTTGCCTTCGTACTTCAGTAAAGGAGTATTCCCCTCTAACGTAAAGGGTTTAAGAAGAACCTGAATTAGCTGATGGATTGAAAATAAAATCCTAATTCCAGCAACACTGCACATGAAATTAGTGCAATACTCATGCTTCCCCACAGAAATATGAATTTTTTGCAATTCTGGAAGTAAATTACAGATATGCATTTAACTGTTGGGAGCAAAAGATTGTTTCTAAGCGGGTTTTGGGTTTTTGTTTGGTTTGTGGCTTGGTGGGGTTTTTTAAGATTTTGAAGGGAACTAAAAAGAAGCAGCAGTAACTGTCTTAGACCAGTTCCAATAGCTGTTGGCAAAGCACAGCTAGACAAATTCAATTGATGTCATACTGTAACTTTCAAACTCTGAAGTGCAAACCAGTCTCCCTAAGGGGTCAGT
Organism: Balearica regulorum gibbericeps; assembly: GCF_011004875.1. Lineage (NCBI taxonomy): Eukaryota > Metazoa > Chordata > Aves > Gruiformes > Gruidae > Balearica > Balearica regulorum. The sequence goes on along the minus strand of NC_046186.1, from coordinate 83,758,027 downwards.
AAAAAAAAAAAATTAAAAATTAAGTGTAGCTAAACTGACCTAAGAGCAAGCAGCACCTGGAAGGGATAGTCCTACCCTCTCTTCTTCCTACCAGGACATGTACCCTTGCCTCTTCCCCTGGATCAGGTTGAGAGATGAAGCAGACATACAGTGAGTCAGTTCAGCTGGCTGCTCTGGCAGAAAATGATCCCTGGGGGAGGGAAAAAAAAAAAACAACTCACGCTCAAGTAGCTGAATTGATTTAACATGCAACTTCAGCACTGCTAACTCAGATACATGGGATGGGGAACCTGGAGAAGGAGGGATTAGACAGAGAAATAGGACTGCCTCTTTCCACACAACTCAGTATTTATCTTAGCTGTAACATGAAACCACATCTGAAAACACCTTCTTCCCATCTTGCAGGTTTTGATTTGCTACACAGTAGCCTGTATCTCCACTAAAAAAAAATATGCGGGGAGTTATAACTAAAAAACCGTATTAAAAAAAAAAGCCAGTCGATGGAGACTCTATAGCTTCTCCATTAACTTTCAGCCTTGCTCTCAAAGGGAACATGGAAGAGAATCAGGTAAGGCAAAGCCGTATTTCCTATCTCCCTGCCCTTCTTACTGTTAAAAAATTTATGTACGCCCATCTTCATATAAATAGCTTCTCATAAAAGAAGCTGTGTTGAGAGAAAAGGGCAGTTTAACCTGGAAGAAAAAAGCCACTTCTAAACACCCAACGCAATTCACCTCTAGGGCACTCGCCAGCAGCAGCACACGAGTCTCCAGAAGTACTTTTTGTCTCTGTGAGACACCCGGCCGAAGGCTGGACGCGGGTGCCAGTAAATACCGCACATTTCAACTTCCCGGCGGCGGCCCCCTCCCGCCCACAGGCGCGGCGGTATGGGGGAACCTGCGGGGCGCGCCGCTACCTCACGCAAACACGGAGCGCGGGGCCGACGCGGCCCCAGTCCGTGCCACCGCACCTTCCCGCGCGGCTGACACCCCCCCCCCCCGCGGTTCGGCGCCGCTCGCCGCCGCCCCGCTCGTGCCTCCCCTCACGCGACGTGGGCGCCAGCAGAAGCCAGCCAGCCAGCCAGCCCGCCCACCCCTCCCTGCGCGCACGCGCCCAGCAGCCACTCACTCGCCTCTTGTTTTGGAGGCGCGCGTGGTCCTCTGCGATTGGGTGTCGCGCCGTGCCCCGCCCCGGCATTACCGCGGCGGGGGTTGCGCGCGCGTCTGGACTACAGTTCCCGGGATGCCGCGCGGCTGCCGGAGGAGCGGGCGGGCGGGCGGGCGGCTGTGCGGGCGGCGGTGGCCGCGAGAGGAACGTGTGCGCGCGTCGGTGCTGTGGCGGCGGCAGCGCGCGGGCAGGTTGAGGTGAGCGCGGCGCCCCCGCCCGACGGCTCCCGCCTCAGACAGGAGCGGCCGCACCGGGAGGAGACGCTGCCACCGCCGCCGACCTTCCTGTGGTGGCGGCGGCGGCTGCTGCGCGGCGGGGCGAGGGCCGCCCTCCCCCGTCAGCCGCGGCGGGCGGAGCGGTGGCAGCAGCATGAGCGGCGGCGGTGCCGTCCGGGGCACAGCGGCGAGGGCACGGCTGGCAGCGCGACTGCTGGCGGTGCTCAGCTGCGTCCTGACAGCGGAGGCCCAGGTAGGAACCAGCAGCGGGTGGGACGATGCGGCAGGGTCCCCTCATGGCGGGGCGGGGGGAGGCGGGGGGGAAGGAGAGGAGGGATCGTGGCCGGACGGGGATGCCCCGCTGGCTTCGGATAGGGCTGCGGAGCCCTGCCTGAGGGGAAGGCGAGCAGAAGTCCTCCCTGTCGCGGGCTGGAGGAGGCGGTGAGGGCGCCTCGGAGGGTCGTGGGGGAGAGGGCAGCTGCGAGCCACGTCTTGTGCAGCTTCCCCGGCGGCGAAGTCTGGGGATCCCTCGCTGAAGTCTGTAGCCCACGTCCTTCCTATTTGATACCCTGCGGTTGCTACTTGCTGGGATCCAGCCCGGGGCCGGGCGGCTGGGTGCCTCCGGTCTGTGGGGCCCCGCTCCTACAGTGAGGGGAGAAGTGGTTGACCATGGAGCTACTGGTAGTGCCCTTATATAACGGTCCGGCTACACAGAGAGAAGTTGTTTAATCCAGGTAACACTGCTTGCTGTCTGTGAGGTGTTGTGTTGGGGATCTCTGGGTTGGATCATACCCTCGGCTTTAGCCAGAAACTTTGGTGTCCTTATGAAGTTGATGAGAAGCCATATGTTCAAATGGTAATACCAGTGCCCTGGCTTGGCTTGTGTTTAGGTCGTATCTGTTTGCCTGCATTACAGAGAAGGATGAGAACATTCCTTCTTTCTGTAAACTGCCTTTGCAGCTTCAGAAGGACCAGTGTCTGTAGTTGGGAGTTTGCTATTCATCACCGATAGGTATGACCGTGACTGAAGTAATAGATGGTATCAAGTAAGGAAGGGTTTCAGCTGGGCCAAAGACATTAGAGTGAGTTTATATGGAAATACAATGTCTGTATGGAACAAAGTTTGTTTTCTGTATCTGTTTATTATTTTTCTTATATTGTCTAAATTTCAGCTTTGTATAGCATGCTATATTGTAAGTAACCATCCAAGGCAGTGACTAGATTAGTCTAGTACAGGTTGCTTTTATTGCTGTTTTTTTCTGTTGTAAGCTGAGGTTTTCTCAGGTTTCCCTTGTTTTAGTAGCTATTTTAGCATAACTAAATGCTAATTGAATTTGGATTCTTAAAAAAGCCATTAACAAATCAGCGTGGTTTTCTTATGACAGTTGGCAGAGAGATTGGTTGTGGCTATTTTATCAAATTGTTAGTATATTGTATTCAGAGTTTGAATACCTAGAGTTTGACTTGCACAGGGAAAATATAAGCTACCCAATTAGCTCTTGGAGTCATGTTACCTATAGCTTTTCTCTCATTTTGCAGCTACGGCAAAGTAAAACATTAAGGAACAAAACAAGGTGTCCCAGGTGGTCTTCTAATTGTTGAAGCAATTTAAGTACAACAACCTGATAACACTAATAAGGTTGTTTGTATGAATAGACTGCTTGTTAGTATATGCATTTATTCAGGCTCTTTTTAATGTTGGAGTGCTGAATACGTTTCTCTTTCCAGATTTCACAAGGAGAAATTGATGCAGGTTGGATGTTGACCTTTTCTTCTGAAAGGTTGATTTATCTTGGAGAAGATAAGTTAGAAGTTTAACATCTCCAGTGCCGCTCTGATATCTGTACAAGAACTAAACTAGGTTTGACAATACATGGAAATACTTTGATAAGCATATTGGAAATAGAGAAGAAATAGCAGCTATTCAATGTCAGATGACTTCTTGAACACAAATTATAGTCAGCTAATGCTTTTAGAGTTTATCATAGAGTTCAAAGTAATTAACAGATGAAAAGAAAGCTTGATACTTGGCCACTGTAATGAAAGTTGTACTTACAGTTTGGCTCTGTATTTGTGGACTAAGTTAACTAGTCTAGTTCAATTTAAAAAGGGCAAAATACCAATTGTGCAAATAGCAAAGTAGGTCTTGCAATACGTAATTTCAACTGTGTAATACACTATTCTTATTTTGATGTCTCCAGTTGGAAAAAGTATTCACTGTAAGATCCAGGTGTCAACAAAAATGAAACAATTTTCTGCATGTTCTTAGTGTTCCATCATTATGCAAGTGAGAGCACTGAAGCTACAGCTGGACTAATAAAAAACCCCTCTAACTGGGGTACTTGAAGCCTGTGTTGCTGTTGTGTTAGTGTGCTATGAACTGATTCCACTAATGTGCAGTATTGGTGTTTCGTATGTGCTGTCAAACCATTTTATAAATTGTGGTTTGGTACCGATATAGCATAGTTTAATTTTAGAGCATGCCTTCCAAGGAAACATTGATTTTGCTATTTTATAACTGTTCCAGTTTTGAAAAAGTTGTGAGAAAGAAATGGAGAATTTCATTTGCTCGCTCTTGTTACTCTAAAATAATTTTTCTCTTAATAATTTCTTAGACCAGTTCTAGTTTTTGGGGAGGGTTTATTTCTGAAATTTCATAATGTTCTAAGTAAACCGTACTGCGTTTTAAAAGATGTTCTTAGAATTGAGATTTTATCAGAGGCATCTGACAAAGGTGTGACCTCCATTAGTTAATGCCATCTTAGTTGAATAAAAAGACTGCAGGGTTGTTTTTTTTCCATGGGCATTTCACACTGAGTGTAACTACTGCATGTTTATTTGCAACATTTTACCCTGAAAAAGCATTTCAGTTTTGCATAGATGGTAAAAATATTTTTGTAAGCAGTGGATAGCTTCATGCAGTGATCATCAAAATATTCTCCTAGTCTTTATCTTCCGAGTCCAAAGAAAATTTCTCAGATCTTTCCCGCTGCTTTCAGCTTAATAAATTGTTGCTCTTCACATAACGTTTATTGCATTTATACAGTTTAATAATATTTGAGCAAAATGTTCAGAGGGTTTTTTGCCTTTTTATATTATAATGAAATGCACTTGTTTTGTGGTATGGTGTTACCTGTAAAGACTGCAAAATTAATTTCTGCCTACGTATGACCAATAAGAAAATTTGAAATTTTTAATGAAATCATTATAGATTAAAATGCATGAGGGTTTTATTTCTATAAGTATCAATAATAAAATGTTTTGTCTTCTGACTTTGAAGTTGGCAGTCATGTGGGCTGTGAGCTTTCTTGGCTTTGTGAAAAATCTGTAATTGCACGTAGGCTCTTTCATAGCTGTTTGCCCAGGTTTGAAGTTAGATAACATTAACAAGGCAAGCTTAACAGCATGGAAGACTTTGGGTAAAGTAACTTCCCTTAAATGAGTTTTACTTCTTTGCCATATCTACTCTGCAGAATTGTGACAGCCTGTTTAGTGCCTCAGGAAAAATAGGATCTACATAAGGTGAATTTTCTACTTAAATGCTTGATCGCCATATCCTCATCTCTTTATTCTCACAGGGGGTTGGGGAAAATCCATTTTCCAGGCCTACTTTATGCTTCATGAAAGAGCAGAAGCCTACAATTTGGTTTCTAATGACTCTTTTACATCAAGCTTGGTTATATAAGGGTATCTGTTCCGTAAAGTAGTGGAGTGATTTATCATCTGTAAAACAGATTAGATGATTTCATAATCTCATCTATGTGAAATCTGTGGAGGGGAAAAAACCCACAAAATATTTTTCATCTCCTTTTGCACATAACCTTTTAATAGTTAGGAGTTCTTCTAAGCCCATACTAGATGTCTGGGCTTTCCTATTTTATATATTTTATAGGCCATCATGTACGTTGATGAATTTCCTGCCGGGCTGAAGAGTAGTAGTAGTAAACAGCAGTGTTTGGTTCCATTCCCTTAGATATGGTCTAAAGCCTTCAAACTTAACGTTTGAAAAGCCTTTCAAACATGTTTGTAGTTGTTTAAGAAGCTATGCTTAGGAGTAGGTAGTATAGATTTAATGAAATGTACCATACAAATATTCATAGAATCACACTTGCAGTGTTTTCGCCTTTCACTGAGACACTCTCAGGGTCTCAGCAAAAGTGTTGCCATAGCTTAGTCTACTAAGTTGGTTGGGTCTGTCCTCTCTGCTATGTGCACAGCCCTGCCTTCCTCTCCTGTACTGGCAGTAGCGCTTCTGCACGTGCGTGCGCTCCTTTTCCTAGAGGTGGTCTTAAGCTAGTGCAGTACCTTGAACCAGTTTGCTGTCCTGGAACAAGCCAAGGAATGGGACATGGAAAGTTCTGACTTAGTTTCACAATAGATTTACAGCCTTAAAATATAGGTGTCTGCACCTGGTTTTCCTAGTATTTATTTGTAGAATTTAACTGTGAAGTTACTAACTTCTTGGGCACAAAAGTACCTATTCCCCTTTTTCTCATGCCTCCAAAGGAACTAGCTGGAGTTTTCTTACACTTTGAGAAGAATTACAAAAATAAGATGACAGTGCATGATTGTGGGGGATTTTTAGGCAATTCAACTAATGAGCATTTGGTAGGAGAATACTTGGTATGCCACTCTGGTGTGCTAATATACATGTGTTTATAGTTTGGAAAATCTTGCTGCTCATTCTGCAGAAAGTTCTATATGCTGAATCTGTCAACAAATTTCAGGGCTGAAAGTGTTAATCTGGCTCACTTTGATTAAGCATTGCATTTGGAGGTGGACTTAAGCTCAAAAAAAGTGCTAAGGTCTGTTGTTTTCTAATTCTGAGTGTGTAAGGTGTGTTGTATTTTAATGATGAAAAATATTTGCTATAGAACTGCATTTCACTATTATTTCTTTTGATTGCCATCTTTTTCTCTTTAGAGGATTTTTCTGTAGTTAATATTGCATTTCTTGACTAAAGATACATTTTTATGTATTTTTAATAGCTTACAGGAGTCCTAGATGATTGTTTATGTGACATAGAAAGCATCGATGACTTCAATACTTTCAAGATCTTCCCCAAAATACAGAAACTGCAAGAACGTGATTACTTCAGATATTACAAGGTACAATTAGAATGGTATTTTCCTGTATAATTTAAATAAAATTCAGAACATATAGGTAAGATTACATATCAAATCAACTTGTCTATATTAAGTTGTCTTTTAGAAGCCCACAGTTCTTTAATTTGGTTGTAGCAGGTTTTCAGTCCGTGACAGTTATGCTGGTAATAAGTCATGTTTGCTGTGTTAATCTTGGAGGCAGTGACAGTAACTGATGACTGCTTTCATTCAACTGATAAGTGGTAATTTTAAAGGTAGTATCTTTGTACTGCAGTATCTGGAAAAGGATTGTATATTAGCAACTTTCCGATAGCATGCAGCACTTGTCTTCTAAGAAATGTGCGTAATTTGAAGTGGAAGTACTGCAATGATTTCCTTTTGTAAGTTACTGTCCTAGTTCTGATTTTAGTGTTTTCTGTCTAGAGAACTGTTATTCCTTTGAAAAATAGTTTAAAATATTCAATTTTCAAGTAGTATGTAATATCACTTTTTTATGACTTTAAACATTTTTTTTCTCTATGTTAGAATCTGATGAGCAAAATAAGACTTTGAAGTCTGATACTTCTGTTTTCAGATATGCTTAACTTGAAAATGAGGTTGCATTTTGACTGTGCTAATCAGATCGTTGCCTGCCACTGGAAAAAGGAGGGTACTCTAGGGCAGATGGTTCTGCCCCTTCCCTACTTTTAGCTCTTGGGCTTGTCTGACTATGCATTAGGACAATGCATCTCTTTAACCTGATAGATTTTTAGTTTGGATTTAGTTTGTGTTTTGCTGTTGTGCTTGTTCCCCGTCGTCCCCCCCCCGCCCCGCCTCTGCCAGGATGTAGCAAGTTACCTAGCTGATCTGGAACCAGACAAGTATTAAACTCATATGAGATGGGGTTATGAGTGTGAGGAAGGAGAAAAAAAGCACTAGAATCTTCCCTTTCTAGTCTGAGCAAGCAGTAATGTGTAACTTCACCCTGAACCTCCTCCTGCTACATGATAACAGTTCTAACTTCACTTTAAAGGAGAAACAAGATACATGCAACTTCAGTGATAATACATCACATAGTAGTGGTAATTAGATTCTCCAGAGGCAACAGAAAGGTACAAAACAAAGTATTTGAAGAGGAGCAACAGGTATACAAGGTTTTATACAACAGTAATTTCATCCTGCAAATTTAGAGTTAATCTTCATTTCCATGGTGTGTTGCAATCCTACCTCATCTTTCATACTGATCTTCCTAATAGATGGGCAGTCACCAGGGCCAGTGTGCAGTCCACCCATCACCACACATTATTTAGTACTTCCAGTTGTGACAGGGAAGAATTTGTATTGAACAAGCAAACTGAGTAAGTCAGAACTTTTTTAACCCTTTCCCTTCTGAATAAGCAACAGAGTTTTTTGATATCCCTGCACAGAATCAAGGAAGTGCTGTTAAGCACATAGATGGGTGGGGAAATTCTGAGAGTAGGCAATGATCATCCTCTAGGTCAACTACAATGTAGCTAGGTACTGAATAAGCATAGGGGGAGTATGCTTGTTCTGGGCTTGAAAACACTCCTACTCTGAATTAATTTAATTTGTAATAGGAATTTGGATCGTGAACTTCTGTAACTACAGTCACAGTATTCCCATTGTGTTACTAGTTCAACAGTCATAAAAGAACTCAAACTTTAATGTATAATACTGAATAGACTAGCTAGTTTTTATTTAAAGGCTGAAGAAAACTTTCTTTTAAAAGTCTTGCTGAAATTGTGCTAGGTGGTTTCTAGATAGTAGAACACTTCTCAATGAAAGAAATAAAGAAATAAAAACTTTTGTCTCTACAGTTTTATACATCAAAACACACAAACTTCCTCATGATGAGGAATCTAACTTCTAATCTGTGACAAGTATTGAATAATACTCTAAATGATAATCATGAAATTTAATACTTCAGACCTTGAAGAAAGTAAAAGGATGTTCTGTGTAGTCAGTGCATGATTGGTGTTGATTAAAGTACAAGTGCTATACAGCCTGAGTTTGCCTCAAGTGTGTGTGTGCTGGTTTTTAGTGCTCTAGAATCATTCTGGGACTACTATATCTTGATTTGCAGGTGTTCTTCCTAAATTAATCTGCAATTTAGACTGCAATATTTTATTTACAGTGTTCTTCTGTGTAAGAACAGCAACTGCCTAGTTACTTGTATCTTTCTAAGTGTGTTAGCATTTTTTAATGTTAGAGTTTACTTTGAAGAAAGTTGTAGTCTAACTATGTTAGCTGGTCTTTTTTTTTTTTTTTGGTAGAAATTGGTGGGAGAGGCATCTTATTATATAATAGGCCTAATTGTGAAGGTGGTGTAAAATGTAACACTTTTTTGTGCTTTATTTAAAAGAGTGAATAAGTACAAAACATTCTAAAATTCTACATATTTTTTGTCTAGGGATGGTGTTTGTGAATTGAATAGAGAAAATGGGAGGAGGGGAAAGCAATCTAAAGTCTCTGCTTTTAATGTATCTGTGCTAGCATGGCTTGAACTGTAACTAGCAGGTAGCTGTCGTCGCTCTTAAGTAGTCATACCATCTGCTTAATTTCTTGTTAGGTTTTTTTTTTTGACCGAGGAATCTCTTCAACATTTTAAAGCTGAATTTATAATTCACAGTCATGCTGAAAAAGTACGTCAAAACAGAAACCTAGAGAACAGACTTTCCTTCAGATGTTATAGAGCAGTTAACTTTGTGTGCACATTTTGAAAATACAGAAGGAACTTGCTGAAAGGTTAGGTAGAAGAATTTAGTATAATAAAGGGCAGTTGACGAAGTCAAACATTAAGTTTTGCTCGTTGAGGATCTTTTGTGGTATTGACAGAACATTTGAAGAGGGAATTCTTTTTGGTTTGCTTTAATTTGGGTACATCGTGCCACAGAACAATTTATCCTTCAAGCATTAAAGGTTGTTTCTTTATTTCTGGCACATAGTTTTGATTTTTCTTAGCTGTCAAAATTAAGAGAATAGACTAGAGGGAGAGTAAAATCTAGCTATAATTCATTTCAGATTCTTTGTGTTGTGACTGCTTTGTATCAGAGACATACTTATCTAGTTTTCCTTATGCCTAGTATATTATGTATAAAGCTGGGGAAAAAGATTGAATTTGATTCATTTTTTTTATTGCTGAGGCTCTGGTTTGACAATTCAGTAACCGTAGTGGTTGGGCTTCTATTACTGTATTGCCTAAAAAAAGTAGGCCACTTAAATCCCTGATCCAGTATAAACGTATTCTGCCAGTTAAATGTGTTCAAAGCATAAAGGTTGTGGGGGTTTTTAATGGAGTAATTGTTCAAGATGGCTCAGTGATTTCAGTTTTTCTCCAAGTATAAAGATTGAGTAGTGTGTTTCTTTTATCATGGCAGGAACCCTTCAGGTACCACATGCAGTGGACTCCAAAGTTCACCGGAGCATGGCATTCAGCGTTCAGTTGCGACTTCTTTGCCTAGGGGGCTGCTTTGGCACTACTCTATTGGATGTTTAAGCTTTGTTTCTTGTTTAAGTTTCTCCTTATGTAAATTGAAAGTATAGGATATAGATTACATGAATTAAAAAATGTTCCTATATATAAGGGGAAAACATGTTTTTCTGAAGACTAAATTGATGAAATGTTTAGTTTCAATCTTTTAACCTATTAGGTATAGCAAGAATACTGTTCTTTTACTGTACAGCTTGTATGTATTTTTTTTCCATAAGCTAGCATAAGGATTAGTTTTCTCACTTAAGATTTCTAGATTTAAGTAATTTTTTATAAGCACATTTATAATTCTTAAATTTTGTGTTGAAAGTACTTTAGGGCCTGATGCTATCCTTGGAGTATTAGGCTTAATTTTACAGTGCATTTTATAGAACTCTTGCTGTGTCTGACTACAGAATCAAATTCAGTATCTGCAACAGTTTCAAATAAGAAATGATACATCAAATCATTCAAGATGTAGTTTGTTGGATATAAGTGTGACTTCAGTTGAATATCTTCATGAATAGTATTTATCAACTGAAGAAATCTAGTACAAGCTGTGCTGAACTAAAACAAAGTTAAAGAATAGAAGTAATTTTTGTTTTGTTTGGGTTTTGTGGTGGTGGTGGGGTTTTTTTCTTTACATTGAATGTTTTGAAACTGATTTTTTTATCTGGAAAACAGTGGATAGAGGATAAATGCTTTGTATTTTATTTGTAATGTTACATTGCAGAAATACATTAATTTTGAAGTGTTTCTGGTTGACCGGTCAAGAAAAGCTTTAGTCTGTAGTCTTCAGTTTAGGAGTGATGAGATCAAAGTGTTTTTTATCACTAATGTTTGTTAGTGTGTATAAGGCTAATGTAAAGGAAGGCTGGATTCTTTTTTTTCCCACTGACTTTCACATTGACAATCCAAGTGAAGTGTAGTAAAGTGTTTGAATCTCTTGCATATACCAATATATGTGGTACTCCCTGCCTTTACTGTGCCATTTGATGACAAATAGGAATGCTAGTCATCACAGGATTTGCTGGTAATGCTTCTGAAGTGGTTTCTCTTCATTATTTATATTTGTGCAGTATCAGCTTTCTAATTTGAGGCCATTATGATACTTATTCTTCTTTGACTAGCTATCATGTGTAGTAATGATTGCCTGTTTTTATTGCTTGAAATCTGAAATCCTCCAAGCACTTAGTTGAATTAGTAAACTTGTGCATTAGTCTGTCCTGCATCAAATGTATTTTCTTGATCAGTATAGTACAAGTACAACTGATGGTAAATATAATCATTTTAGGGCTGCATATGTCTGATTTGCCTTCTTTTTAGTAGTTTATTTACTGCTTTGAAGTTATATTAGTGATGAGAGATTTAATTTGTGCTTTAATATACTATGTGTTTGTGTCCACTGGAGACCATTATCAATAACAATTCCACTGCAGCAAGCTTCAGCTTATATACTCAGAGGGACAGTAGTTAAAAGAAACCAACTGACCAACAACAACCCCCCCCCCCCGCCCCCGACTTAAAGTACTAAATTTAACCCTTTTTCCTTGTATCCTCTCCTTTAATTTGAAAGGATTTCCTGATACTGAGAGGTCTTTCTTTTAAAGTTGGCTTATGTAAGTGTTGATTGTAAACTTTTGGTTTTGTGTGTTTAGGTCAACCTGAAGAGACCATGCCCATTCTGGGCTGATGATGGCCATTGTTCTATCAAAGACTGTCATGTAGAGCCTTGTCCTGAGGTATGGATAGAAAAAGTTGATTTGGTTAAAAAGTTTTCTAATTTGCAGTGACTAATACTTTACTAACAATATTTGCTAATGACAACTTAGATTTAAATAAAAGAGTGACAATAGAATTATTTTCCATTTCAAAAGCAGAAATACAACCAAAGTATTTTAAGGTCTTAGTCATTTTATCAATAAAACAAATAACTTTAAGAATAAGTCTCTTCTAAGCTCCAGCGCTGTTTTGGATATAACCTGTTGAAAAGGTAAAGGAGCAAGTTAATTATTTAAAAACAAGTTTTCTTTGACTGCTGTAGGAATGATACTTAATTTGTAGATTTTAATCAAGCATAATCATTTCTATGAACAGTGTAAAAACTGTGATTTATTTTTTGTTTTTAGAGCAAAATACCTGTTGGAATTAAGGCTGGGAGCTCTAATAAAGTAAGTAGTCATTTATTTTCTAAGTTATTTCTGGTGTTTTTGTTTTGTTTTTTTAATCTTAACATTACAGTAGCTGTGTGACCTTTTATTACAAACCTTCAGTCTTGGCATAGTGACAAAATTGTTAATATAACTGATCAGTTCCTGTATGTGGTTTTACATTTTTACCTTTACGTATAATAGTGTTTCTGACATAGCTGGTCATTCTGAGTCTGTCATAGCTTGAGAGCCAGTGCAGACTGAATCAGTGAATGACCAGGGATATCAGTACATGGCCACAGAATGCCTGATGCAAAATTCTTTGTTCATTTCTGAGTACAGCCTACCTTCTATAAAGCCATAGCATGAGATGCACAGATGCAGTAGCAGTGCAGTCTTTTGTAAGAATTATATATAACCACAAACCTCTAATATTAAAAGAACCCGAATGATTACATGTAGTTTTGCCATGTCGAACCTTGAGCAGGTCATTAGTCTAGGGTTGATTTGGTCGTTAGCCTAAAGACAGTTTAGGCTGAAGTGGTCAGTTCATGCTTAAGTAGTCAGTCTGTGCTGTGATGTTGTGCTTACTTCTCTCCGAGCCATCCTTCCTAGATCACCAAGTGATCTTAGCAAAGCCAAAAAAGTAAAAAAGGGTATATGTACCTAGAAAAAAGGTCAGAGTAGAAAGACAAACAACCTTAACCCACCCCCAAATCCCAAACACAGGATTTTAGCAGTTGGTGAGATAACAGTGCCAAAATGAGAGATCTTCCTGTTGAGTCCCTTGGCTGTGTTGTAGACTCATTCTTGCTTAACTATCAGATCTCCATCCTCGCCAGTACTTTCCACCTCACTGGGCAGCCACAGTTGCTGCTTCCCTCACCTGAGTGTAGTTCGCTGAATCATAAATAACCATTGGCATTAGGTTTAGACTTTATGCCAAGAAAGATTACCAAAGATAGCTTAGAGGATTACTTCATTGTGAATTGATGACTTCTGTGTCCTGCTGTCATGAACAGTGCAGGCAACCGAGCTTTAGCTCAAGAGGAAGTCTTGTATCCTGTTTACTTCAGAGTGAGCTTAACAATATATGTATAAAGTGGCTCTTCATTTAAATGTTTCGGTGATTAGAGAAGAAACATCTTCTCACTGACAGGACTTAAATGTCAGTCATTCACCATTTCAGCACAAGCAGCAGTAGTTGTTCTGGGAAAACTTTCGCACTATCTCTGGGCAGAAGATCTTGAGTTATATCTGGATAATCTGTTGCCAGTTCTCTTTTTAATTGACTCTTCTTTTCCAAGCTCGATTGTGGAGAAACTGACTCCTGGAATGCCATAATACATCCTAAAGAGGCATTTAAAGACAGTTTTAGAAAGGATTCTTCTAGTAGACATTTGAACTTCCTGATTGATTAATCTTGAGAGCCATAAGCATGATGTTAATTAGTAGCCAAAGAGTACGCTATTCTTAAGATACTTCACGTGAGCATATTAAATTGGACTTTGGAAGTGAAAAATCAGCCACCTTTACTTTGACCACAATAAAGAAACTGGGATAGCTGCTTTGGGAAGCTGTCATTTGCTGGTATATTTGGTACAGTTGTATCCTTTGAATTGCCTTATAGCTGGTTGCAACAACCTACAGTACTGAAAGTTGGGCAATTCTGTACCTTTCATGTGTAGTAGAACAAAGACACTAATATATGCTGCTTCTCTGTCAGAAAATGAAATATTTCTGCAGGAAAATTGTCATCAGGACTGATGTAAATCTTACCTACGCCACGTTCTTACTTCTTATGATTCAGTTCAAGTTCTTTCTTGGAGCCAGTTAAAAATTGGCAATCATCTCATTTAATATCCCTTTTGAGGAAATATCAGACGCGTCTTAGTATGAATGTTTTGTTTCAAGGCCTATGCAAGCACTGTGCTGTGAGCCCGTGCTTGGTTCATTTGAGAAAGTCCTTGTGGATTATCCTTAAAGTTTTGGGTTAAAAAAAAAAAAAAGGTGTTTTTCCTCTGAGGACATACATGTCCACTTTCTCTCTTTCATCCTGATAGCGTCTGTCTTGGAAAGGTGAAAACAACCAAAGGTGTCTTTTTAATAATAACAGCTATAATCTCTTGAGTAGATCTACTTGGGGTAGAATCCTGTGGAGAAGTTTTCTGTGGTCTAAGTGCTGGGCTTCTGTGCGGTTTCCTTTTGCCCTTCTCTCCTAATGTAGATGAGCTTGTAAACTTCTTGCTTTATTTAGGCTTTTGTGGGGGATTTTTTTTGCTTGTTTGCTGAACCATAGAACAGGTTTTCTTTTGAAAGGTCATCTAGCCACAAAGACCAAGGTTACACTTGCACAGCTTCCCCACTGAAGTGCAGTTAGCAATCTCTTTTTAATTCTTGGCACCAACATAAGCTTTTTGAAGTGGTGCTGGAGAGGGGCACTAGTAGTTTCCCTTTCTATGGTCCTATTTCAGTTGAGTGGTGAACACCTTTTGGGGGGCTAGACATGAAAGAACTGTCATGACAGCTGCTGTATTAATTTTTGAAGCAAGGGACAGGATGCAGTAACTCAAGGTTACAACATTTAATTTAATATTTTAATTCCTGCCCACCTCTTTTCTGTGTTCTCCCAGAAACTGCTCTTAGGAGATCCTGCTTTGGCAGGAACAGATACTTTGTCCTGATGTAGTCAGTGGTTACAGAGTACTGATCCAGTAGCTGGAGAATAGTGAAGCCTGGAAAAATGTTTTGAGACTTGAATGTTCATTCTGTTTGAAACCTTAAATTTAGGATTCAAAATTCTTGGCAGTAATTTTTTTCACTTCAGGGTAGGGATTGGTTTGCAACTCTAGACATGCAGAATGTTTACTTCAGCATCTCGGTATGTTATTTCATCAGCAGTATCTGTTTCATTCTAGGTCAGATCCATTCCTTGTTCAGATTTTTCCATGTAACATCCATATGATGCTAAAGAGTGAGCCCCCACACCTGGCAAATCTAAGAAAATTGACTGAAAAGTTCCTTATAGAGTAAACATTTGTTATGGGCAAGGCCTCTAACAAGGTTTAAATTATTTGGGATTTTTAATCTCCTTAACTTCTTTGGTCTTCAGTAGGTTCTGCTATTTTTCCTTGTATCAGTTCTGGCAAATGCATTTTTAAAGCAAGTCATCGTGCTTACTCATCTGAACAGTTTTAATTAAAGCCTTTATTTTTTGAGAAGTGTTGTGATATGTGTTGTGGTGGTACTTTGCCTCTGGCATCTTGACTACAAGTCTGTCCTCAGAAATGAACTATTCTTTCTTTTTAAATTTATCAAATTATTGTTGTTGTTTGCTATTTCTGAAGGGCTGACCAAAGCCTTTAGATTACGTTTTTATTTTGAACTGGTTTTGGATAGTAATCCTTCATGTCAATATGTATGTGTCCTGAAGTGAAGGCAAGCCGGCAATTTAGCTTTATATAAGCTATCAGTTACTTAACATTAAATCATTTTCTGTATTTCTTAAGGACTGTGATAAGGTGAAAATCTATGTAAATTGAAGGCTCAGTCTGCAAAAGAAGACACACACACACAAAAAACCCCAACCCAAAAAGAGGAAATTTGGTTTATCTTTTGAGAGCACTGATACTATCTATTATGTGCCAAAACTGCTAGAAGGATTTTTTTGAGCTTTAAGGTGACAGACTTAACAAACTTCCTGCTGACATAACCATATTATTGTAGAATAGTGAAATTGAATCTTTAATTCTTCAAATGTTTTCCTTAGAAATATTCTAATAGTAAATATATTTTAGTGGATTACTTTTTTAAAAAAAACCTGTAGAATCAGAGTTCAGCTTATATACTTCGATCCTGGCTTTAAAATAATCAAAATTTGAGTTCAGCTTGAAAAGCATCTCTTCCAGACCTGTGCACATCTAAAGCATGCCAATGAATAGGATTAAATGAAACATGAGGGGAAAATGGCCAAAACTGATACATTTTCCTGCTGAAATGACCAATGAAACTTGACCTATGATTATGCTTTCAGAATAGGAGCATATGTTTATCTGAAACACTTCAGAATTCCATTTAATTTAAACAAACAACAACAAAAAAAAAGGGGGGGGCGAAGGGCCAACCAAACAAAATTTTGACATATTTAGTTCAATTTTCTCTGGTAGTTAAATCCACAGAGTGAAATTAGCCTGGTGAAATTAAGCGAAGAAAACCAGAAATTTTCCAGAATTCCTGCTTCTAGAATCTGAGGATTTTCCCTGATATTAGCCAATTCACTGCTAAACCTAGAAATATCTTTCACAGCACCTGTTTTCAGAGAATTTTAGGTAATTATTTGTATATTAAATATAAACTTTCTTACAGTATTCAAAAGCGGCAAATAATTCCAAAGAATTGGAAGACTGTGAGCAAGCTAACAAACTGGGAGCTGTTAACAGTACCTTAAGGTATGCTGTGATTTACAACAATAGTACAAAAATAGTAACAAAGGAGCATTTCGTTTTGTCTGTCTTGGTTTTGCACCGTGCTGGTTTTTGTTCTTCATTCTTTCCATAGCCCATTAGAAAGTAAATGTGAAATGATGCAAGAACATCTGAAGGTAAAGGTGCTAAGTGATAAGTAGACTTTTTTTTTAAAGTACACTTTAATATTATTTGAAAGAGGTATCTTACAGCATCAAGACTCAGAGGAAACTTGTAAATAACTCACCTTTTTTTTTTTTACTTTGTACCAGTATCAGTCTTTGTTCTTGATGACTGTGCTGGATTAAGGGATTCTGTCCCGCACTGTCCCTCTGTTACACTGATTTGCCTGTTTGTGGTCATTCAGTGAACCAGATCAGGAAGTTTGTGAGTTATTTTTGTTGGCAAAGTTATTTTTAGCTTGGATCAATTCCCTGATCTTGCTTATTGCATGGCACCGTCAGGATTGGGTGGGAGGAATTCTGCAGGATGGTGTTGCCCCTGAGTAGGAAAGTGTGTGGAACAGCACTTAGAAAAACTTGCATTCTACTAGGTTTCCCACCTTTAAAAAGCAGAAATAGAAAAATCAGTTCTTCACTGTTGATGGAGAGGTGTGGTGTCTTTGGCCACAGATTTCAGCAATTCTACCTGGTAGAGATGTTGAAACTCTTTCCTGTCATCCGACAAAATGGGACTGCCATGAAAAAGCAACTGCTTCTGCCTGGTGTGTGGTGTTTTATACAAAACTGGGTAGAGACCTTATCCAAGGTTTTCTGGGGGAAATAAGAAAGTATTAACTCTCTTCCACTGCTGTAGGGCAAAAGAATATGAGCTTGGAGAGCTAAAGAGAGTGCCTTTTGTGAGAGTAGGAGAGATAATTAAAGTTGGGAGAGGGCAAGTAATGGATCCTGCAGGTGCAGGAAGAGTTTGTGCTTTGTAGGCAAACCTTCACGTTCTCTACCTAGTAGTGCATCATCCCCATGTTTTTGTGTTATTTTCCTTTATCAACTGTATTTCTTGTGATTATCAAATCTTGCCTGCTAGTAATTACTGGAGAAGTTTCTCACCTAATGCCAAGTATAAAGTCTCCTATTGTGATTTGGCAGAAGGTTAGAAATGTATCTTGTTACAGAATTGCCTCTGTTTGTAGAATTGAGCTAGTACTAATTTGAGCAAATGGAATAGGTTGTTTTAATTATTTCATGGTGCTTCACTGCACCCTGGAGCAGAGTTCCCAATCCTAACTTTGCTTAAATTTTGCTGTCAGTAGTGTGGCATCAGTAGTTCAGTGCTGCATATATGTGTAGAAGAAAGCATTCAGCTTTTGGAACTGTTTCTGTTTCATAGTGTGGGAACTTCAAAGTACTTGTCTCTCTGGTACAGTACACCTTTGAAAATGCTAGGGTGAGTGGAATACCATTATCATTTAAAAGGCTTAAGACAAATCATATTCATAGAGTAAATTAGCTTGGAAGGAGTGTTTAGACATCCAGTCTCCCACTAAAAAGCAAGGCTAAGTATTGTAGGTTTCATTGAAAGTACAGGTTACAAAAATATGATTCCTTCCCTGCCCCCTGAAGTGACAGCTGCTAAAGTAGTACTTTGAGAAGTGTGAAAAATGTATGCTATGAAAGTATTTTACCAAGCTCTTACTGAAGGAAGAGAAGTCACTGCTGCTGTAGTTTGTTCAAATAAAACGATGGTGAAATCTTTCTTGCTGTCTAACGTTAAAAAGACTTTGTAAAGTATGGCATATGATGCCTGAATCTCTGTGCAGCTAACAAGTGGTAACTCCATATATTCTCAAGTTTCAGATACCGTAATGTAGAATTCAATTCTAAGTTAACTGCTATATGTGGATTGTCTTTCTTTCAGTAGCTCTTATTGATGTTGTTTATTTAAAAGTTTAAAATCAAATGTATTTTTTTCCCCTCAGTAACCAAAGTAAGGAGGCTTTCATTGACTGGGCAAGATACGATGATTCACAGGATCATTTTTGTGAACTTGATGGTAAAATGTTTAAGCTTTTTCAGAGTGTTTGTTTTATTTGCTGTCTCTTAAAAACCACAAAAGATTATAGTTTCTCTGCAAATAACCATTTTTTAAAAGTTTTAATTTTGTGATGTGACAGTTTAAATGGAGATGTGACAGTTAATATTATCTTACAACCAAAGAATGCCATTTTTTACAAGGAGCATTTGGTAGTCTACACAGTGCACATTCACTGTTACCTCCTGTTAGTATAGTGAACAGGAGACTTTTATGGAAATAAAAAAGAAGGTAAATAGGAGGGGGTTAGCATATATTTTTTAAAAAGCTTCTCGCAAAAGAGTTGCATCTAGTACAAATATAAGACAAATTACTTGCAGCTGATTCAGTTTCTTACTACTATATTATTTTTGTTGCTATTCTACTCTCTATGCTTGGACTGAGTTTGTTCCTCTTCCAGCCTTGCTGTGTTTCCAAATGATCTCTCCACTAAATTCACCCTTATTTGTAAGGACTTTCTTATTGGTAAAACACGAGGATACTAGATTTTGTCTTCCCTCTGCTCTGCCTATGTGAGTCTTTTTATTAGCTTGTAACATTCAAAGCTCAAAGGAATGTGTTTCAGATAAACGTGAGAATTGCCAAGCTCAGGAATGACTGCTAAAGGCCTTTTTAAGAAATACCTTAAAAAACCTTTCTGTGCTAGGAAGACGTAGGGCATAATGCAAGATGTGTTTAATCTACCTTTAGGCTAATATTTGGTGTCACCTGAGAAAGTAGCAGCTGCAGTGGACTTACCAACTGCGGTTCTCTTTCAGCACTTCTGCTGCATCTTATCTGTGAAAATTTTCTATATAAGCCATTTCTCTAATAAATAGTTGGTGAGCATTACTGTAGATCTGAACTGTTATATGCAATAAGCTGCTGTTGTCTCTACTATCTTCAAGCTGCCTACTTACATTTTTAAAAGGACTCAGTTGGGAAAGATACAGTTTAGCAGCATTTCTTTTAGAACTAATACTAACTTAAGTAGTTCCTGACTCTGCCTCCATCTCTCCTTATATCATGCCCTGCTGAAGAAAGATGTACTGCCCCCAGCTGTGTTCTTCCAGTGCTTTTTTTTTGCACTGGCTCTGGCATGCTTCTTTCTGCATGGTAAGCTGATTCAGCTTACTTGAATTAGCGGGAAAGTTAAGTTGACATCTACCTCCCAGTTCCCAGATTGTTGTGATGAACTAGCTTATCAGGTGAGTTTGTGAGCTGGAGCAGGGAGAAGTGAGAGGAAATAACCACTGGGAGTGACTGGGAGGAGGTAGAAACTCTTGTTCTCTTCCTCTCCTCTCTTCCTGGTGGTGAGAGAGCTCTTAATTCACTCCACTGTAGCACAAAAACCATATCATAAGTTTTATTATTTATTAGCTTTTTGTTGAGGTTAATGATAAACTAGATAAGGGAATTGATCTAGCTGAAAAAAACTTCATAACCCAGGTCAGCTTTCCATCTTTTTGTTGCGCTGCCCCACAGACTCAGTTGTATGTGGATAATGAGAAGAAAAAGTGGAGACCTGAAGTGACCAGGAAGTGCAGGAACTGCTTAGGTTAGCCATGCTATCAAAGAAATAAATAAAGCTGTAATTTGACTTTGTCTCGTCTGACACTCACTGTGTTATTGTGCGTCTCATGTCTGTTTCTTTTCTTTGTTTTTGCTACTACTGCTGAAGGGATGCTTAACTGCTCAGGCAGAATCATCTCTTTTTAGAGTAGTTTTCACTCTCTGTTTCTGTGGCTTTTTTTGACATCTGAGGAAATACTCAGTGGCACTGCTTGGCCTATTCCTATCAATATGTCTCTGGACTACTGGCTTGTATTGTATGTGGGGTTTTTTAAGCATGAGTTGCTCTTGACCTAGAATTTCAAAGACGAGGGAATTCTTCCTGTTTTTTACCGGTTGTAGCTCGAAACTTAAGTTTCTATTCATACAGAGTTTTCTTTGGATACATTGCCTGAATTTGTTTGTAGTGAACTTTAGAGATAAGGGTGTAACTTGCTGAAATGCTGCTTAAATAACATGTTTCTTGCTATAACCAACAGAGCGTTCTGCGTTCTGCAATATGCTGAAAGTTTGTTCAATTAAGCAATGTGATCCAGACTTTCTGCCGGTATACAAGGGTGTGTGGCAAAAACGGCATTTAGCTAATAAACATATAATATTTATCAGCTACAAGATGCACTTGTTTGACCTTGTCTTTATTAAGAAGCCTATGTAGCAGTATACCCATTTCAAAAAAGCAACCTCCCCAACCAAATACTGCTGAACAAATAAACCCTGAATTTGAAGCCCATTTAAAAAAAAATGCTGTTTATATCATAGCATAGGGTGAGAGAACACATTGCATGACAAGTGTTTATAATGGAGTTGAAGAAGCTATAGAGAAGGTGTTCAGACGTTCTGGAAATTATGGCCACACAAGAGACTTCGGAATAAATTATACACTTTGGGGCTTTCTATTTAGTGTGTATATTGCTGTATTTTTATGTACAAGGCATTTATAATCCAACTGGAAGGCAGAATAGTATTATATGAGACTTCTTATTTATATATAATTCTGTGTGACTGTGGGGTGGGTTTTTTTTTTTAATTAAAGCTTTTTTAACTATTGAGTTAGAATATGTAACAAAAGGTTTCCTATTTAGATGAGAGATCTCCAGATGCACAGTATGTGGATTTGCTGCTGAATCCAGAACGTTACACTGGATACAAGGGGCCTTCTGCTTGGAGAGTGTGGAACAGCATCTACGAAGAAAACTGCTTCAAGTAATTGAGAGGGAGAGAAAGCCTATTTCTTATACTTGCGCTTCAGTTTAGCTTAAAACTGATTGTTGTGTTTTCTAACTTATTTTCTAGGCCTCGATCTGTCTATCGTCCTTTAAATCCACTGGCGCCTAGTAGGGGTAGGTCTTGCCTATTTTTATTTTCTAATGCAGTTCTTTTAACATAGGACTATTGTAGTACGAGTGATACAAATAGTAATCTTCAGTCTGTAGGTGTGCTTTCTGCTTTTTTAATTTCCTCTGTAGAAGTAGCTGTCTATTTGCAATATTTAGACTAAGGTTTGTGATACTTGATTACATACATGCTTAATCTTATGTATGTGAATAGGCTTATTAATGTCAGAGGAACTAACGTGAAAACTGAAGTAAGTCTCAAATTGTTTAGTAAGTGTCAGTAATTTTCCAGTGTGGATGGGAAGCAGTTAAAGTTGATCAAAAATTTCAGCACTCTTGTATTTGTCCCTTGGTTGTTTTTTTTTTTTACTAGAGCATTTAATTTAATCGCTTTACCTCATAGTCATCCTAGTGAAATGTAGCTGTACATTTTCCATCCATACTATTTTGTGTATTACAAATGTACAGATACTTGCATTATTTGAAGACGGAGTGGATACTTAGGAAGGTTTAGTTATCTGCAAGAATGTTAAAAAATAAAAAAACAAGCAAATTATGCCAATGACTTGGGTTTTCACTTTTCAATTACAAATTGAAAACTGTAATCTGATGTTCCAAGTGAATTGGCTTTCCCCTGTCAGTCAGTGTGTCTCATTTACCTTAAGAATTAACTATTACGCTATACATTGAGTTAGAAAACATCACTGCACATTAGAAAATCAAGATAGCTTTTAGTAATTATAAATATTGAGATAATATGTTGCTGGTATACACAAATAAAAAGAATTGTAAGAGCAGTTTAACTCAGGGATCAGAATTTCAGAAAGGAACACTTTCAGATTGTTGGATAATGTGAACTGAAGATGACAACTTCCTAACCATCTTTCTGAAGCTAAAACGTAGCTTTCAACAATGTATAAATCAGCTGCTACTAAGATTTCAAACTCTTAGTGACTTTCATTATTATTATAATGTGTTTAGTCTCAGGTGGTCTTGAGGAGGAGGAAGAGGATGGAAAGTAGCCTATTTTTTTGTAGATTAAATAAGGTTTCTTGCACTTTATCAGTGTTTGTAGTAGAGCCTGTGTTTCATTACTACTTTGATGTGGACATTATCTTTTTAATCCTTATGGATTTATTTTTCTCCTTTTCCCCTCTAAGGAGGAGATGATGGTAAGTCATCTTATTTTGCTTGACTTGCAGAAATGAAGTAAGTATTAAAGAGTTTTGGACATCTGATTTATTCACTTTATTGCTGTTGCATTAGAGGGTAGGAAAGTTACGTTTTTATGCAGATGGTTGATCAGAAAATGTTTTTATTGGGATAGTTCTTTCATTTGGAGTAGGGGGAAGGAGTGGCTAAGAGCAAAATGCAGTTCTGTTATTGGGTCTTATCCTTGTAACAGAATATGTGTTGTGATAATGTTATTAGCAAGATAACTGGAGATGCATAAATTAAAGGATTCTTGAGTCTCCTCCAGAGCGCCATTGATACTGATGTCAGATCCCTTAAAAGAAGAGGGAGTTTTTGGTGTACTTTCGTGAATGTCCTTGATTGAGAAAAAGCATTTGGTCTGTCTACAGTGAGACAGACTTTAAGATTTTTCAGTCAACTGAAAGCTCTCAGGCAAAAGATCCAAGCCTACAGGAAACCTTCAGACAGTAGCAGTCAAAGTAAAGGCTATCAGATATAATTACGCTGAAATGTCACGTCTTTCACCAGTAGTGCATATAAACAGGCTTGCACTTACATACATTTCTGAATGCCCTGACCAGTAGCTTAGTCATGGTCATTCTCGTATTTCTCCTATTCTGACCACAACAGATTTAAACTAAACTCCCAGTTCAGCCACTTCAGTGCCTATTCTCACTTTAATAGATAAATTATTTAGCTCTATGTCCATATGGCAGCTGTTGTTAGTATGCATAGTAATATAAAGATACTGTATTGTTGAAAATGAATACTTTCATTTAACTGTATACTTTGTATTTACAGGAGAATCTTTCTACACATGGCTAGAAGGTAAAAGCTCATAGATGGGTTAATACAATGTTAAATTCACTAGAAGAAACACTGTATTATTTTTTCATCTCCCCAAATATTTTTCATAGTGTAGGCTTTTTACAAATTGTGCAGAACTTCTGAGTATCATTCAAAGAATATTTTTTTTCACAAGGGTCTCTGGAAGTCTTCTCATTCACTTAGATGGTATATTCCTCCAACACTTCAGTGTTTCATCTTTTATAAAGGGGAAGTTCACTTCAATACTAGTTACTTTGAATTTTCTGCTAATTTTAGGCATTTAAGCAGGGACATTACTAGTCGTAACATTACTAAGTGTTTCTATTAGGAAACAGCTTTGAAAAATGTTAAAGTTTTTGATGGTTCTTTTCCTACTATTTAACGTAACTATAACGTGTTCAGAAAGCAAAGCAATTTGCTTTTTATTCATATTAAAATGGAAATTATTATTGCAGTGGTAGTAGTCAAAATTGCATTTTAGAGGTATGCAGAAAAGTAAATGAGTTAAATGTACTTGATTTTAAACTTAGTTCATTCTGTCTTTCATAAGCCTTTACTTGTCCAGTTGGAAATCTCTAATTGGTGCTATTGTAGGCAAGCATACAAATGTACATGCTTTTTAAAACATGATGTCTGTAAATGAGGCCATATCTCAGTGTCACAGATAGGTTTCACCATCAGCTCTTCCTGCATCCGTTTGTGGAGGTTGGAGTGGCAGGGAAGTCACCCAAACATATCTTTGAGAAAGGAACAAACTCCTAGATTCCAATTGTAGTCTCTATCTGTGGGTCTAAGTGGTGTTATAAGTAATGTCTGCATTTAAATTATATTTTGGCCACCCATTGCCATTGTGTTTCTTTTACGCTGTAGAAGTCTGTATCCATCAAAGTGATTTTTTTCAAGGTTTTGTTCTGTGCATTTAAATCTTCAGTGAATTTACAGTAGAGCTGGGAATAAATATTTTTGCTGTTTTCCAATGCCATAAAGTTTTCTTGGGTTCTTGATGTTTTTCTGTAAGGCCACTACTCTAATTCAGTGGTAGCTTTAATTCTAATGAGGATGGGTCACAGTATAGTTCTGGCTTCAAAACTGTCAAAATTCAAGACTATTTCAAACTTATTGCTCAAAAAAATGTAAGCATCTTATTTTTGTGTGGCAATTTATCTGTACTAATTAACCAGGTACTTATTTAACTTTATTAATTAGAACATTAAAATACTATGTAAGAAATGTCAAACTTCATTCTTAGGACTTCTTTATATAAAAAATAGGAGGTAAACTTTTCCTATGATGGATATAAGGGCTTAATAACAATGCTGAAGTACTGCAACTGTAACTCTTGAAAGTTAAACGATGCAGACTTACATCACTGAAATGTCAAAGTATTTTAATACATTATTTCCAGTATTTAGTTTGGGATCCATTTGTCTTTTTTCCTGGACAGGTCTTTGCCTTGAGAAAAGAGTGTTTTATAAACTCATTTCTGGACTTCATGCTAGCATCAACTTGCATCTGTGTGCAAATTATCTTCTTGAAGGTAATTTAACTCTAGGTGAAATTGCTGAATGAAATTCTACAATATCTGTAACATGTATTTGGTTTTTTCTGAAATTTTTTTATATATACTTAATTGCTTTATTTTTTTAAATATGTAAGTATGTTTACTCCCCTTGCCCTTTTTTTTTTATCTTTGTGTAGAAACCTGGGGAAAGCCTCGCTGGGGACCGAATGTGAAAGAGTTCACTCGCCGCTTTGATCCTGTTGAAACAAAAGGAGAAGGACCAAGGAGGCTCAAAAATCTGTATTTCTTATATTTAATAGAGCTGCGTGCTTTGTCAAAGGTTGCACCGTACTTTGAGCGTGCAGTTGTTGACCTTTACACTGGAAATGGCCATGAGGATGCTGAATCAAAAGCTCTCTTACTAGATATCTTCAAGGATACAAAGTAAGGCATAGGATTTTTTTTTTAATCAATAGTTTGAAATTCTCACTTACATTCGCAAGTGGGAGTAGATGACTTCTTGATAGGATGGGACAAGAAGGAGAATGGAATGAAGAAATTAATTTTAAGTAATGGGAGAGACCAAGAGGAATTTGTACATTTGATGGGAAGAGATTAATATTTTTGAGGTTTGAATATACCAATCTTTAAAAAACAAAATACAAAAAATGACAACAAAACCCCAAAACAAAACCAAAAAACCCCATACACAACACCCTGGGCTGTTCCCTATTTGTTGCTTTTTCTGATGCTTCAGTATAAGATGCACATGATTTATTTTGAAATGGAAAATAGTACATGTAGTCTTCTAATAATCTAGCGAGTAATCCAGCTTTTATCATAGACTTCACCTCTGGGGTTTTAGCCATCCCTTCTTCCTTCTGTTTACTCTGTAAGGTTCTTCAGTCCAGTTCCTTTGCTCACCTTCTTGCTACTTTTTGTGGTTGGTAACATGCTGTGTGGCTTCATTGCTGTCCCTAATCATAATGTTGCTAGGTATTTGAGATGTGGTCAGACAACCAACATTAAGACAATTTCAGTGCATATTAGAAAGAAATCTTGATCAGTGGAAATGGAGTGAAGAAAATTATCATCAAAACTGTAAATAACATATTTCAAGTTACAGTGATTGAATAGTAAAACTGCTACCACTCAGTAAATTTTTAAAAGCTATTCTGCAAAGACTAGGAACTCTGAAAAATATTTTATAATGATGGCATCAGTGGCTCACGAAGCTTGATGGAGCACTGTAGTTTATACCAGCATTTGGGTATTTTGCATTTTGTCTTTATTAGGTCCTTCCATATGCACTTTGATGAAAAGTCCATGTTTGCTGGAGATAAAAAAGGAGCCAAGTCATTAAAGGTAAAGCTGACTTCTGAATGACATCCAAAATATCCATTTTGGCATTAAATTGTATTATTTTAGACAACCTCTCTACCTGCCAGAAGCATACTGCTAAGACTAGAAAAGGCAGGGATAAAAACATACAGAATTATATCTGAGGCCTCTAAATCTACTTTTTTGTCAGTTGAACGCGAGTTGTTGTCCTGAGCCAAGCAGGCTGAAATCTGTGGTTTAGTGCCTTGGGTCTGCTGTCAGGACTGCAGTGAGGCAAATGAGTTTAATTGGTATTACCAGTAGATGCAATGGTGGTTTTTAAATAGAGATACATAAGTGTCTGGAAAAAAAACCCATGATGTTTGCTTAAAAAACAGATGCCTTATATAGTATAACATAATGTTATATAATAGAATACTTAACATTAGAAAAGCATGGTTCCTAGACATGGGAACCTAATGTGAATGCTGTTACTACCTAGCAACTTCCAGTGTGAATTTGTCAGATTGGTATGCACTACAATTCCACAGTTGGAGTGTGGCTCGGTAATTAAGGTCTGTTTTAACAGTTGTTATCACCTTTAATACTTAGTAGTAGTATGGCATTTCATCAGCATTAGGAAGAATGCTATTAGAAAGATGTCAGTAGTTTATCAGCCCAGTTAGTATTTTTCTGACCTTAAATATTTAATTGAAATCATCATAATTAGTTCAGTGCTGTGCTTGCTGTCACTCTAACTGAAGCTGTGAAGTGACAATCTACCCATAGCTTTGGACGGGAAATGTCTTTTGTGAGTTGTAACTTGTTTTCCTATTTGTCAAAAAGGTAGGTTGGTTCAAAAGGGATTTGAATAATGGAAGAAAAATTGGGCAGGGACACAGATGCAGTACTTACGGGTCAGAAAATTTTGAGAAAGTTGGTGGAAACTCAATATACAGAATCCAAGCATTACCCTGCATGTCCTGTATTTTGGGGGGTATTTCCAAGGAATTAACTGTTAGCAGTGGCTTGGAAACAAGATTCTAGGTTTACGTTTGTTATGGCCTGACCACATAAGGTAGTGGTTTTGTTCAGTTTTGGTTTCTAGCGGTACCAGATTAGTTAACCTTCTGTTTCTGTGAAGCTAAGAGATACTTTAAGTTAACCATTTTTATTTTGTTTTTAACTGATAGGAAGAATTCAGATTGCATTTCAAGAACATATCCCGCATAATGGATTGTGTTGGATGTGACAAATGCAGGCTGTGGGGCAAACTGCAGGTACAGTTTATTTTATGTGCATGTGTGTGGCAGGGGGAGAGGTTAGAAGATAAGCATCTATTTCAGTTTGGCAGGATGCCTCTTACCTTAGCATTCAGACTTTCTGCACATGGTTGGTTGGTCTTTGATATCCTTACCTATATATTAAAAACAGACGTCTGTTTAGTTCACTGTTAAACAATTTTTTTTTTTTTTTTTTTTAAATAATGGTTAAACAAATGTTTACTTCGTTTACTTTACTAAAATGTATAGTTTGTATTCTCTGAAAAAAATGTGTTTAAAGCAGATGCTTCACAGCAAAGTCTTACTAGCAGTCAGTAATCTTATCTGTGTTCAGCGATCAGATGAGCCTTGTAGAATCACCTGTGGGAAGCCTTCCTGGAAATACAGCACTTGCTTAATTGTTAGAAAATCCAGGATGAGATTTAGCTCCACAAATTGAGGCATAGGAAAAAAGAAATTCAGATTTTCAGTTTATGCAGAAGGCAGCAAATGAATGCAAAGGTGCACAGCAAAGCTGAAAGCTGAAAAACATTTCCAGTTTCTGGACACTTACTACTTTTATTTTATTGAGAACAAGCTTTTAAATCTCAAGACTAATGTTAAATCCAGACTGAGAATAGTTGTTACTTTGGGGTGCCTACTCTACTGCACTGCTATAGCATTATAGTTCAGTTTTCAAAGAAATTTATAACATCAAAAATTTGGTGGTCTCTGTTGAATTTCGGAGTTCTGCCTACCCTGTCCTAGTTAATGCTTCTGATATATTATTGTTTTTTCCTTCTCACACTACGTTAAACAGGGCTAGATTTCCTGACCTATAAATTCTCTTGCAGCTACCCTCAACCACTTTTTGTCAAAATCCAGTGGTTGTTTCTGTAGTCCATTAAAAAGGGGAAAAATAAGAATAGCTTCTTCTATTGTATTTCTGTATAGAAAATAGGGGTTGAATCTGAAATTGCAATGTCTGCCACTGTGACTGGAGGTGGAAAAAGCAGAAGTGTTGTGATTCCTCATAATAAAACCTAGTTTGACTTTGAAGGGGGAGGGGAGAAGAGAAGGGGAGATCAGATCCACCAGCTCCTGCCGTAGTGGGGCATCTGTAAGGTAAGGGGTGGGAGGGAGGTGGAGGTGGTGTAACAGGCATGTTTTCATATCCATCTCCTGTGGCTGAGAAGAAGAGAGAGGGGAAAGGAAGAGATTAAAAGCACTAGGATGAAGAGCAGGTATACCTGAGGAAACAGATGTTCTTAAATAAGTGAATGAACCTGGTACGCAGTTGACGGCATGCATTAGTGTCCTGGTTTGTGTGCAGTTACTTGGGTTGAGGGAGTGCCAATATGTAAGAAATGGTACTACATTTTGCCTGGATTTGTAATTTTTAAACTTTTTTTACGGTTTTCTGAGCATTCAAAGGAGTGATCTTATTAATGTTAAAACATTGGAGGTTTTTTTTCCTAGACTCAAGGCTTAGGAACTGCTCTGAAGATCTTGTTTTCTGAGAAAGAAATACAGAGCCTTCCTGAGAATAGCCCATCAAAAGGTTTTCAACTCACACGTCAAGAAATAGTTGCTCTTGTAAATGCCTTTGGAAGGTAAGTTTTTATCATTTGTGTAGTAGAAAAACCATAAAACTTCAATGTTGATACTGAAGGTCTGTGAAAACATGGTATTGTACATGTAGCTGTAGCTTTTTAAAGGCTGAGTTACAGTTAGTGATAACTGATAAACTTAATGCTGTCAAACTGAGTATGTGGAGTGTTGATTATTAGCCTTGGTCATCATTCTGTGTTTGGCTCTAATTCATGTCTTTATCTCAAATCTCATAAATTCCATCTTGTGAAAGCTGGATTAAGTTGTAAGCATTAGACTTTGAACTCCTTTTTGAACACTGACTACAGCTCTTCTACATTTTGCATTTCTATTTTAAATGTATGCGTGCGTAAAAAGTAGTGAAATGGAAGAAAAACAGTTGATTTTTTTTAACGCTAGCTGTCATTTAGCCCTTAGGCTTTTGGATTTTTGTGTATGATGTGATTATTTTTGTTGAAGCATTAGTTTTGATTAATTTTTTAAAAATTTACCCCATTCAAGTGATAAAACATTTTAACAGCTTTAAAAGATGTGTAGAACTTGCTTTGTTCTTCACGCTAGTTCTTCAGATCTTGAATATAACAATCTGTTCCTGTTTAAAAGAATGTAATAAATGTTATTACCTCTCGTTAAAGATTTTTAGACGTTTCATGAACTCAGGACAATTAAACATACATAGAAACTTTAATCCCTATAATATATTATGTAAATGTAATGGAGAGTCAGATAGTAGTTCCTTTGAGGGAAAGTAGTATCTTAAGCGCGTTCATCTTTAGAACAGAATTGTGTTCAGAAAAAAACAAACAAAAAGCCCCCATCCAAGATGATGATTTGCACTTCTGTTTTGCAGTTGACATACTAACACTTAAGGGGTTTTTGTTTTACAGGCTTTCCACGAGTATAAGAGAGTTGCAGAATTTTAAAGTTTTATTACAACAAACTAGGTAATGAAGGCTTTTGCACAACCCATTAGTGAAGACCATTTACATGACTGCGTTGAGCAGAAGGAACTGATCCTTACAGGACTCACATGAACTGATAAAAAGTAAAATCAAATACCAACTTGAATATTTATGTTTAAACTAGGAATGGTTATTAATTAGAAAAGATATTTATGAATGAAATATATAGTTTTTAAATGTGTAAATTATGCTGATCTGTTTATTTTATAAGTTCTCTGCTCACAGTTCTATTGTACTGAAACTTCATAAATTTTCTTTATTTTTTTGTCTTTGAGACAGTTATTTTATATGAAAACATATGTATCTCCACCCTGACTTGGCCTGTCCTGAGAGAGGTGGTTCACCTCTCACGTCTCTCCAGTACTGAGCTTCAGTATATTCTGAGGATCGGGTATGCTGATTCTGGCTGTCTAAAACAAAAAGGAAAAAAAAAAAACCAAGAAAAAAAAGGGCGGGGAGGAACCCAAGGAAATAAGGCTCTTGTCGAGTTCTGATTTCTTACTGTAATAATGAAACTTACTTAAAAATAGGAAATTTACTGAGCAGAAAATTTGATTTCATACTAAGCTCCTTTACATCATGCTGATACCAACATTTTTTTCCTTATGTGCTGCTTGTCAGAATTTCCTTTTTTCTTGAAAATATAACTACCTTTTCTCTGATGCAGCACAGTTGGAAGTGATTCTTCTGCAGCCCCTTGCCTACCTGCATTTGCTTGGGGGTGAGGGTCAGGGCAGGGGGAGATGGTTAATGGAGTGCTGCTAGCTGAAAATTCAGCCTCAGTCCATCAAATTCGTATCTATGCCATTTTATTTTCTAGATTGTAATCACAAGTTCAGTTTCCAGAAATTCTTTTTAATGTCTAAACTGTTAAAATAGCACATTTCAATCTTTGAGCCGTGGAAATAGATTTGCTCTTTATGGATTATGTTTTAGTGCTACGTTAAAAGGTCAGTGCAAAAATTAAGAAGTTGTTTTTGTAGTCACTTTTACAAAAAGATGCTTTTTAAAATTCATAATCACACTGACATTTAATACCGCATACTCTATCTATGCAATCCCTAACTGTATCTTCTTTAAAAGGATATTCAGCATAAAAAAACGGGTATGTTAATAACAGAACTTTCATAAAATAAGAAATTATTCACGTATCATTGTCCACAGATGTCAATGATAACTTACCATTGTCCAAAACAGAATTCAGAAACAGCACTACTGATTAGTAGCAACCGAATATTGGTTTAAATTTAAAATGAAGTAACTTCTTTTTTTTTTTTTTTTTTAAACCAGCATGTTTCAAGGTGAAGTTAGGAGTTATGAATGTGGGAAGTGCTGGTACAGTGTTGATAGATCTTTTGTTTTTAAAAATAATTCTTCACAAAATAAAGTGCTCTTAAACATTTTTTCACCCTACCAGATATTTAGTGA
The DNA here is from genome assembly GCF_011004875.1 of Balearica regulorum gibbericeps. NCBI lineage: Eukaryota > Metazoa > Chordata > Aves > Gruiformes > Gruidae > Balearica > Balearica regulorum. The sequence continues at coordinate 83,726,418 of NC_046186.1, read as the reverse complement.
CCTGTTTATATAATTGATTGTAACTGTATTTGCTTCCATGATGTGGTCCTTTACAGCTGAGACTTTCTGAAAGCTGGGATACGCTCTATGTCCTTTGTTTCCAGACAAGCATCAAATTTCTACCTGACTGGAAATGAGAGAGACTATCCTGCTGATACTGCTGTTATAAAAAATACTGTTTCTCAAGAAAGTAAACCCTCTTGAGTCAAACTGGGATAAGCTAAACAAAAGAGAAAAAAACCAAAACCCCACCCCCACAAAGCTTTGGTGATAGTCGCACAAATTGGCAACGGACTGGAATCCGGTCGGAAGTTCCTTTTTAAGCCAGTAGACAATTTGACATGGTGTTTGAGAAAGCTGATGCCAGTCTGGGGATGTCATGTTCTTACCCAGCAGCCTCTCTTGCCTGTGGGCACCTGCGGCTAGTCACCGCAGGCTTCCTTTTCCTAGTTAATGGAGAAGAGCAGGTGATCTCTAGGTGGATTCACCTGGCCTATTCCAAGCGCTGTATTTGCACCCCAGAGTTGATTTTTCTCCATTACATTGAAGTGGGAATCTAGGTAACTAACTCGGATGTGAACAGCTGTGTTTGATAAATGAGTTACACCCCAAGTTTCTCACTTTTCTGAGGAACTGTATATATTGAAAGTGTGGTTATCAGTTGGCCATTAATTCCTTGCCTTTTGGACTGACCTGCAAGGGCTAGAACCTGTAGGCTCACTTGTGTGAAGAATGCTGATTAGCTGGGATTTATCTGTATTGTTATATATTATAGTGCTTAAAGCTTTAGGCAGGATTTTCTAGTTGAAAAAAAAAAAAATGGTGGTGTCTGCACCACCCCAGGAAGGATCCAAGTCTTCGAATTGTTTCTTCCCTTTTCCCTCTTGCTTTGTGAGGAAAGCGAACTGCTCCCAACCTTCTTTCTGGGGATGCAACTTGCTATTTTTCTTTTTTCCACCTGTGCCTGGCTAAAATCTACGGACACTGAAGCAGCATCACATACTAGCATCACACACTTGCTCATGGGAGAGTTGAGAGATTCGGACATGCAGAGCCTGGACACCTGCTCCTTCCAACCCTCGTTGGTACAGTGCAGGCAAGGTTAATACTGCTGGGTAAGGACGTAAGGAGATGAGAAGCTTTTCTTCCTTTCCTTTGTGCCATGAAAATGCAGGAATCCAACTGAACAGCAGGCTTGCATACGGGGAAGTTCTGTTGCATTTGAAGGTACATCTCACTTGGTGATCAAATACGGAAGGCATTTCACTTCACTGTCATTGTAGCAATAGGACTAAGATTCTTCTGGTTACAAATCTAGTTGAAACAATTTTCCTGTCACCATCTTTTTTACTGTATTTGATGTACGTTCTGTGACTATGCTGCCTATGAAGTTTTGCCCTGTGAGTCAGATGACTTAGTTCTTTATATGTTAAATTAAATTTTAGAAATTTACAGATCCGTTTTTATACTAAAGAATAACGTTAGTTACACTCTCCATAACCTGTGAACTATTTTAAATTCCAGCTCCCTGCTGGAGATCAGCTTGTCAACATTGTCTGCCATTCATTTCAGAGTAAAAGTACATTTCCCTGTACAAATGACGCAGTGATTGTAATCCCAGGGGTAGTGAGAAGACAAAGACAAAAATGTTTCGTTTTTCCCAAGTCATGAAGACTTATATGAAATGGTAAAGACTTGGTGCAAACTACGTAGGTAAAACGTAGGGCGCCGTTGCTGAACAACTCACTCTTCAGTGCCTGAGGAGGAAGGTGAGAGTATAGATTTAAAACAGATTACAGAGACTTGTGTAAGCTGGTTTTCCTACTTCAACTGATGGTTTGTGCTGTATGTCATTGTATGTGCATGAAACACCCTGTGCCACACTTTCTTGAGTTGTGTTTTGATGGTTGGGTTGCCTTTATCTGACCTTGCTTTGTGCTTTTCTGGGAAATAACCTGTAATATGATGTAAATAAGCTAGATGGTTCTGTTTATAAAGTAGCAATCAGCAATTCATCACTTTACAATTCTTCCATATAGCTAGCCTATTAAAATGTAATATTTATTAAAATCAAAATCAGTGTTGGAACTGCTTACTGAGATCTAAACACTTCTGAATCTTTGCTATGTTTGAATCTATAAAATGCGAATTAAAGTATTTTCTGCTACAACTTCTTTTTGTGAATGTAGTTCTTGGGGTTTCATTTGAGATTTTTTTTTTTCTCTACCTTTCAACTATACTTGGCAGAAATTATACTTACATTACTTACACGGCAGTCATTTAAGCTTAAGATGATGAGCAGACTTTCATTCTCACTTTAATTCCACTCAAAAGAAAGATGACTGTAATGTGTGCACCTGTTGCTGTTTACAGCATACTGTAGCACATCTGCACATCAGAAATTCATGTGGCAGAATTAAAAGGTGTTTCTGTATGAGTATGGCCATATGTAGGCACTGTTTAAGCCCAATTGTTTTAAGAGGCAAAAAGGCTTATTTTGAAATCAAGTTTGGTCCATTCTGTCCCTTTCTCAGAATTGCTTATGAAATCAATTTTGTAAAACTGCTTTTAGTTTGTTTACCTAGTGGGGGGTCTTTGTGTGGAATTATTCCCCCTAAAGGGTTTCTGCAGCTTTCTGTTTCATTCCATGTGTGTATTTTTAACAAATTATCTTACTAAAATTTGATACAAGTATTTCATCCTCTGTTTAGGTGGGTAAGTACCTGCTACACAGGTGATGATAATTACAGTAATTTTAACAACAATGTGAAAAGTAAGATCTTTAAATCTCCTGTGTTTGAGAGTAGTTAATTCATTACTATGATTGGCTATAGTCAATTGCAGTTCCACTTTTTTGCATGCATACTGTGGGATTAAGCTTGTTTGAAGCGCAGAATTCACCTAATTAAGTTGTTGCTGTGCAGCTGTATCTGCTCAGAAGAAGATGTAATTCCTGCAGACGTTCCTGGCACTAGGTCTCCAGGCAGTTTTGTACAAACGTAATTGTAGAACTCCAAAGGGTTTAATAAAATTCCTGTTCTCCCAACCCTGTGGCACCTTTTTAAATCTCTGGGTCATAGTTTAATTGGCTTTTTTTCTTCAATGAATATTTGGGAAGAAGTAAAGAAATGAAGGGAAGCTCTGGAGGCCAAATGCTTGGCAGGGTGCTTCTGCCAGAGGCAAGGTTCGGGCTTTGATTTTACCAAAGGCCCCAAACCTCAAACACACGGCATATACTTGTGGCACTACTAGCCTTTCAGCTTCCACACAACCCCCATCCCAGCCCTTCCCTTTTTCCCTGTATATCCTCTGTGAAATGTGTACGAGAATTCTCTACTACTTGTACTTCCTGATGAAGTTCAATATGAGGAAAACATCAAGCCTGTCCACCATTTAGGGATGCTGTAGTAGACCTCAAATTTAACTATTTTATAGTAATCTACTATAAGAAATATATTTTTTTCCTAAGGAAATGGGGATTGAGTTACAGTCTTTGTTTCACATGGGGAAGGAAAAACAGATGGTGGGGCTGCAGAGCTCTTCACAGGAGGGCACACCAGTCAGTACTGAACACAATAAAAAGACCTAAAATAGGGTTCCTGCTCGCCCTAGATTAATTATTTTTGGGCTTACTATGTGCAAATGTCACATATTAGAATGGTATTTATCCACTGTTTCCGCCACCACCCACCAAATTTATCCCTGAACATAGAAGGCTGAAGCACAGCTTTGCTGCCCTCCTGCTAGTTAGGCAGAATTCATCCTCTAGCTCCACTTGAGGGTTTTCTGCTTTATGTATTCTTGGCTCTTGTTCTCTTCCCTGACTGCGTTTCCTAGTTTTTTTTTAGTAAGTAAGTACTGTTACAGGTATCCATCTCCCTGACTGGGGAGGTATTTGACTTACTCTTCTACACAATACACCTAGATCTGATTGACAGACATGATCACATAACTTTAATTTTTTCAAACTTACTTACAAATTTTCAGTCTGTTTTGCAGTTCACAGTGCTCTGGCCAGAGTGGATGCCCCTCTCTACCATTCTGAGACTGTCCCTAGAGCTGCTGAGAAGATGCAGTTTTCTTACTTAGAAGAATGCAGTGTGTTTTGAGATCATAACTATAGTACAGATGACTTTTAGCCTTCAACCATCTTGCCACATTGAGTTAGCAGTGATGATCCAAAGAGTAAATTGTGCTCCAAAAGTGTACTAGTAACTTGAAAAGACAGTATTTAATCAGGTTGATATTTTTCCCTTACAGGCTTTTATGCGCATGTAAGACTTGCTACTGTCATGCATTTGAACAACTCATTCATGTGTTTACAGTATATTCATCATAACCATGTATTTCTAACCTAATACACAGTGTAAAAAATAAAAATACTTTTAGAAAATAATTATGCCATTTTACTTCATGAAATTTGCTCTTTTAAAATGAGCATAAAATGATTAAATTATACTCTCTACCAACCCTACTCAAAGCCAAAAATGCCATGGCTGAGAACAAGGCATTAATTAGAACAGTCTTCAAAGTTTAAATCATTAGCTTATACTTCTCCTTGAACTATGAAAAGCTCGTGGCAAAGACAAGTTCTTCATTTATCTGTGCATAGGAACACTTCTAAAAACCAAAAGGTGAAGAAAAATTGCTAAGCTTTGTTTTTCAGAACATGTGTTTTAATATTGGAATGTCCTAGAATGCTGTAGTCGGTCGAAGTTATATGGGGCTTGGCCGCTCTGTGTCCAGTGCTGGATCTTGTTGGAGGGATCCAATGTAAGCCATGAAGCTGTTGTTCTGATGGCCCCAGTCATAGTAGTCTGGAGAGAGACTTTAAAAAAAAAAAATGGAAGAATTAGTGACTGGCAGGTTGGTTCTGCGGACACTTGGTTAGTGACCGTGGGCAAAATGCAACTGCATAGATGTGGTTCTCACGCTGAAGTGCAAAAATAACCCCCCCACCAAGGGTTCAGGCTGCCGTTCAGTTTTCTGATCTGTCAATTACTTGGGCCCAAGTGCTCTCAACTCACTGTTTCCTGGTTCTTCCAGTTCACTAAAGACTCACCCCTTTCTGCTTCGCTAATCCAGAAGGTGGTTTAAAACCCTGGAAGCGGTGCTGCTAATCCATGCAAGGGACGGTCAGTGACAGAGCTCAACCTCCTGCGCCCGTGTCCAAGGGGCTGATAGTTAGCCGCCCTGGCAACGCTGGCTTTTCACACGCGAGGCTGGTCTGTGCCTGTGTTCCCAGCATGGCTGGTTCCTGCGTGCCTCTCTGCATAGATACAGGACCAGCAAACGAGTAACGCATGACTGAGCCTCCTTTCAGGGCAGGCTAGTGTCCTGGCAGTGCCTTGCCTTCTCCGAATTGGATGATGTCATTCTTGCTGTAAGCTGCTCCTTCCCGGACAGGAACCCCTTCCTAAAGGTCACCATTCCACAGAGAAAACAGGCTTTTTGTGCCAGTTCTGGCTTGCATGGGATTTCATCAGGTGGATATGCATAAACTTTCAGCAAGTGGGAAAGCAAATGTCCCTTTCATTTCAGGTAGGCCCCAAGACATTTAACCATGCTGAGAGGCTTCTCGCCACCAGTCACAAGCTTGCCCTTGCTCACACACTTAAACTAGTAAGTGGCACTTCCTAGGCTACTCTTGGAAGAAACAGAGGGTGAAACATGCAACCCAAAGACCTCAGCTGAGATTCTGAAAGAGCAGCATGCTGCTACAATTCCTAAGTTATGGAACCATTTTCATTCTTGCGTCCTTGTAGTCTGTATGGGGCCCTTGAATCCCTACAGTCACTCGGTGCTGCCTTTCCACCTCAGCTTCCCCCTTTGCTTCCCCTCACCCCTAGAATTTATGCAACAATTGGAGCTAGACAATTTAGTCTTCTGCAGTGTGTGTGTTCTTTCTTCTACAGTTGCTGTTACAGGAAGCAAGTGGTTCTGTGCTGGTTTTGGCTGGGATAGAGTTAATTTTCTTCACAGTAGCTAGCATGGGGCTCTGGTTTGGATTTGTGCTGAAAACAGTGCTGATAACACAGGGATGTTTTCGTTACTGCTGAGGGGTGCTTACACAGAGCCAAGGCCTTTGCTGCTTCTCACCCCACCCCCCAGCGAGCAGGCTGGGGGTGCACAAGGAGTTGGGAGGGAACACAGCCAGGACAGCTGACCCCAACTGACCAAAGGGATATCCCATACCATATGATGTCATGCTCAGCATAAAAAGCTGGGGGAAGAAGGAAGGAAGGGGCAGAACATTCGGAGTGATGGCGTTTGTCTTCTCAAGCAACCGTTACACGTGATGCAGCCCTGCCTTCCTGGAGATGGCTGAACCCCTGCCTGCCCATGGGAAGTGGGGAATGAATTCCTTGGTTTGTTTTGCTTGTGCGTGTGGCTTTTGCTTTACCTATTAAACTGTCTTTATCTCAACCCGCGAGTTTTCTCACTTTTACCCTTCGATTCTCTCCCCCATCCCGCCAAGGGGGAGTGAGTAAGCAGCTGCCTGGGGCTCAGTTGCTAGGTGGGTTTAAACCACGACAGGTTCCGTCTTGTATCTCACCTGCCCTGTGTCCCCTGTGGTGCAATATTCCATGCTAGATCATCATCACTGTCGTATCTGCGAGGGTTGTCAAAGAAATAAGATCTGGGACTGAAGCCATGACTTGGGACCATTCCTGCGTTGGCCTGAAGGAAGGGAAACCTCAGTCAGTGCTTGCAACAGATTGATAAACTGCTTGGTGCCTGACTTCTAAAAGAAGTCACTGCAGACTTACCTCCTGGCTTCCAAAATAAACCAGGCAATTTTACATTTGCTGTAGACAACAGAAATCTTTTTGCATTTTCTGTTTTTCTCCACCAGCATAGTGATAGTCTACTGATCTTAACAGCTTTTCCTTTTCTTTCCTTCTAGCTAACAGACACAACCCATTTCTGACCCCACCCTCCAGTATGCATTTATCCTGCCTGCTGAATTCCTGTCCACTTTGCACTTTTAGCCAGCTGACTTGAAGTGAGCAGTAGGGAAGCAGCTGAGGGGCTGAAGGCTATGAAACACCTAAAGAGATTTGGGGTTATCTCCCACACTTGTAATCCTCCCTCCCAGCACTTTACCTCCCTTGCCTCAGGAACTGATCATGCTGAACCCTGGCACCCCGCTTAAGGAAATCACAGCTGAAAAGCCCCTTAGAAGCTCTCTGAGCAATTTCAGTATCTACCCTACGGTACTGTGAGGGTCAAATCCCAAGGAAAGGTCCTTTGATAAAACAGGGAAAGGGGTGTACATGTAACTCCTTCATTTACAAAGCATTTTGCTTTCATTTCCTTATGAATCAAGCCAGAAAACATACAAGACTCAAAAGGTCAGTTTGATTCTGGAAACAATGCAGAGGGACATCTAGGACATAGCTGAGCCTCTTCCACTGATCCACTGTTTCCATCCCCAGGGAACAGGGTTCCCTGCACCTGTGGATAAGCCAGGATGACATCTTCTCCTTGGCCTTAAGCAGGACAGCATTTTAATCTCACTCTGCTTTTTAGATGTTAAATAACTTTGACAAAGATGAACTAAAAATAGATCCCTCTCTGTCATCTCCTCCTTTCTAACATTTGTCTGGCCAAGGGTATGTCAAGGCAAAGGGCCACGCACTGCAGTTTCCCTGTGTCCACACCAAAGCGGACGGACACCTTGTTCCAGGCTAGAACCGTCTGTCGAGTGGAGCTTTACATTTGAACAGAGCGGAATGCAGGCTGCCCCTGACCAAACTTTTTGTTTCTGAAGTCCAGAACGAAATGTAAAACAAAAGAACAACAATTTCTTGGGATTGTTCCGTAGTAAAAATAAAGAAAATTTTGGAGTTTTACTAAATCAGAGCTGTTAAGATTTTTTTAACTAAAAGAGGGTTTGTCCCAATGCTAACTCCATGCTTTCTGGCCAAATTTCTACCACCAGGCATTGCATACTTAACTGCTTAACAGCTGGCCTGTTCAACACATTAGACTGAAGGCCTGTGGCCCTTGGTCTCCCTCTTGTGGCATACTTGCACTGAAGTTCCGTTTTGCTGGGTTTTTTGTTGTTTCTTTCTAACATTGTCTTTTCCAGTTTTCCTCTTACCATGATATTGTTTAGCATAAATATTTGTCTTGTGTAGAAAAACATCCATATATGACCTATCCAATATGAGAGATACTGTCTACCCTAAAAAAGGTACCCATAAAAGAAGTGGTATTACTGATTGGCTCTTCTGAACGGTACCTTTATGAAGTTGCAGAGTTAAGGCTTTCTGCAAATCACAATGCAAAAATACAATGTTCTGTGTGTTACCACAGTGCTCTTTGACTTGTGAGAGAACACTGCCTGTTTGACTCCATATGAGCTCCCGTTTGAGTAGGATTCCAAGTCTTCATGGGATCAGCTTTTTGAAAGAAGAGATTAGACCACATCCCTTCATTTCATTCTCTTGTGAATCTCTCCCACACTATCCAAACTCGACCACCAGTCTAGCCTTTCTAAACTCACTTTAAATAAAATGAGATCTCTCTCTGGTCACTCTTTAAAAGAGCAGCATCACTGGCCTGTAAAACATTTCTTCTCTTTGCAGTTGTACTGGCTAACTCCTAAGCAGGAGTGGGGCTCAGATTTTTTTTTTTTTTTTTTTTTTTTTGGTATGATGGACACTGGGGTTCATGGGGTTCTTAGTGTGATGTCAGGTATCACAGGTGAACAGGAAGAAGGGCTTTATACAGGTGGGAATTTGTTACTTCTCTACAGAAACAGAGACATTACCTGGGTAATCCCCAGTGCAGGGCTGATACTCCCCAAGTGTCTGTCAACCAGCATATCCTATGCTAACCTGGAAACATTGCCTACAGCTATGAAAAGATGCTTGTCCATGTATTGATTACCTAGATATTAAGGATACTTATAGGGAGTTATCCTTACAACTCACACAATCTTTGCTCTGTGAAATAGCAAACAAAAATGCCAGCAAGTGCTTATTATGACTATTGGTCTTTGACATGGAAATAATTCAATGGGTACAGGGCTGAAAGAATTCGATCTATTATTTCACACATGCCATTGAACAGTTAGCGCACAACCATTTTTACTGCTATGTGATGAAAGATCCCAAGTTTGGATAACAAACTTCTTTTCCAGTGACTCCAGTAAAGTACCATATTAACCCAAAGGGAAAATGGCCCTAAATTTAAAAAGGTTCCTGATTTTTAACTGCCTGAGAAACACCTTGTCGTCCTTCTGGGTAAATAAGATGAGTTTCTCTCATGAGGACTTAGTATGAAGTGGGAAGTCTGTACTGCTTTTATTCTGCCAAGGACACGTTGAAAAAGGGAAGTCAAAATGTAAAGAAGCAAAAGCTTCTTCAGAAGCTGAGCACTCCAGACCGGCCTGGACATACACTGACAAATACATTAACAAATTCCACTTACTAGATCTTTTGTAGGGTTTCGAACACGAAAGAAATACACAACCAAGGAAGTAGGCAAGAGCTCCCAAATGAAAAGAATCACGCCGAACACTATGTAACCTGCATCTCCCAGCTGACATTTCAGATCTGCCTGTTGAAAAGTCAAAGAGAAAAGTGTTTAAAATAAAGATGGCAGCTCATTTAAAGGTGCAGGAGGCAACATGTCTTATGAAGTATTTAAGTATTTAAGTGGCTGAAATGCTTAACATGGCCAGAAATTCTATCCAGTAAAGCCAGATTAACCTGGCTAATGACTAAAATCAATCATACTAAAAAAATCAAAATGCTATCTTGTAAGGTATATGACTACCCTTTCCTTCTACCTTTCCTCCTCCTTCTCCTCCTCGTATCATTCCTTCAGGAAAGTTTAATGCAGGGATCTTCCCAGTCTAAGAGTCTGGCAAGCAACCATTTGATCAAGTCATCAAATCCAGGTAATGAGAAACCAGTTTTCCAGTCCTTTTCCAGCTGGTAATAATACATAAAGGAAAAATCAATGCCCAGTTCTTCAAGGGCATTGTTGTAAATCTGCCTTTGAAGAATTAAGGCTTGGATCCCTTCAAATCAGTGCACAGTGCTAGCTTGAATAAGCATGCTGTTACTCCAGCATTAGCTTTGAACCTCTCATTCGATTTCCCCTCCACCTTCACCATAGCTGCAGAAGGCAAATCCTGTCCTTTCACGTGTTTTGCACAGAAGAGAAAAGGGTAATGTTTCTGACAGGTGACCTGAGGCGTTACCACAGTACAAACATTGGGCTGTACTTTTAAAAGTGACTCTTGATTTTGGTACCAAATTGAGTACCTGCTCCTTAATTCCAGGCTTTACAAATGGCTCAAATAATTTACCCCAAAATCCAGGCAATCCCAATGTCCCAAGTCAGATTGGACGTTCAAAAAATCACTCGTAGTGACCTAAGGCCTAAAGCATTCCAGTGAGCTCCCCATGAACAACCTCTGCCTCCACAGGGGAAACGGGACCAAATACTCTGGCCATAAAGTTCCCAGCCCCTGTTACTCCAGACTGTAGGAGTCAGCACCAGAAGTAACCCCTGCAAGGGCTCAGCAGCACCACCACCACTCCAGGCCCCAACAACTGGCGGGAAAATGTTTGATTCGGGAAATGAATCACAACCTAGTGCCACTTCCGCCTAAAACCTGTGGCTTCTATTTACACAGAGTGGCACCACTTCGGTGCACTCCTCTTCTCCGCACCGCAGCAGGGTTGATTAGCAGTCCCTTGACAGACCCTACTCAACTAACCTGTAATGAGGTCCTCTGGGCAATCCTACCCTACTGTTTACCTACTTATTTACGGTTTTATCTACTGCTCAACAGAAAATTGTTAATGGCCTACAGGTTTGCTTGGCCACCCTGGCAATACAAGGCCCTTGTGTGGCTGGGAACACTGCTTTTGGTCTGCAGGTGCTTGCTGAGAGGGTGAGGAGGTGTCATGTGTCCTGGATTTTGAGGTCAAACAAAATGTAGTCATGGTCCAGACTCAGGCCTGCCATTTTGCCCAGCCTTGACAGAGCTGGAAAACTACCGGGACCTAATTACGTGCCTCAAAGCAGAGAGAGGAGCTGGAAGCCCAAATTTTGTAATATTCAACAAAAAATCCCCTGCTATTTCCTTCAGTGTTTTTACCACTGTTGGTTTTCAATCTGAATTGTCACTTGCAATTAAAAGTTGGGAAGAATCATAGTCTTACCCTCAAACTACAGAAGGTTTCACGCCAGTGAAAGTCAGGTAAATAACTCCACAGCCCTGGATGGCAATGGGAGATTTGATGATGACTTCAGAACTGAGCATTTCAGTGGAATCAAATACTGTTTTTCTGCTTCTCCGAGTACAGTCCATTCTTTCTAACGGACAAAACACCTGCCTTTTTTAATAAAAGGATTTTTTTTTTTAAACAATAAAATCAAGGTAAATAAAAGATTGATTTTTTTTCCCAAAATTATTTGGCTAATGGTTACTTCTTTCTTTTAGCACTGGCGTTTTCTTTCCTCCTTATGCTGAAATTACCAGAAATTTGTATTTCTAGAGCAAAACAATCTGAGTGCATTGGATAAAAGAAAAAAATAATAACCTTTTAATATATGAATTCCTCTTGTCATAGCATTTAGGAAATCAGCCATCACATACAGAATGAGTTTTTCTCATTAGCAAATATTTTCGTACTTGCCTGATCTGACACGTTGTACCAATCGTAGTCAAAAGAATTGACTTTCTTGGTTTGGGAAAATGATAAGATGAACAAGTTGTAACAGGCTCGTGAGGTATAAAGTAATATAACAGTCACTCCTATAGTTGTCACCTGACAGACAGATGAACCCTGGAAGAGATTTAAACACAGGTCATGATTCATGAGGGCAGTTGACAAGAACATTTGCATGGACTTCGAGGGTTGTCATGCTGCTCTGCCTGATGCGACTGACTTTTTCTCTTTCCTTCTTTGATCAGTATATCCTACAATACGTCCATTCCTGTATTTTATCAGTACAGTGGTTTCCAGGCAATGGTAGCAGTTCCAGCCCTTACCAAGATGAGCTGCGACTATTTCCTACAACTTACTGTACAAGCACTATTTTCAGAGCAATGAAAACACACAAGAACTACCTTTGGTATCAGATGGAGCAAGAGGATTCAGCTTTCACCTGTGCATTAGCTACAGAGCATCCTGTATCAGATGCTGGCTAGCTAGCATGATGCAACCTTGCATCTTTTTACAACTGCTTGCTGTGCACCTATTTCCTGAGTACAGAGCAGATCATAACAGTCAGCAGTTAAAGACAGCACAGACAGGAACAGAACATCCTGCCTTACCTAATGTCAACAAAGAGGAGACAAAGTGGAAGCACGGCCTATGGGCAGAGTGACCATGGCAGTGCAGTCTGTGAGTGGCACCTTGGACACAAGGGGAGGAATGAGACTGCAAAGTGTGAAATCAGAACGGTTCCTAAGCCCTAGAGAGAAAAAAGGACAGATCAGAGGAAAGAGCCTAATCCAGTGAGGAATAAGTGAGACACCTGACCACTGTGTCAGGTGGGGAGGGTCACTGGGGGGACTGAGACTCCAGCACAGGAGCTGTTGTAGCAGCAGGAAAGGAAGGAATCCAGGAGCCATGGCTACGGGGGTCAGTGAGAGTCTGATCAGAGGGAGGCAGGCATACAAAACATGGGATTGGCTTTGAAGGAAGAAGTTCAAAGTAAATTCCGTGCAGTTGGATCTGGAATACTGCTTTGCATAGCCAAAGGAGGAAAGATGAAGTAAAGCTCTCTGCGCTTTTAGGGGAGCAAAATACCTTACTGTCCATTTGCTTCATGAGCCCTGCCTTCTCCTTCTCCTGGCAGAGACCCACACCATGAAGATGGGCTCCTCTCACCCGTGTGAGAAAAGGAAGCTGCTCCTCCACTCACAGGACCTTGTATACCAGTGCAGGAGACAGGAAGGTCTGCACCCAGTTCCTCCACTCACACTGCTTCCAGGTTTGCAGCCAAGGAGCAGAGGCTCAAAGTGCTGTGGCAAGTAGAGCACAGACATAATTGGCTACTAAAGTATCAGGGAAAGTCACCAAGCCACCATGTCCTACATCCCTGGCCTTTAGGAGATTACCAGGGCCCTTCTGCTGCTCACCCATGCTAGTGGCTATTGTCCCTGCAGCTCTGCCAACCAAGCTCCTTGGGCAGGATGTTCCCTGATGGGTGTCAGTAAAAAGGAGCTCAGGGAGTAGTCAGAAAAGCTTGCATAAAACTAGTTTGCCTGTTTTCCCAGCAAAATAATACTGATTCAGGGAACAGCCAGGCTCGGGAGTATTACAAAATCCCCAATGCAGTCAACCGCTCTGACTGACTTTCTGCTTCAAACACGCTGGAACTACCACCATCCACCAGGCCATAAACTGCAGCCACATCAGCAGTGAGCCAAGAGCCTGCTGCTATACGGGAATTGAAGCCAGATACGTAGCAGGCAGTGGTAAAAGCTGTGGCAAGACCAGCAAGCGGGAAATACCACAAAGAGGAAATTTTTGCTAGGCACTTCTCTATTCTCCTTCGGTACTAGCAAGTGCTGCTGTCATGGAAACTGAGGGTGAGAGAGCAGAGAGAAGCTGCTGACTAGGATATACCATATCCCAGCTCAGTGGCATTTACAGACCAGGATAGCAGAAGTGAAGAACAGAATGGGGTCAGTATTTCCCTAGTTAGGTTTCCCTATATAGCTGTCATTCTTTAATAGTTAACAGTTAAATATGCTGCAGATTTAACAAACTTCAATCCCACCAGACACAAAAAAGGAGGTGAAAATGTCCTGGGTTTGCTGCCAGACAAATATACTTAATGGCTTGGGGAAGGGAAAGCCCAGCAGTAAAAGCAAAGCCAGAGGAATCCTTTTTCAGTCACAGGCCCCAACAGAAAAGAGGGGGAACCCCGAGTCGGTAGTGTGTCCCACTACATGATGCTTCTGGCCAGCACAGAACTGGCCCAAGTCGGCACCTATGGGCAGGGCTGTGCACCTACTTGTGCTCTCCTAGCCTTGGCGCAGAGGACCAGACCGGTTCTGGTCATGGAGGTGAATGCGTTTTCACATGTGCTCAGAAGATACGTGCCAGTAGATGGGAGATGCAAATAAAAGGCTGCCAGTACCGATGCCTATCTATGTGCGCTGCAGAATATGCATTATTTCCAGCGCTGCTTCTATCATATCACTGCAGAGAATGGATTTTTCTTCTTTAGCTAGTTTTTTCAGCACAACAGTACCAGATTAAACCAGGATGTTTTTCACTGCCAGCTCTAGCCATCCATATCCCTAAGTATGTGCAGTTAAATCCTACTGGAAGTCCCCAGAGGAACTCCCATTTCAGGTCAGCAGAAAGGAGCAAAGAGCTCTTTAATTCTCATTTCCACATTCGAACTTTCATCAGCTGAGCATTCTGTCCTTTCCTGTCTGCAATAACGTTAGAGTTTGTTTTTCATGAAATAACTTGACGAAGATCAGGTTTCCTGCAGGAAGAGGAAACGGAACAAAGTAATCTACCAAAGCCTCCCTTAGGTTAACTGCACTTTGTTACAGAGATTTACGCTTCCGTGATTTGCAGCAGTACAAGAACTTCTCTTACTAGTAAAAATAATCCATTGCCCATGCCCTTTGGTCAGCATACGACAGGCTTGAAAGAAACAAAACAAACAAAGCTGTGTTTTTAAATCTTCCATTCAGCCCTGAACTTTCAGTTGTTGTACAGTACAGCCAGATTTGATTAAACAGGAAAAGTACTCCTTTCATCTGATTCAGTAAATGGAGAGAGGAATTTTATTATAATATTTTCTAAATAGCAGCTGAAACTTACATTTTTTTAAAGGTTTGGTAATGGTAATGTGCTATTGGTTAAACTTATAATTTAACTATCTACTGTAAATGCAAGGACCTTTGAAAGCCCCGTTTCGTTATTTATAGATACAAAACATCTTCACCGATTTTATAATAAACACTGCACATTTACGTGATGCCACCCAGCGCCTTGACCACTGAACGTGTCCAAAGCTGTAAACCTAACAATATTTTTTAAAGAACATTTTGTAGACTCAAAGGAGAGATTTTTTTCCCCCTTCTCCCCACTTGGCTAAATTACAATGTATTAAGTCTTTGAAAACACATTCTCATGATCTGTTGGACAGTATGCAAATGTATAAACAGAGATTCATATTTCTCTGTCTGGCTAATTGTCAGCATGCTGCTACCTTAAACAGTTAACTTAATCAGTCAATAATTTGACAAGCTTAAGGATCCCAAAGTATAGACCACTTACATGTAGCAGCACTGAAATGAAGCGGTCTTCACATGGGGAAAGCAGTATCCACTTGAAAAGCATCTGTGAGAAACTCCAGCCAATAAGTTCTGTAAACTCTGCCTCAAGACACATATTTTGGGGTCACTGGTGTTAGCAAAAGCACCCTTGCTACCACTTAGTATTTAATTAATGTATTGAACAGGATGGCCAGCCAAGTGCAAGCTGTGAAGCTTAAGGCCTCCAGCTCTTATGGGATCTAACGAACCGTGTGGCTTTGCCTTGCACTGCCCTTGTCTCTCAGAAGGTACTTGAAAAGAACTGAAAATGTACCTTACCTTGGACTCCAAGTAAATGTTGGCTAAAGACATCTTGGAAATCTTATACAGGCAGATGGAGAGTGAAACAGCGCACAGCACAAACAACGTGTCATTAATTGCCACCCGGACAGAGACAATGACTTTTCTCTCTGAATTCTGTGTCCTCACCAATACTGCACATGTTAAGTTCACCAAGAGGAAGAGGAGACTTATGAAAAGAGAAGCCAGGTAGAGGGGCAACCTGGGAGAGTGAGGAGAAAACAGTTTTAGCGACATTGTTCAGCAAGTGTCAGTCATGAGATGGAAGTTGCACTCTGAGCAATGGAAGCTGCACGCATTGGGCTGCCACAGCTGACCGAGTGACCAGCTGCCCAAGCCCAAACCAGAGTGCTCCAGATTGCTGGAGAAATTAACTTTGCTCATTTCAAACTTGTTTTTACAGTTACACAACAAGCTGTAAGTCAAGAAACTAATGTCAAGCAGCAAAACATGGAAGACTGTTTGCAGCAGAAATACAACAGCACAGTTCTTAAAAACTACTTAAAATACACACGTACTTTCTTAGAGTGTGCACTTTATATACAGCACAAAGCCTCTGACTACTTACTGACAGGACAAACCTCGCAAAAGGTTGAGTTGCCTGGCACGGGCTGGGTTTGACCCTGGTTTTACTGCACCACCCCTGCCATGAGAAGCATCACTGACTGCTGATGTTTGCCATCAGATTTCACATTAAATTAGGGAAGTGTCTAACAGTAGGAAAAATCTCTGAGTTGCTGGTTCTCCAGCATCTTTCTCTGTCCCTTTTCCTAAATAACTTGGTCATGGGCAGCCTCTTGAAAGAAACATCAAGAAATTTAAATATGCTTATTGATTCCGGGTTGGCATTTTGCCATCTATGCCAGGCAAAAGGTTCATTTGCACAACCACAGGAGCAGAGCTGGAACAGGAATGTGACAGACAGAAGCCGGCATGTTTTTCTCCATCTGTTTTTTCCTACCTACCCAGCACCGATACCTGCAATATAAGTATACCACATACTCAGGGAAAGCTGCTTCTAATTCCTCTTTATTCCTACACACAGCTGTGAAGCTTTTTCACTTAAATAAAGGAAGGGGGGTGGGGGAAGCATATTTTCATTTCAGGTGTTTGCTTACTTCATTATCATTGCTGACCAAGGCAATTACTGATAAGGGTCATAACCTGCAGTCACTGAACAAGAGGTTTTGGCCACAGCTTTTCATACCTGCTGGGAACTTTGAATTTGGCTAACAACAAACATCCAGACTGTCCCCGAGGAATCAAATTCTGATTTTTAAACATACTTTACCCAATGGTGATCTTTTTCTTTCACACATTCATATCCTTTTGGGTAGCATCAACCCAGCTACAAAGCTGAAGCACAGCTGGTTTCTTTTCAGAGAGCAAGAAAGGAATGGGTATACCTTTGATACCTTTTAAGTGTGTAACAGGGAGAACTGAAAGCCTAAAAGTCCCTGCTTGTGAATCAATGCCCTTCTTTCCAGCTATATCTGCAGTGAGGAAGGATGCTGTCTTTTCCTTGCCAGTCACAGAAATTCCTTCTCGGGGGAAGATCGTGCTCATTCTTAACCTTTGAGGGCAGGGCTCTGTTTTTAGGATAAGCAGCTAGAGATAATTCCTTTAAACCTCACAGTCTAATGCTAGAAACACTGCAGTCCTGAAGCTGCTCTCTCACACAGCTCCCTCTGGAGAATGCAGTTCCCAGTTGTAGTGGTGGTACATTTACAGCTTTTATTAATATCTCAAAAGTCTTTAAGTGGCTGTCATGCGTCTGTCTTTCCTTCCCCTCCCAAAATCTATTTAATAGTCTCATCTCTGCTCCCCCACTGTAGTGCAGGTAAAATATTCTTGTGGGCTTCAGGCTTACGAGGAAAGGAATGCTCTTACATGCTGCCTGCTTGCAGGACAGTATGTGCTCTCTTTTTGCTCAGCTTAGTCAGAGGGACCTTCTGCTTCAGTGCAGCCTGCATGCCTTTGATGCTGGCTTGCTACCAGCAATGCTTGGAGGCCTCCAGGCCAGGCTCCTCCTTGATGGACTTTAGCAGGAAAAAAAAAAAAAAAACAAGCACTGTCACACTCTCATGCCCACACACTCCTGTATGTGCCAGGGTGAGCTGTCATGACCAGTGAGTTGTGCAACTCTTCACATAATGATCTTCCATCTCCCTTATTAACATGATGTGGCTGGGGAAACGGCTGCCTGTTGTGACAATAGAAGCATTGTTGCTGAACTTCTGAAAAAACACTGATGGAGATGCAGGCTGTCTCTCAGGGCAGTTTTAGGGTCTCTGCAGCTGCAGAAAGCACTCCTAACTCACTTAAAGGCAGAATATATCCTTACATCTCAACTATAAGGGCACCTAAAAGGCATGAATAAGCATATGGGTTTTTTAGAAAATAGAAAAGCAGGGTGGGAGAGGTGCTTCCAGATTGCACCAGTGACTGTTCAAAAGCCTATTATGCCTAATCCCCATTTTGGGGCTAGTCCCTTAAAAGGAGCTGTGTGTAATCTTGCAGGGCTGGGGACAGCACATGCCAGGGTGTTCTTTCTGTGTCAGGCTGGATGCACCCCTAAGCTTTTCTTTGAGTTTAAAATAAAACTTCAGATGAATGCAGTGAGTTTTGCATTAACAGGAAAATCTGTTTGAAACTACTGCATGTTGTATGTGGTTTCCTCAGAAACCATACAGCCTCTGAGGCTTGTGTGTAACACAGTATGCACAGCACACAAGCCTCATCTGAACCCAGTGACTGTAAGAAATCCCCAAGCCCATGGAGATGTGCAGAAGAACTGTTTAAATACAAAGTGTGGCTGGCATAGGCTGCACCTTGTGCTCTTTTGCCACAGTGACTAACATCATGAAGGCTGTGCTGAGTAAAATCTACTTAAAATTCTGGATCTCTTACAGTATTTTATCAATTTTTTCCATATTTGAAATGATTCTGATTTTTGAGACCTGTGCCAATACATAGACAGCAGTCCTACCTCTCTGTTGCCCTGTTTATATTGCCATTATCTATTGCAGAAATGCCAATACCAGGCAATAAGTTCTGACACTTCTAAAGAAAATGGGGGGGCGGGGAATCAAAACATGAACATTCAACAATGAAGAAAAGTCAAATTCAGTAAGTGCAGACTCCAGCCCTTGTCTGTAGGCCATCCATCTTTCTACCATCCATGTCTTCATCAGGATTTGAGCAACCTGATCTAATGAAAGATGAACTAGATGCTCTTTAAAGGTCCCTTCCAACCCAAACCATTCTGTGATTCTATGATCTTTCACTAGCTTGTTAGAATTAAGATTCGGGACCTCAGCTGTGCACGTACACATATTACACCACTTCAGTTGCCCTGTATAAGAAAGGAAGCGAGGTCAGCTTTATTTATATGGCTCTTTCCACAGGCTAACCACATTCATGCGAAGAGATCTAAACATTAAAACAAAATACTACTGAACAACTTTACCAACAGAGCTGAATAAGAGAGAAAAAGCTAGACCGGATCCAAGAGTGATCTGTGTTAGAAATGCAGGAGGCAAGAGTCAGGGTGGACATGGTGCTGTTGTAGGGAGGGCAGTCTGTCCATGAGTAATCCCAGTCACAATACATAAGTGGTTAGGAATAGAAACGCTCCAAGAACCACATGCAGGATGCTAATGTAATCACTTCAGAGGCATTGACTAATTATCATAAGCTCTCTTTGCTGGAAGACAGTCAGTTTCAAGCAGTTTTCAAGACTAAAGCCTTGTCACAAACGTCAGTAACAGATGAGGTTCAAAGCTTCTCCCTCTCACCTCTAAAGCCAGCCAGGAACCTGTTCACAGACCTGCCCTATACCACCCTGACCTGCTGCCCAGGCTTTGTGCAAAGCCATCCTCTTTGTTCCTCTCGCCGATGCGTACCATCAGGGCGGGCACACTTGCATTGGGGGCTGGCTGGGGACCTCGCTGGTGTGTGCTGTGCCTGTTTGCCAGCCCATACTCCTGGATTTCCTTCCCACAGAAACCAGAGTGCAAAGGGAGGTGAATGTATTTATATGCTACAGTGTTTACCAGGGAGCATCCAGCTCTTGCCCCTTGCGGTTTGGGATGTGGCCAAGGTATGCACTAACTTGAAAGCATTCCTGAGGCCTCCAAAATACATGCAGCCTCTCTGTTCCCATCCTGACGATTTCTACATCAGCTGCAGTTCAGCATGGAGTCCACAGCCCTCAGTCAGCCATCACACCCTGCGTGTTCCACATCCTCACCAGCCCAAGCACAGCCCACCCCAGCCTGCTCTCACTGTACTGCCATTCTACCAAACATGGTTTCTGAAGCACTTGCTCCAGACGATGGCCTCTCCAGCTGTATCAAAGCCCAGTTGGATAACAAACTTTCCAGGGCAAGGACAATGTTAGTATTTGACCTGTTGATACAGTACTATGTTCTCCTAACAGTCAGCAAGTAACAGGTCAGATTTCAGTTTCAAATTACTCTGTTTTCCTATCCTGAATTTAGATTGTAAATTCTTTCTTTAGAATGGAGACAACTTCTCTCTCTCTCTTCTCCTGTCTAAGCAACATTGCCCAACTGAGGCTTTTAGGCATTGCCACAATAAAAAGTAATTTATTGAGCTCTTTCTCAGCTTTCTGGACATTACAGCTCTTTGGGGAGCTTTCAAATAGTTCCTGACAATCTCTCCCACTCAACAAAATCCCAAACAAATCCCTCCACCTAAATGCAAAGCTGCCATAACCTCAACTCTATGGAGTCATGGGAGGTTATCTGTGAGCTCCCAAACACATCATCAAGCTAAATCCATTCTCGCTAGCTTCACAACTCTTCTCATCTTCCCAAAACTTTGTAGTCTTTTATTACCACTGACCTCACAGATTAATACATACCCAGTCCCACTCATTCCTGTCAAAATAAATATGTCACTCTGGTACCTTTACCAAAGCACTGGATCTGAATTCACCTAGCAATACAAATGTTAAGAACCTGTAAACAAGTCACCAGGGTGTTTTCTGCTTGCGTTTGAAATATGTGAATGTCTAAAAATGGTGCTTGTGTTGGGAAATTACAGAGACTTCTAAATGTCATAGGAAGCAGCTGGCCTCAGAACCATCATCATAAAACATTGGTAGATAAATATGAATAGCTGAGATACGAGTGCCACAAATTATCAAAGATGTAGTGTTTCTCAAAAAGCATGGCTGCTACTCATTACCACATTGAATGTTTGCATAGTTCTTACCTGTATTTCAGTAGCTCTGGGGAATATTTTGATTTAGCTTTGAAAATCACCTGCAAAACAGAAAAATATTGCATCAAACATGGGATACATGTAAGTAAAGACAGACACTGTGATCCACAGGAATCCTGTCTCACAGGTCACAAGAAATGTAATGATAGGTTTCATTACATAACAGATTTGCATTTATTGCTTATGCATGGCAGGCAAGCTCTAAGCACATTAAAACCACTCAGCAGGCGATCACGATGTATACATATTGTCTACACCATTATTTTCACTTACTCTGGGCTTGGGAATAAGGTCCTTTATACCAGTATTCACAAAAGGACCAAAGCCAGTATAATCATAGAGGCAGGAGATTATTAGGCTTTTACATGACCTGGCAGTACATGTCTTTCACATAGACCAGTTCATACCAGCCTATTAGCTCAGATGCTCTATTCACATGAAGAGCCCATCATAGTACCCTAGCCTGAAATTGGATATATATGTTTGTATCTATGTTACATTGCCGAAAGAATGCCATCGAGAACCAAATTCACTGTTTTACCAAGGTATATATGGCTTCTGCTGACTGTTCACTATACAACAATATGTATTTTTACAGTGAGATAGCTCAGACCCAGTAGTTACCTTTCTGTAACAGAAAAAAATAAAATACTGACATGTTTTCTGCAATGTAGCTAGGTAATATCAGTCACAGGTATTTAACCACCATCAGAAATTATTCAAAAATATATTAGCATATTTTATATCTTATTTATTAAAAAAATTACAGGGAAGCATCACTGCTTTTTCATAAGCTAACATGGTTTCCATACAGACTCAGTTTGCAAATGTTCATTTAAATCAACACCGAAGCACGCTGATTGCTAATATTAGAAAAAACCCTCATGCTGTATGACTTACTCTGGGTTGTTTCCTAATTGTTTTCTCCTCAGGTTATCCTGCCTTATCGATTTCACTTAGTTTTGCATGCCCTTTAGTATAGCTTGCATAACATTTGCTATGATTATCATGCTTTCCCAAGGAAACAGGACTTACATGATCACTATGTATGTGTAGGCATGTGTCTGCCTATCAACCTGTTTATCTGTCCCCCCGCTAATCTTACTTAAAACTCTCCAGTCAGACAACTGATGGAAAAATACTTGAAGCATCAAACACATGATCCTTTACCACCCTCCTGAAAATTAGTGACCCAACAGAAGTCAGGAACCCTGTAAATGCATCTGATATATGACCTCTCTGAGGAGAATCCTGCATAATGATCCTACACATCCCCCAATATGAGAGTGTCTGCATAGCAAAGTATTGTAAGAAATGCCCCAGTTACGGAAACAGCTCAAAGTCAAGCATGAGACATAGATCTGGAGAAAATCAGGCTTCACTTGTTCCAGCGGTCCTGGAACAACTTGTCATTTAACTCCTATTCACCATAAACAGCTGCCTTGACATGGAAATTATTCTTGTGACGCATCAGCCTGCTTAGCACTAGCTGAACCAGCAGAGAACACAGCTTTTCAGCAGGCCCTAGCAAAATAATAGCCAAGAATAAAATTTAAAAGTGGTGTGAGGGGGGAAATCGCTAAAAATTTTCTGCAACCATTGATACTGTTTTCAATAGTTAACATCTCTGGCAGTTTCCCTTACAAAAGATTTTTGTGATTAATTCTCTAAAATCCTGGATCGTGAATGCTCACAGGAGTTCAGGAAGAAGTTTTATGTTGTTTTACTTACTTGCTACTGAAAGGAGACATACAAGAGGCTTGTGAATGTTCTGTGTCTGAGGTATAAAAAGAGGGGCTGTCAGTTTTAAGAGATGGGGTTCAAAATACTTCCTGTACACTTTTTGTACTAGACTTGTTGCCTATTCTGCTTATTCTGGAAGACACTGTGAGCAAGAGGGAAGGAACAGATTCCTGACCTCAATGAAACTAAACAAGTAAAACTTGTCTCTAGGGCCATTCCACAATCCTCACCTGTTCTGACTAGCACTTACTCACACATACTGTACCGTTAATTTTGACAGCTTTCAGGAGTAGCACTGAAGAGCAGCGTTCAGAGCCTCTGCAAAGAACTACAAAAGGCACGCAATTTGCAGTGGGCAATGAATTGTGCTGGGTCCACAAAACCTAGAAAATTCACAAGTTCCTGAACACCATCGCCCGTGGTTGCCCAAAAAGGACCCACTCACCCCTATAACATCACAGAGCACTCCTGTCACATAAACCAGTCCAAGGCTGCCCTATGTAGAAAAGCTCCACGGATAACTTAGCTAAAACCAAAAAATTATGTTCTTGCTGCAGATCCAGCAGGATCTCCAGATGTGAGATTGCCAAAACAGCTGTCATTGTGATTCCACATTTGGTGGGCCTCTCTCAGCCGATAAATGCTTCTGAATTTTATCAGAGTAAAATGACCATTAAGAAAGAAAATGAACACTGCATAAAATGTGGGTGCTACACAGAATGAAAGCTACACTATAAGGCATGGACACTCTTACAGATTCACTGCTAGACAGAAATATAGGCAGCCAAATTCTGCCACTTTGCTTAAACACTGATGGGGCCTTAGTTCATGAGTAGCCTTGCTGGAAGCAATGTGGTTGTCAGAGAATAAAGGGCTGTTCAGTGGGAGTAAGGATGTCAGAAGCTGATCTCAATATACCTTCCGTGCGTGGGTGCAGCTTTTAACAGTCATTTAGCTCAAGAGACTGGTTGCTCAATGGTCCCTCCCCGCAACAGTGTTGAGAAAGCTTCTAGTCAATATCTGAGTCATCTAAGCAAGTCTTCCAGCAAACCAGAGCAAACCAGGCTATTCCTAAGAATAGACTAAACAGCAAACAGAAGGCAGACTTTTTTTTTTTTAAAAAAAGACCTTTCAGACATCCCCAAGATGAACGGCAACACAGAAAACTCAGTGAAATTCCTTGCTAATTTTCTAATGTCTAAAGTGTTACTTTTTCATCTTAAAAGTATTTCCCCTTTTGCTTGTTCTTGAAAGGAGAAGTATCCTGTTTTGACTCCTTGTTTTTGCCAAAGGACTGGAAACCTCAAGTGAGATTCTCACAATCCCTCCTCCACTCCCCTGAGGTATATGTCTGGCATATAAAACTGCAGCAGTGCAAAAGGACTCCAAAAAGCCCTTCATACAGCCAGGGGAAATTTCTGTTGCAGGAACTGATGTAAACAGCTGGCCTTAAAGACATTTTACCAGGTCCCAGCAGAGGAGAAGTGAGGATGGCATGGGAGTCCATTAGCTCAGCTGCAGAGAGCTCTGCAGAGCTGCTGGGCAGCAGAGAAGGCAGACTGGGCCAGGCTGCCGTAGCTTAGGGGGGTTCCAGCTACGGTTATGAAAGCTAAATCAGGAGCCACTCTGGCCCTGTAAGTATCAATGAAACAGGTGTCAAAGCCAAGTCACGTATTCCCAGAGCAAAAGAAAAAGAAAATATCACTGGAGCAATTTTCAGTCCATGCTCTGATTTAGCTGAACTGACGTGATGGCTGGCACAACCCTCCACTGTACCTCTAGTGCTAGCTGATCAACTCACTTTTACAGGAGACACAGCTCAGCTTACCAAAAAGCCTGAGGTATGTGTTAAGTGCTCGCATATGTCTCAAGCTGGCCCTTTGTACAGGAATGAAGTCCAGCTTTATTTACCAGTTCTCATTTCTAAAACTCTATAAGGAGCATAGCGTGTTCTTTTCCTTGCCAGTTCCTTTCACCACGGCACTTCTCTTCCTCTGTCACACTCCATGCAAGCTTCTCTTTGCACCCTGAAAATATGCCATAACCTCATGCAGGCCCAGAGTCCCTCACCATCAGCATGTACATCTTTCCTCTGCTGTGTATCTTCCAGTCCCAGGCCCACCTTCCCCATTCTCCTTCTCCCATGTTCATTCTTTCATTTGAATCAGATTCCCCAAAATATGCAAGTTTTCCTTCTACTCTGTAAACTCTACAGAGTTTGTAGGGCCTACAGACATGAGCAACATGACTCACTAACATACTCAGTCTTGGGTAAATTGGTAAAAATAGTCCTGAAAGGACAGGGACCATTGTGGGGCTGGCAGCCACAGTGAACTTGCATGTGTAGCTTTCCTATCAAATTACATTCTAAGTCAAATGACTTCATTTTTCATGTCAGATGCTGACAGCCAGCCAGCCTGCAGTTGCAATTTGTCTCCTATAGATCCAATACTAAGAGCAATGTTTTACGCCAAACATATTTGCTGATGCTTTACCATCCGTAGTTAGACTCCTGGGTAGTTCTACGTACATCTAAAGCATGCTTTAAATTAATAACAAGCTTTATAAAATATGGTGCATTCATTTCTATTAAAAGTAAGTATTTCTCCTAAATAAAATGCCCTCTCTTCTCTCACTGGTAGTATTACTTTTGAAATGCTATCCCCAGTAATTAAAGAATGAGAAGTTCTCTTCATTTTCTTCCCAGAACTAACACATACCCAGTTCCAGAGATACACGTAACCTCATGGAAAGCCTTGTGCTGGTTTTACCCCGCCCTGCCAGGCACTGCCAGCACAACCAGCTTCCCTCTAAACTGCCTTACTCTGCACAATTCCTCTTCATTTGAAAGTCCCTGATTTTATCAGCCCTGCCTGGGAGGCAGGGTAAGCTTCTCAATGTGGATGCCAGAGAAAAGGGAAGATGGTTAAGGAGGAGGAAGGAGAGGTAAATCTGCCTACCAGCCCTTCTCCACCCATACAGCCTCAATTCTTTAGCTCAGCACCACATTTCCTAGGTCTTGGAGAATTTCCCAACCAGATAATTAAACCTACAGCCCACCAAATGTTTTACTGTGCCTGGCCACAGAGGAGGCCTGGGATTTCCAGCATACCCTACAGCTCACGGTCTTTGGCCCTGACCTTGATTTTGAGTCTGTAACCTTCCATCCTAGCGTCCCTCCTGCTTCATTTGTATCCTGCTCCCCAGGGAAATGTAAAGTTTGAAGCAAACAGGACAAAGTGAAGCAAACCCTTTCTCTGTCCACCTCACATACACACACCAGAAAAGGCAACTTACTTTATTTCCCAGAGCCTCTTTACACTTTTGCCCACAGCACTGACTGTAAAGCCTGAGGACTCCTTTCAGTCTCCTCTTGTTAGGGACAGGGAAGATCTGGCTAGGCAGGACATGAATAAAAGAGTGCCTAAGTCCTGGGATCCTCGCTCTCTGGAGTCACTTGAAGTGGAAAATACATCATTTGCCGATTTGCAGTCTTTGCTTTATCAAGCAGCAAAATAAACCTGTGGGAGCTGCAGGTGTGAGGCAAATGTATCTACAGGCTTTTTGGTCTCTGTAGGTGGAAACGCACACTTCAGCTCCGTATCTGCTCTGGCTTGGTACAATGCAGTTAGTTACCAGTGTTGGGCTACTGCTTCACGGAAGTGCCACTGGATCTTATCTTCACTTGAGATTTATTTTAATGACTTCTAAGTAGATGCAGGCTTATCCTGAAAGGGTAGGTCAAATTATTTTTTTTTCTTTAGAAGAGAATGAATACAGATACAGGATTAATAAATTCTAATAAATTTAGTGCTCTCACTAGAAATCATACATATTTTCTGCTGTATGATTTCTGAGAGGAGCTAATATTGTATAAGCCTTATCTGCAGCAGTCTTATCTTCTATTCTGCCATAAGTAGGGCATCAAGACCATAGTGAAGGACCCTGAATTTGGCTTTTAATCCAAAGATCCCACAGGAACTGTTCCGAGTCAAAACTATTTTGATTGTCACTTCTCTTTCATCCACAGATCCCCCACTTTAGCAACCTTCCCCAGCGCATGACAGCTCCTTCTGCTGTATCTGTTGATGGTGATGCTCAAGTCTGGGAACAACCCTTCCTGTGCTGATGCCATCATGGCTTGTTTGTCTTGCTACACATAAAATACAGTCTAAATTTGTGTCCCCATTGCTTTGGGATACCTATTACATAGAGAATAGTTGTGGCTAACTCTGTCAAGTTCTAAGGTGCTCATTATTCTGAAAAATGCCCTCGGGCACTTGCCAAATGTGGTTTTTTGTTTGGCCAGGAGGATTTGCAATATTTTTGAAACCACTTTTTCTTTTCACATCTATGTCTGAAAGTTTTCCTAGCAGTGCCACGTGTCTGGGTGCCGTACAGCAGATAATAAACACCTGCAAATTGAAAAGACCCATAAGGTCTGGTCTCTTCCAGTGCCTTGTCCCTATAGTATACATAGATCACTTCTTTCTCTCTAGCTACGCACCAGTTAAATCGCATGATTTTCATGCAATGAGACACAGCTGCAGACCCTTCTTGCCTGCCTTCTAGAGAAAAAAAATGATAAAAGTTGTTTCTGAACAGGTCTGTGAAGTTATAAGCCATTACTGAAAACAAAATTCTCTCTCCCCACCCCTTTCACACTAGTTCTTGCTTGCCTACTGTGGAAAGCTAGATGCACATTAAATATACAGTCTCAAGACGATGCTGAATTTCAAGCCAAACCACCTTTTAATGGTTAGAAGAAAAGAATTAATAACAGTGAATTAAAAATATGTGCACTTATTCTCTGTCTTACATTATATTCCTACAGTGTGTTGTGCTTGTATTTTTTAAGGTTTTGTTTTAGCCGGTGAGATACTTGAGATGAGATTTCACTGAGAGCAACCAGCTCTACAGCAAACAACAATACTAATAATATGCCTGTCTACAGTGGCCCATGATCTTTAAAGATTATGATGGACATCACAAACTCCGAAAGTCCCTTGCAAATATTTCAAAAGTATGACAACGGCTCTTCAAGACAGGTAACTATTACGCTCTCTTACAGACAGGCTCAGAGGCAGATTGTGAGGACTCATGGTGACAAAGCAGAAATTGTCTCAAAGGCAGAACCAATAGTCTTAGCATTTTTTCTGTTTCCAATCACTGACTTGTACTTCCTGAATGATATCAGACAGCAATGCCAAAAATGAGTTAAAAGGACACGTGTGCATTCTGTATGCTGTCTTTTTAGATCTTCCTTAGACGAAAGGAATCAGTTACCCACTAGGTAGAGGCCCCCAAGTGCTGGCACAGAGGGCAGACTGGTGTGCCCCCTCTGTGCTCACACCAGCCTCGGCTTCTCTTGCCGAAGAGCGAGGATGCAGCATTCTGCCTCCAGACTTCCACAGCAGCCCTATGTGTGTGTCTGAGGGAAGAGTCTGACCTACAGCTATGACTTAGCCCCAGCTGCTGTGATGGGGATGAACTGTGTGATGATGGACGTTTGCCCCTGGGGAACTACACCATTATCAAATGACTCTCACAATAGCTCTGGGATAAAGCATAGGTCACCACATGCCTGAGCTGGATTTGAGTAGCATGTAGATGAAAGGTTCCTGTAATCCCTTAATATATTGCAAGTCCCAGGGAGTGGGAGCAGGGTGAGTTAGCAGGTGTTTCAGACGCTGAATCCAGAAAAGTAAACCTAAGCACAAAACTGTGTATGTGGTTCTAAGTATTTAATACCCTCTACAACTCAAGTGATCCTCTTACAGCTGTCATGCTTACCATTGCTGTTTTTTCAGCTCTGGGATGGCAGCTCTCACAAGCAGTCTGATCTCTCCAGCCAGGCTGTTCAGAATTGACAGGCCTGTAATTGCTACAGAGCACTGTGAAACACTGTAGGCATTACAGAAGCACCCAGACCCAGGCACTGAGCTGGTTCCAAGTGGGGCCCACAGCAACACCCAGAGCATCCTAAGCACTGCCGGGGGTGCTCCAGGGCTGGCTGGTGCTCTCCTGGCCAACTACCCCTGCACTGGGAAAGCGGACTTTGGCAACTGTCATCTAAGTGCAGGCTTGGCTTCCTGCTCCAGGTCCATAGTGGGACTGAGGAGATCGAGAATCCAGTCCCTGCCCTCCCGCAAGCTTCCTGTGAGATCTTAGGCAAGCCCAGCAGCCTTTCTTTGCCTCAGCATGCCAATATCCTGTCCTGCAGGCCAGTCCCAAGATACCCAAGCTCACCATAAATACTTCCAAGCAAGTCTAACTGCAGCAACCTGGAACACTGTGCAGCCTAACTCATGTGGCTTCTTAGCTGTCCTTAGCACAGATAGATACACTCTCAAGACCCCTTTCTGAAATGGAGATACTATTTCCTTTACTCCAGTATACAGGTAATTTACCTTTACATCACCGCATCCTTGAAATAGAGTGTATCTCTGTACAGCACTTAGCACTTACTGGGGTGCGGAGTCACTGCTATTTGTAATACAGATCATTATAGGAATTTGGGTCCACAGTAGGACTCGATCAACAGTTTTGATTATGGTACACAGAATAGAAATCTCACTCAGAAACATGTTAGCCAACTTGTGAAAAACTGGGGTGGGGTGTTGCCAGCAAAATTAGAAATTACAGTTCTGACTGCACACAGAGATCAGCTCTGCTAAGCCAGGAGGTTTATGAAATCTCATAAAAACAACAATAATAATAAAAAATAATAGAACGGCAGTTTGGATGTCCAGCTTTCAAGCTCTCCTATACATTTTTCCCCCCAACCTTTAAATTAAATTGCACCCATTTAATAGACAGTATATATTATTTGCCATTCCTAAATGATCACTTCAGACTCCAGTTTCATTATAACACTGATCACTTGCATATAGATCAAAAGTTAAAATTTCCAACTAAATAACTGAAATTTGCTTTTTGCATTGCCAAGGTACATTAGGAAATTACATTTTTCTCATGATTATTAGAAAATAATGCTTTACCATTCTGTCAGATTTAATCAACCAAATATCTGTTGCTTACCTGTGTGAAGTAAAGATTCATCAGGGTCAGGGTGAAAAACTGGAGGCAGACTGGGAAGCAATAGAGAAGCCAGAAGATGAAGGGGCTGAGAGAATTTGCTGTGACAAAGTCTTTGAAGTAAAACGAAAAGAGCACAGTCCTAAGGGAGGCCCAAAACAAGCACAGAAACAGAAAGACAGTTTGGTAACTGAACCTTTTGTGCCTGTAGTGAAGGACCAGCCAGAGCTGGACGTAGATGAACACAAAAAGCAGTGAATAAAAAACAGTATATACAATGGTCAGGCCCAACTTCACATACGGAGGGACAGCTGGCGTCAGGGTCGGCGGGAGGGTGTCATTTTTCAGTGGGTCCCACTCAGGGGCCTCCATTTGATATCAGGAATCGTCAGAATTATTTATTAAGTTTGGCTGCTGCTGTTGCCTCCTCCTCCTCCTTCTCCTTTCATCTTCCTACAGCATAGGAATCAAGAAAATGAAAGAAAACAAGCTGCACTTCCTCTTTGGCAGCTCACTGTGGGCTGGTAGCACATGATCACAATTCAGAATGATTCATTAGGACTGCCTTTGTCAGCAATTGGCAGGGAACAGCTCAGAAACATCAGCCCTTTACTGATGTTTGTGCAGGAATCTTTACCATCCTTAAGAAACAAAGAAATCCACCAGCCCCTGAACGGTTTACTGCTGAATTTTTTTTCTAAGGAGAATTATCTAGATTTTAAATTAGTTAAGTAATTCTCTATTTTCTACAAGAAGCAGGTACCTGACATTTTCCCAGTGGCGGCCACGCTGTATCTTTGTAGGATTTTTTGTCTTGTTTCCCATTTAGCAAGTACTTTATTTAGCTGCATTTCATTAGGAATAATTTTAAGCACCTTAAAAGTACTCCTGAAATTCAAACCACTGCAATAAGCTGTTACGGTTCAGCTCTGCACTGCAGAAACCTTGCCGTTTATAAGGAAATACACAATTTGCACAGCAAATCTAGCACATCCAGTATCTTCTTTTTCTTCTAGCATAAGACGTTTCATTACAATGGGAGAAAAGGCACATCAAGGCTTCCAAACATGGCATATACAGGAACAAATAAAACCCCCTAAATACCCAAATTCACCAAAGCATACATGCAGCTACAGGTTCTTTTCTTCTTGGTTGTTGTCTACTTGTGCCATCACTGTGGCAACAGCTGACCAGACACGCCTTCTCACAAGTGTGCAGATGTGCCCTTGGGATTAAATCTATAAATTAATAGGCGCTATGGCAGGCTGCTGGGTTTGACTCATGGGGGTGAGAAGTGAGAACTGAAACTAAGTGGTTTAGATATTTGTTGCGTGGTGCAAATGCTTCATATATCTCTAGGTCATGTATAACATCATATACCATTAAATAACAAGGTTTTTAAAAGATACCTTGGTTATGGCTGGAGCACTGCCATGTGTCGTTCTATCGTTTATAGTAAACTGATTACAAGAAGTGCTTGTTACCTGGAGGTAACACCAGGGAGGACCCCACATGTCTGGTGAGCAGGGAAAAAAGATCCCTTCATTGAAAGAGTCCATGCAGTCAATTAACACAGTGTTCAGGGTATGCAGATACTGACACTGAGTACTACCTAAAATAATGATTTCCATTATTAATGCCTCACCCCAAGAGGAGTTCAGTACTAATAATCTGTTGAAAAGGACAATTATAATTGTGCTTATTAATATTAATACAGCATACATAAGTTTGGATGGTTCTTTAAAGAGATCTCTAAGCCCATCCTGCCCTAAAAATACCCACACCAAACACTTAAAGCTATGTTCCAAAATCCACGTTTAGGTACTGAAACATAAGCAGTTTGATTTTAAAGGTGCTAAGCAAACTCAGCTCCCTTTGACTGGAAAGGGATCTGTGGGTTCTCAGTGCTTAAGTAAATCAGGTGACTTCTATTAAGGTGTCTAGATATGATTTTAAGACCCTTACCAGGAACAGTCAGCTTTGGAAATCCTGGATAAACAGCTCACAGAAGCAAGGTGATACACAGCACCGAGTGGCTGTGTCGATTTGGCTATGTATAAAAATACACAGAATATACAGTGAATGATGGGAAAGAGGAGAGAGGATAAGAAATATCTAAGAACTAAAAATCATGTACATGTACAGAGGTATGTTATAGCTTGCACAGAAAGAGGATTTTACGGCTTCAACATAAACAAACTTGGACTTAGTTTTAAATTAGCACCTGTTCCTAGACCCTGTGTATTTCCTGGAAAAAGTAAAATTGACTCGATACCAGGGTAGAACATGGAAAACTGAACAGTTACTGAAGCAAGTTTGTCAAAGCAGCTGTCTGTACTCAGGCCATCATATTCATTAGGCAACAACAGGGAAGGTAAAAGGCCTGGGCAGGACTTTAGACAATATGTACAACAAATAGAATAGATACAACAAAATATATTTTAATACATACTACAGAAGGTTCCGTCTCCCAGATCAGGAAAACATCTTCCCTAGATGGATACATACTTCCTTCTAGCAGACAAGGAAAACCTCTTTCCCAGTTCCAGTAATAGGCCTGCCTTATACATCCCTCAGCCTCCACAACCCCAGTGCACACGTGCATTATCTAGAGGCCAGAGTACAGTGGTAATAAATTCAGTGGGTTACACACCAGCTCTCCACTCTCAGCACAAACTTTCTGATTATGCTTGTGGCTAACATTAACCCACGGTGGCCAAAAGCACTCTATTGGTTTTTATCAGTGACCTATAACAACTCTTCACAGCTTGTGCTATAAGACTTTAACCAGCTACATGAGGGTAAAGGCTTCCATGGCATGCCATCAGCAAAACCACCTGGATTTTAAGAACACCACATGCCTGAAGTATACTATAAAACATACAGAGAAGCAGGAATCCATTTCCACTCAACAAACTGCTGGCTTCCCTTAGTGCCCCTGTAGGTGTGATTGCCAAGTCATGCTTCGTGGGCAGCGTGTTGTGAACAGCCAAAGAAAGCTGCTGCTCCCTTGGTCAGTGTTGCCAAGGGACAGCAAAGAACAGTGGTCGCATAGACTGTGTCACAGACTTGTGTCCTTGCCAGTAGGTGAGCAAAGGTTGGTTGGGAAACTCTATTGCAGCATTACAAGAAACTTCTTAATAGACCAAACTTTCCGTGCAGCTCTCCAGTGCTTAAGAAGTTCAGCCACTGCTTGGTCTTCAGCACACTCCTGCTGTCTAGGGATGTTGGGTAATTCCAGGCAATTTGTTTGTGCCACCGTTTTCTTTCTAAGGGTCATTGTCCAAAGAAATAAACTTGACTGGAGCTTGAGGGTTGAAAAATTGCTTAGCTGGAGTGTCCCACTGCTATTTGACTTGAAATGAACATAAATAGATAACAAAGCATCTGGATTCTGCAAGTTGAATTGCTGCCCTGTTCCTGAGCAGAGAGGTCTACAGTTCTCATCTTTGATGTCACTTGCAGTTAATTAATTTTGCTGGCAAGTGTTAGTGAATCACTGTGCTAAAGCGCTCTGGACCTAATGACTGTCACTATTTAGTGTGCAGTTCAAAAAGTCTGTTGGAAAGGGTTTTGCAGAAAGGAGCACTTCTAAGCAGTGAAGAAAATAAAGTACTTCAAGATTTTGTTAGATACTGAACCATCTTAATCTTTTATTTTATACTGTGGTAGTCCATAGAGTTTGTCCACAGTTACACTGGCAGGCTTTTCATTCTTTCGAGGTTTCATGATTTCTTGGATTGTGGTTCTTACAAATACCTGGCTCTCATTAAACCTCAAGTACTGAGTAAAGTATCATAGCTGGACCTTAAAGTCTGTCCTTCTTCAAAAGTTGCTTTTTCCTAAAGTTATCTGGAAAATTGTGAGAGGCTGTTCCATCCAGTTCCACCCCAACTGAGACATACTAGGAGAGGTTGCCAGATAGGCAGGCCTTGTATTGAACCAAAGAAAAAGAAAATGGTATTCTGGTTCAACATTTTCTTTTGCTCTGCACTCCATGAGGCCTATGATTAGAAAACTCAACAACAACATTTTGAAGGAAATAATTCTTGCTATTTCTACTAATAAAAAAACCAAGTGGGACAAATCTGCTGTTGAACAAGATCTGCCAACTAGCTGGTGGAGAGTGGGAGTATTAAGACTCTTTGAATTACATAAAAGGTAGAGATACTGTGGAATTCATGATGACTTAATTCACCCAAATTTGTCAAAACACTTACACCTCCTCTTTCTTCATTTTGTGTCCCACAAACACCAGCTCATGTCCTTGCAGTCCACTCATTTCAATTTAAATAATTTTTTGAAAGGCAAATTCCTCTGAAGCTTTTAGTAATGTGGCTATTAGAATAGATAAATTGAACTATGTGGTATAAGCACACACCTTCTGCATCTAATAAGCCATCGCAATTTGGTGCATTACATGACAAGATGTTAGGTTTCCTGACAAGAGACAGTGGCTGGGATGCTGAAAAGAATGGACATTCCCTTGCAATAGGTTCAGGAATCTGATGTAACTACAGGGCAGACACATAAACTAGTGCTGCTCAACATGATGGATGAATTAGCTGGTAAATCCTGAAACTGTAATTTCTCATTTGTCTTTGGATTCTGAAAACCATATATTGGAAACTTCTTGAATGCTACTGCATTGCAGAGCATGAGTACTTAGCCTTGGAAAATACTGCTGATGGGATACTTCCGTCCTTCACTTGGTGTGGGCTCATCTCCAAGTCACGGACTACGTCACCATCTTTGGGATCCAGCGTCTCTGTGCCATTCAACATTTAGCAACTCTGACAAAAGCCAAACAGAGGGCTGGGAACCAGTTTTCTCAAGGGAAAAAATGTCCTTTCATTGTTGGGCTTTCTCTGTGCCTGGGCATGTTAGATTTCACTATAAATACTGACACAGACCTCATACTCAAAACATGTCTAAATAAAGCCCTCATAATAAATCAGGATTTATTATTCTAATCTCATTTAGGTCATACAGTGGCATACAACAGTACAAATGTAGGGCCTTAACCCATAATCCTTAAGGCAGTCAAAGCTTCCATTGGCTTCAAATAAAGTAATGCCTATGCATCAAAGGCAGGAACTCACCCCCACAAACTAATCAGAGCAATGCAAATAGCTTGAAAGGAAAAAACCTGTGGTTTCATAATTTCAGCCAATACTTGACCATAAGAAAATTTTGCAGAAGAATTAAGTATGTTACACAGTGAACAGAAAAAAAAAAGAGACTGATTCTGTGAAACAGAAGCATCAGAACATCAGTATCTTTGTTTCAATTTGGAGTTTTGCCTCTATTAGGGTGGTTATACACTGATTTCAGGCTCTTCTACAGTCTTCCCTATTGCACGAGACGCAATAGGAGCAGACTCAAGCATTCCAGACTGGTAAGAAAGTCTTGAAAACCCTGAAATTTCTGTCCATGCTGCATGTTCCTTGGGGTTTGAAACAAGACTGAGCAATTTGCAGATCTAAGATTAAAAAGCACTGAAAAGGATTCATAGCTTTTCACTGTTTAATTGTTCTTTGCAGCCTTCAGTTTCCCAGATGCCTCCAGAACTCAGAAGGATACTTTAACGCCATGTTAGCTCAAGTAGAATATGTTCTCACCTTGGCTAGCCTTCTCCGCTTTCTCTGATTTAAGGTTTACCCCCTTCTTTGCACCCTTCCCCACCCCCAGTGGAAAAACCCATACAAGAGGAACTAAAACAGTTAGGTATTTCCCTTCAGTGGGGATTCCCTTAGATATATTAGTCAGCTGGGTATGAGCTGACTGGAAAAGGCAGGTAGACTAGATGTAGACTGACAACAGAGGGAGGTGGATTTGAGTGCTAAATATCACTTAGCCCAGTGTCTGGGGTTTTGTATCATCTCCGACATCCTGGCAAGGAACATGTCTTCTTTACTCATCAAGGTTCTTATGAAGAGAATAAAAGCCCATTTAAATAAGGATGATTGCATCCAGTAAAGGGAGTTAATTAATTTTCTTCCCTTGGCTTCTGATACTTAGACAATACAAAGCATTTGGCTCACAGCTAATAAAGCCCCACATGTTAGAAATCATCTGTTTCAGCTCTGATTGTCTACTCATTCAAGCAGCTGAGAATTCAGCTGTGGAAGCAGAGTCCTGAATCTTGCTGAATCCTTCTCAGGTTAATGCCTAGAGAGGATTTTTAACTCCAGTATCCTAGATCTACTCCAGTTGCTGCTGACATCCATACTAGCCCAGAGGACTGTGCAATGTTAGGAAGTGGGCTCAGACACGGTCCGAGCAGCTTGATGTTTCCTCACTGTCTGAAACTGTATTTGGCAAGGCTGCCCTCTGAATGGGTGCTGCAGAAAATTTTCAGCTATCCTGAAAATAGGATAGGGCCATCCTTGGAGTAGTGATGAAGACATTTTTGTTGGTGAGGGGCCTATAGAACTCCAGTCTGGTCTTTCTGAGATATAAAAAACAGGGTGGGAAGGGGTAGTGGGCATGGCTAGAAGCAAAGGATTGTGTGGGGGACTGCAAGGTGAGGTAGCTGTGCAGAGCAACAGCTAATTCCTGAGCTGTGTGTCAAACCTACAATTCAGGGCTGAATTCTCACAGAATGAGGATTCTTTGATCATTAGCCAATCTGCATTCAAGACATCTGCAAAGACCTGACATACAAATGTAACTCCTGGGCTAAGACAAACTAGTAAACAAACCAACCTTTACAGCAAATTTGCATTCAACATTTAACACACAAGATCCAGCCAACAGCACCCTTTCTTGCCGTATGCACTTGTATCATTTGTATGTTATATCCTATCACAAATTGGTAGGGGTTAGAAGGGACCTCTGGAGGTCTTCTAATCCAACCCCCCTGCTAAAGCAGGGTCACCTAGAGCAGGTTGCACAGGATTGTATCCAGGTGGGTTTTGAATATCTCCAGAGAAGGAGACTCCACAAACTCTCTGGGCAGCCTGTGCCAGTGCTCAGTCACCATCAGAGTAAAGAAGTTTTTCCTTATATTCAGACAGAACTTCCTGTGGTCCAGTTTGTGCCTGTTGCCCTTGTCCTGTCACTGGGCACCACTGAAAAGAGTCTGGCCCCATCCTCTAGACATCCACCCTTTAGATGTTTATAAGGCTTGATGAGATCCCCTCTCAATCTTCTCCAAGCTAAACAAACCCAGCTCTCAGCCTTTCCTCATACAAGAGATACCCCTAATCACCTTTGTAGACCTATGTTTGTATCCATATTTGTGCTGTTACTTTCCTGCTGCCATATGACTTGTACAAGCCATTAGCCTATACACAAGGGTGAAGGAGTCTGGTAGCTCCTCCAGGTTCAAGCAGAATAATAGGAGAGAGCTGGCACCTTACCTGGCAGGAGGACATCATCTACAGCCCCCAGACCAAGCTGCATCCTCACCCCCTCCAAGATACATCTCTGTCAGCAAAGAGGAGACAATGACAGTAGTCCAGGACCCCTCACCTCCAGCCAGTGCCCACCCATCCCCACCCATATACAGCAAGAGACAGGGAAGGCTCACTCATAGCTTCCCTCAGCTGCCTCACCCCAGGAGCAGCCTCAACCTGCACCACGACCCCACGCTCCTCTTGCCTCGAGGCATAGGGATACGGGGTGAGGTGAAGACACGAAGGCACCCCGGGGTCCTGAGGGGAACGAGAGAGTGATGAGCCGGAGGGAGACGGACTCTACACAACCCTTCCCCTCAAACAACGCAGGCAGCAGGTCAGCACCCCCCTGGCCCCTCCTTATACCGGCCCGGCCGCGCCGCGCCTGCTCCCGCCCGGCGCTGTCTCTTCGGCACCACCGCGCCCCCTAGTGGCTTGGCGCCGGGACTGCAGCGCCGGCCGGGACGGGCCGCAGGCGGCGGGCGGTCTGCGGTGGCCTGTGGCGGCCCCCCGGGGTAGCCCGCCGGGGTAGCGGGACTTGGCTGCCGGCTTGCTTGGCGGCTTGCTGCTCCGCAGACGTAGCCGCTTCGTGTGCTGAAGGCTGGGCATGGCTCTGTAAGAGGAAAATGAGAAATGGGAAAGCTTTTACTAGCTGCTTGTTGATGGGTTTAAATTCTGTTTGTGTTTTTCCTATTTTTTTTTTAAATTATTATTATTTTTAGGGCTCGTAGGGCGAGTGCAACGGCTTCCACTCACCAGTTTGAGGGCAGAAGCGGAGCTGGTCTGGGTG
Organism: Balearica regulorum gibbericeps; assembly: GCF_011004875.1. Lineage (NCBI taxonomy): Eukaryota > Metazoa > Chordata > Aves > Gruiformes > Gruidae > Balearica > Balearica regulorum. The sequence continues at coordinate 83,688,575 of NC_046186.1, read as the reverse complement.
CGGGAGGCGGCACTGCACACCAGGCCCTGCCAGGCCCGGCGGGTCCCTTCAGGGTGTGGGGGTCGGTGCCGCGCGGTTCCCTCAGCGCGTACCGCGGGTGCCTCGCCTCCCGCCCCGGGGGGTGCGAGGGATCTAAGCCGTGTGCTGTGGGTCGTTCCTCTTATTGTTTGTTAAGGCTGCCATGGGTGTACATACTGCATTCAGAGTTATATAGGAGCCAGGGGGCTAGGCAGGCAATAGACTCGTTCCTACTGATGACCTGAGGACACATTGAGCAGAGACTGCGCCTGCTTTCCTTCCCCTCCAGCTCTGCGCGTCCTGAGCGTATCTGCTGTTCTGTAATGCCTGCTTGTGAAGATGCCTGTTTTCTGCATTAAACTCCCCTGGAAGAGAAACAGAAGTTCTTACATAGGTTCATGTCCCTCAGCCAGCTGCATTTAGCCAGGCGATTTCCTGTCCCGAAAAGCAGCTTTTCCAGATTTACCCTTGTCGTGAAGCAGTAACCAGTGTTGTCCTGCTCTTTATTCTGATTGCTTCTGCAGGATTTTATTTGTTCATGAACCGTGGCTCAGTGGCAGACATCAACTGAACTTTATCTCCTCCTCCTTAACATCATTAAAATACATCTCTCTGAAAAATAAAAATAGTAGCTGGCTTAACAAAATATTGGTTTTATTGGGAGAAAAGTGCCAAGACTATATTGTATGTTTGGAAATGGAACTGCTTTTGCTTCTAACACAGTAAAATAAAACATGATCATTTAATTAATTTAATAATCATGCCAACTATTTATGTTTGGTTTTACCATGACAGAACATGAAATACCTTAGACTTCAAATGGCCCAGCTGAATAAATTGCCCCAGCAATTTATTGGAGCACAGCAGAGAACTGTAAAAGTATGATAAAAGAAAATACTGAAAAAAGACAAAAGGAGAAAGTTTGAAGAAACAGAGTTGCAGATGTTATCACAGGAACTACATTAAAGAGAAACTGCTTGGAAAAAGTAAGTACTATGCAGATCTCTTAACCTTTGGGAGATTTTTGTAAAATTCTTACGAAGTAGTTGTTTGATGATATCATCATGTGGATAGCAAAACCTTTGTCTTTCTCATTTCTTTTTATAAACCTGTCTCTATGTAAGTTTATTTAATAAAGAGTCTTAGCTACAATTATAATTTCTTAGTAATCATATCTGATTATACATTTATAATAAATCATAATTATAAAAGTAGTAATATTGTGAAGCTATATTAATGTTACATATTAATACATCATTAAAATATAATTCAAATTATAAATAGATAATAAGTTATAATGTGTAATTATTAAGTAATAAGATATTAACTATTTAAAGATTAGGAAATGGTGGAATTAAGGTTGTCAGTGCAAGCTTTGTTTGAACCCCTTTGCAAGTGCTTTTTGGTGTTACCTTTAGTGATTGTTTTCCCCCCAGCTTCCTTACTTCATTCAGAGGACAGAGTGGCAGTGCAACAACTGTTATAAGAGGAACCAGAGTTGTTAGGAAGTGGTACGGTTGTTTGTAGGGTTGGTGAAGTGGGGTTTGGTGAAATAAGGGTTTGTGTAAGAGCGTATCAGGTCTTTGTAACTACAGAATGAGGATTGCTGAGGAGCTTTGCAGAGAGGAGAGAGCAGAAACTGTCCAGTGCTACATGCTGTGAAAGGAAAAAGGATAGAATGATTTAACAGCTGGGATGAAGGGCAGGGAGTAGGTATTTATCCTGGACGTACTTCTGTCAGCTCCAGCTGTGCTGGCTGTAGTTTATTTTGGAGCAAAATCCAGTATAATACAATGGCAGATTTCCAATCCTCTTATGGAACAGACAACATTTGCAGTAAAAGGGCTTCAATCATTTTTGCTATTAAAACATTTTAAGAGGTTCATTCCTGTGTGCAGCTGTGTTTGCTTCATCTTAACTATGTCATTGCAGAGAATGTTTCATCAGAAACTGCTGCTGTTTGTTTTATTTTTCACATTTTTTTGGCCCAGATTTTTTAAAAAAGTAATGAATGTCTAAATCTCAGCTAGGCAAAGGTGGTACAGCCACTTGATTAATGAATAAAAAAATATATAGAATTTCAAACTACCTTAATGAAAGAAACTGAACAGCTGAATTTGAGTTTGATTAATCACTATGAAATGTTTTGAGATATGTGTAACCTAATTTGTCAGTTTAAATGTGAGAGATGTACTAAAAAGACCTCAGTCAGTCGCATCAACGACAAAGCTAAAATCAAAAGTGATTTTAACTAATTGATGATGCTTGTTGGGATCATCATATGTTCAGACTGCTTGTCCCAATTCACAGAATCACAGAATCATTAAGATTGGAAAAGATGTCTAAGATCATCAAGTCCAACCATCAACTTGTTCCTTAGGTTGCTGACATCAGGTGTCCATTATGTATGTCATGCTAAGTATTGGGGTTTTTTTGAGAATACAAATTGTAGAGAATCACAAGTATAAAATTGTAGTCTTAGAAGGCCTGCAGCACTAGGCCATTTATTGCATCTTGCTAAAAGTGTGACCTGTGTTCAAAGACATGGCAAAAGAGTATAAAGGTATATAAAAATATGAAGAAGAAAGAATTTCCATAACTGCATCTTCAAAGGTAGGATATGCAAGCCTCTGTCTGTATCTTCAGACAGCTTTGGTTATAATTTAGTTAGGATTTAATCAAATCTATTCTAATGGCCTACCTATTGTATTGTTGTTTTGTCTATCAATAATTTTTAATTAAGAGAAGCAAAATAGTCATTTCAGAGAAAGCTTGCAATAAAAAAGGCAGTGGGATCTGGTAGTCTGAAGTCAGTTGGGGGGGGCAGTTTCCCCCCTGGAGCTCTATTTCTACTGGATGAAATGAAAGACATTTTTTGCAGGCTCTCATGCACACAGACACCCTGTCTTCCTCAGGCACAGTGGCCTAGATTGTCTTTTCTTTTTTTTTTTTTTTTTTTTTTTAATTTTGCACATATCTAATGGCCAGAAATCTTCAAGGAAAAAATATGATGATGATAATACCCAATTTAACTTTTCATTGCAAGCTCCCAAATAAGGTTGGTACTATAACTAAAGTGCTAATTAAGATTAGTCTGTTTGGGAAATACATCTTTTCAGGTATGGTAACATAATTTATGAATCTTGTTATTAACACTGAAATTAAGTGCTCTTTCTGTGCATAAGCTTTATAGTCACTGCCCCTGCTTTTAAGATATGTATGACTGTAGTGACTGGAGGCAGCTGGAGGCCACTTACAAAGAACATGACCTATTTGCGTGTTTAGTATAAAGGTGTATTTCTCAAGATTTAACCTAACAGATCTAGCAGCAGCTCCAATCAACCCCTTTACTGCAGGTGTCTTCATGGCAGAGGCCAGCGGAGGGTGCTGTTGTTACTTTTCCGTAGCGGAGCACAGGCCGAAAAAAATTGAGAGTGAAGTACTGGGAGAAGTACAGTGTGCCTGCGTGGGGTCCTGGGGTTCCCCTCCCAGCATGGCCTGTGCAAATTCCTACCCACCACAGCCTCGAAAATCTACAAAGTAGTTAATAATGGTTGACAGTGACCATCTCCAGTCTGAAAGACAGGGTGTGCTAGCTACAGTGTGATGAGGAGAGGTAGGGGAGCAGGAAGGGAACAGCTTGCTTTGAGAAAGTCTGCAGCAGAGCACTGCAAAAAGCTGTGGGACAGCAGTCAGTTGTTTGTCTCGCTTTCAATGAGTAAGGCTTGGCACATCGGCAGTCAAGAGGTTCTCATCAGTCACTGGTCTCAGTCTGTCATGCTAGGTGTTTGAGTTTGAGCTCTGTTTCTATTTTGAAATATCTCTGTGGAGCTGCACAGCAGGGGTTTACCTCCTTTAGCATGAGCATTGGCTGCATAGGTAAATCCTTTGTGGTGAGCTTTTGCTTCCCTGGTGATATTGTAGCTTCTTGGCTGTTTTCAAGCAATCCTGCTGCCACCTTTTCAAAGTCACCTTTTAGAGGTTGCAAGGTATGCAATATTAAAAGTATCACATATTGTAGCCTGTGCATGTTGAATAGCATATGCTTGGTCTTTGCTGGTTGACTTCACAGATATGGGACCTCTGACAGAGAAAAACCTGCTGGAGCCCTCAGCTTCTTCTTTATTATATCTGTGGTTTGCCAGATATCCTAAAGAGAAAGCCTGCCATGCCAAGAAGTCTTTAACACTCACTGAAGACAGAAATAAACTGTTAGACATAGGAAGCAGGAGTCAATCGCAACAAGAAATGACCTTCTAAGTAGACAGTTTAAGCCTCTTAGTGCCTCCTGTGTGCTGCTCTGTCTTTTTGTTTGGCACTAACTTCACTTGGTTTTTGCTCTTTGGGTCAGTACCAATGCCTTTCTTGTGCCTAGTGAGTCAGGCTTGCCTATTCCTTTCCTTTCTCTAAGCATCCTTCCTTATTACTGAGTGGCAGCATTTCTCATTTATTCAAACACAGTAGGCACTCATTTAGAGAATTCACCCATCTTAGCTGAGCATTACTGAAGATGAGAGATCTTCAATCAAAGAAGAGATAAATTTTTTTCATGCAGGGTGCCAAGACCAGCAGGATCAGCAGACCTTGGGTTTCATTTGGTAGGGCTGAGAGTGTACGCATGTTTAGGCAGCAGTCCACTTCTTGCTTCTTTGCCTGTAGGATTGGATAGCCCAAGTTGTTCTCTTCTGGGTGCAATTGCTATGTGATGAGAGCCCTTAAAGTGAATGGGACAATTCACCTGCACAACATGCTGGCAATGTCAGGACTTATATTTGTATCCTCTGACTTAAAAGACTCAGGTTCTCTTTCTTTTTCCCACCATCCTTTTCTCATCTGACTTTTTGAAATCCAGTTTTCCCGCTCCCTGGTTTATTCTTTCTCAATTAAAAAAAAGACATCCTTGAAGCAAGGAGTGAGGTTACTGAGGCCAGGGGAAGTCCAGCAGCCTTCCTCTTCTCAGTTCTGGGTCTGGCTATGGCACAGCCAGGAGCAGCTGAAAGCTGCTGCTTCAGATAGCAGTACTGAGTTGTTACTCTGCTGAAGCAACGCACGTAAAAAATATTTATATCTGGTACCAAGAGGGATAAAGCATGTTCAGTGAAGATGGGCTCTTTGGAGATGACAAAAGTGCTGTCCTTAGGCAAAGCTGAGCAATTTGGGAGGATTCCTGTTTAAGTCAGTCTGAAAAGCCTGAGAAAACTGTAGTACACTGTAGGGAATGTTCAGAAATCGTAGAAACTAGAAAAAGTTATCAGAGTTAGTGGCAGTGAAATAATAAAGGTAATGTACTTACAAGTTCTTCTGTACGTATAATATCTATGATACTAAATATAAGCTCCGAGGTTGCACATGCTCAGGCAGAAGTGTTCCCAACTTTTGGAGAACACTTAAATGTGTGAAACATGCAGGGCATGCTGATGAATATGTGGAAGTGAGCATCAGCAAACAAGAAAATTAAGTTAGTCTTGGTCATAGTTTGCCATGTAAAATGGACATGATGCTGAGGAAACTTTAAAGGTAAGGTGTTATCCAGACATGAATCATTCCCAGCAGAAGTTCCTCTCTAATTCTCCTATCTTTGTACTTTGCTGTCTTTGGATAGAGGATTATTTGAAAAATACTGCAATGTCAGGGGCGATTTGCTGTTGCTGTTGCATTAAATCAGTCTGTTTGTTTTACTTTACTCTGAAGCATACATCCTGTTTTCAGAGTGATGGTACAATTTAAGGATCTCAGAAACAGCTTGCAGATATTTAAGACCAACCTTTTAATTCTGCCACCACACAGAATGGAAATTGTTGCGAAGTTTTGTATCTTTCTCTGCTTACTGAATTGTAATTAGTCAGTCATATCCCCCCCCCAATAAGGCTGAATTTGGCAGCCAGCAACAGAATTCTTTGTTACATATTCACCTTGAAGAACTGGCTCTTAATTTTTCCTTGATTTTTTTTTATGAATTTCTACTGTGTGGTAGCCCCCTGAATATCTGAAGTCGGTGAGCTTTCCTGAGCATTAAGAACAACTACACAGCTTCACACTCTGGATACACACAGAGACAGTTATTAGTTGAAACTGTAATTTATCACGGCAAGAAACATGATCTGCTCCACTTCAGAAAGCTACTTCTGGTTGTCAGAAAATCTCTACTGAATTTCCTGTGTGTCTTCTGATTTGCCAGGTGGACAAGCTGCATTTCTTTGGTGCCTTATTTTTTCTGTTTGTGAAGTAGAATAATAATAAATGTTTCTTAAATCACTGGGAAAGACTTTGAGGTTTGACAGAGTAGTAATGGAAAGTGCTGTTGAGACTATTATACTGTGATTGCTATATGAAAATCTGCTTTATGCTTTAGCACTGCTGCAGAGAATAAGCTGCAGAAAATAATTACATTTCAGATGAGGCAAAGTCCTGTGCTGGGTACTTAAATACCTGAATTGTATTTACTAATATGGAAGAAGCAGAAGCAGTAGATTTCTCTCAGGAAGAACACAATGCTCTTGTTTGTTCAAACCCTGTGGTTCATTCTTCAGAAGTTAGATTCCCTCCTCAGATGATAAAAATGTAAATATCAGTACATCCACAAAAACCAATCATTTTGTTAAAATTTAGGTCCAATGTAATACACGTTTCTCCCCATTGTTTGTTTTCAATAACTGCATCTCCAAATATTTTCAGACTGTGTAAGCTGTGTACACATGGTGAACAGAGGTCTCTAAATGGCAATTTCATATTGTATTTAATGGCTCTAAAGATGGGTGGGATTGCTGGATCAGATCATTGTTTTAAGGGACAAATGCATTAAATACATAATATGCATACATCAGAATTATATTATTTCAAGAAAAAAATAGAGAATTAAGAACCAGATTTAGATGGTCTTATTTGGGATAATACTTTTTCTTTCTTAAGTAATTTCCTTAAGTGTAGTGGCCTTGTAAATAAGAATAACCCATGGTGGCAGAACTGTGTTTTGAAAGATCTGTGCTGCTGGAAAACACTCAAATATTTTTTTATGCAGGAAGTTTGAGAGAATCATAGAAGATTTGCAATTAAAGGAAAACAGACGTGAATTTCTCTGAGAAAGAACTCAAGGAATGAGAACTGGTCAATGAGCCATAAAGTGGGTCAGCCCTAAGATCCCAAAAGGTTAATAAAAAGCCTCTTCTGGAGAAAGACAAGGAAGGAAACTAGGAAGAACATAACCAGTACAGAGTTAAAGGCCGTTGTGGGGAAAAGGTAAAAGAGGAGGATGTTAACGGTGAGTTCCAAGAGCTCAAGGGAGTTAAGACATGACAGGAAAGATCATTTAAGTCCAATAGTGACTGCAGAGCAAGAACAAATAATTACTTGAAAGGAGTTTTGGTAACCTTTCATTTGCAAGTGTAACTTTTTCAATTGTAGCAGTCTTGCTGTCTCTCCCCTTTGAACAACTTATAAGTATGCCTCTGACTGCAGATATAAAGGTACATGTATTTCTAATGAGAGAGGGTGAGGGATCTTTCTCATGCACTGAACTCCTGAATATCCAAACTGCTTAAGTGTTAGCTGATTTCCTGCCTGCTTCCAACGGCTCTTTCCAAGACAAAGCACAGGAGCGGTCTGGGGAACAGACCTTTTGCTCCAAGGATCACGCTGAAAAGGCAGGCACAAGCCAGGACCAGACTTCGTTCTTGGCCCTATCTCATCTTCCAAAGCTAGCCTAAAAGCTTTGCGACTTCAAATACCTGCACATACCCTTGTGCCACAGTCTGCAGCATGTGACTAAGACCCTTAGTCTTGTGTTGTAACTAAACCACTGCTGGACTGCATAACAGTTCACTTTATTTCAGACACTGAACTGGGGAAGAAAAAAAAAAAATTGCATCCTAGGGCTACAGTAACCCAGCAGAGATCATGGACTAAATTCTATGTAGTGTGGACACAGCCAGTGACATCTAGGGGTTAGCAGCTTGGACACAGTCCAGTCCTTGCTACTTGGCCTCAGAGATCACACCCTGTCCCTCTTCTAATTGGAAGTGTAGACTACACACAGAGTTTGTTCTCAGCACCCTCTTGTAGAAAAAAAGAAAGTTCCTGCTTGTCTTGCTCCTACCCTGTCACTGCTCCAATGAATAAGTTATTACATCAATCCTAGTGTTTGCAAATAATACCTCTTTTTTCCCAGAGGCAACATGATTGTTTATGTGCAGAGCTGCTTTAGTGCAGGTCCTCATGTTTTATTGTTCCTCTGTGACAAAACCGCAGTGTTACATCCTAGGGTAAAACACTAAACTGTGTTTGGGAAGAAATGAGTGGGCCACTGTTTATATTAGTCTGCAGATTCCAAGTGAAGTGAACAGCAATATAAGTCCTTGAGTCAAGGAGAATAAATAGCTGTAATTCATGGAATTATTCCTGGTTTTTTGGATCTGGGCTGTTTCAGGCCAAGGGAAAGTTCACAGTCTTTACACAGTTCTTTTAAAAGAGAGAGGAGAGAAAAATCTTCTTTCAACATTACATATGCATGGTGTGTTACAGCCAGCTATATGCATTATGTCCAACTAATTTTAAACGTAATTTATCTCCAAGCACACAAATTAGGCCTTCAGATTAAAAATGTACACTAGGTTCTTGAACTTCTACATGTTTAATCTAAGAATAAATTATTATATTTAAGGCACCTCATAGCTACAATTTCAACTCAAGGTACTAGAACTGGTCACCCACCAGTTTTTACTGGCATTTTGTGTGGAATGATCAGCAGAATTGTCACTCCAAAATTGCCGGTTGACAATGTTCTTGAAATCTAAGGTTATGATTCAGCCATCCTCAGGCAAGCTTTAGAGAAGAAACATTTTAGCCTTTGAGCACACATTTACATCTACCCCACTCAGTAAATTATCTTAAGCTCACAGATAAATATCAGTAACTTGTAGGAGACTTTGGTGTGTGCTGAGTGGATTCCTGTAGGCAGAAAGCCTTTTGTGTAGCTAACTTTGAACAGTTGACCAGGAGAGGTCAGGAAACACATAATCTTTTTTTAGATGAAGGAATTGGCCTTCTTGGTAGACCTTGTCCAACAAAGAAAATATTTATGAGCAACCTCATTAAAGGAAATTTTAATACCTAGTGTTCAATCTGGCCAAGCATGAATTTATATCGGGAACTTTGTTCTCTCTCTATGCAGGGCTTCATGACTATGTCTACTTGTAAAGATGAACCACAATCTAATTTTGAGATCATACAGTTAACAAGAATAGGCATTGTCTTTATTAAATATTTCTTCCCTTATCCAGTCTTGTTGTAAAAAGCAGTAATTAAAATTGTTGGCCTTTGCTACACCACAGCATCATCTGTCCTGAATGAAAATCAGTTTCTCTGTTTCACTCACAGCTGCTCAAGGCAACGATACATTCTCCTGGGTGAATTTCACTAGCTTAGCAATGGATTCCACTTTAGAAAATCAGTTTCAGAAATCAGGCTTTTTCCTTGTAAAAGACATCATCCAATCATGATGAGGGAAAAGGAGTTAAGTGTCTTCTCTAAATTGTCATGATTATTTTGACTCGTCTGAGAAATCATGTACTCTTTTTCTAAATTGCAGTTGTTGCTAGTTGTATTATTCTAGCAGGCAGAGAATCTAGGCAGTGCCAGGCTCCATGAGGCTAGGTGCTCTATAGGCACAAGGAGCAGATATGAGATAGTAGCTTGGTTGTTACAGGAGAGACTGTAATAAAGTTTCAGACTTTATTAGCCTTTTTGAATGTTTGCAAAAACATTGAGGCTGAGCTTCTCTTGTAATCATTTGTTATTGAATTTCTAGCCACCACTAGCATCAGACCAGTGCTTGGCTTCTCTTTTCTTATTGATTGTCATCTAGAAGCTTTGCTGCTGGGACTCAGTGCAACATCTTTTTTGTCTATTCTGTGCACAACTGAAATTCAGTCATTGCAGTCAAAGCCTGGGTCCCAAGTAAAACGGAATACAAAATTAGCAATGCTTTTGTTTTGGGTGCACATTCAATCTGAAGTGATGATTTAACTTGAGACGCATTAAATACCATCTCATCACCAGACTACAAGGAGATGTGTTTTCCCTCTGTTCTGAAGTCTGACACAGTAAGATATCGGTGGGTCAGAGTAGTTATTTCTTTAGTCTCAGAGTAGATAGGAGGTAAAGGATACCTTTTCCATATCTGTCTTCCTGTCCCATTCAAACTGGTTTTCCACATGCCATTCCCATTGTTTAAAAAACAATGTTCCTTCATATTGTAATTGTTTTCTGCATATATGAGAAACTGGTCATGCATTTTGTCTTCCTGTCTCCTGTGTGTTTTTTAATAGTCTGAAGTCAGTTATTATTGTCTGTTTGGAGTCTTTTGTTGCACAAAGCTAAAACTTTTAGATAATAACAAAACAGTAAGGCTTGGAATAGGTGTAGTAGTTAGTGCTGTGCTGAATGTTTAAACAGAAGACTAATTATATACCTTCTTCCACTATTACAACTCTCTCTTACTACAGAGAAGTCCTAGTTTTCTTACTGGATGAGAGACTTCATTCTTGAAAGACAACAAGCATTAGGATATAAGAAGGATATGTTGATAAAATGTAAGAAAAATGTAAAAAGTGTCATATTTTTCATGTGGCTACATGACAGATGGGAGGATTGTAAGGCTGCTTTTTTTATCTAGCCAGTTTCCGTGATGCTGATATTTTTCTGTTCTGTTTTCCATCTCATTTTTCCTAAGTTATAAACTGGGATGAAGAAAAGTGTTCATGCTTCTGTATAAGCATAACTTCACTGCATAACTTCCTCTGTAATAATTTTTTTCTGTCCCTTATTAATGTAATTATCAGGTCTAATAATGAGACATAGAAGTAGATGAAGGTACCCCTAGAAATATAAACAGTCTCTACTAGCACCAAACCTAGGAAGACCTGAGAGATACTGTTTCTCCCATGCTTCTTGTCCTGCTCCAGGCAGTGACTAATCTGTTACTGCTATGTACCATTATATTACAGCAGTATATCGCTTCTGTACTGACCAGGTCATTGGCCAACTGTTAACATGTCCCCATTCTTGCCCAGCTGTTCTCCAGAACAGGATATGAGTTCCCAAGGAGCTTGTCCTTTTGTTGCCCTGTAAGATCTCCTCATGAGAGAAAAAGAAGGGATTCTACAATATTCTGTACCCTGCACTAATGCAGATACAGTATTGCCCTTCATGTGCAGCTCTTGAGAATCTAACAGCACTTCAAAATTAGTCTCTTTCTGTAGAGAGTTCTGCTGTAAAATATGCTTTTTTTGAAGTTGTTCCCGAGTCGTGTGACCTCCATAATGATACAGGCTCGTGTAGAGTTGCAGAGGGAATCTCATCATGTTCCACTCTAATGAACAATGAACATTAAGTTCCAAGACAGTGATTTAAATTTATGATGCTCACTCCATGATCTTCCTGCAAGCCTTGCCTCTGCTTGTGACCCTCTGATTCCCATGACCTTGTCTCTCTAAAAAATGCTCCTTCTCAGCAGACCTCAGTCGTATTCTTTCCTGTCATTATCCCAAATGCTCAATTGTCTCCACTTTATTACCACATGGTTACTCTGTCCTTTGATGATCCATCCACTAGAATGCTTTGTCATCTTTGGACAGCAGCAGATCATTATGAGGGGCTCAGGACATTATTTTCTTTCCTCCAGTCATGCCAGCAAAGGGGACACTAACTTCCTTTTCTCTTTTAATAGAACCTGGGGAAGAGCTTGAGAAGGTCAGGAGAGCCACAATATCTGCAATCCCCTTTTCCAAATCTCCTCACATATAGGCAGTGGAAGTTTTCAAATATATGTGCATGTATACCTGTGAGCTACTTTAGTACTGTATGAAGACAGATACTCAGGTCAAAATCAATTGGGCTGTCTCATCCCATGATCAAATACAGAATTATTCCTTAAGTTCTGTTGTTTAGTAATCTGACCAACCTAGTGTTGGACTACTCAAAGCTTTCTGTCATTCTGGTTCCACTATACCTAATCTATGATTTTTCTGAAAATAGACCACATGGTAAGGAAGCATTTTCTGATACTTGGTTTCATGGCTTCTTTTAGTTATTTTGATCTCCTAATTATCTGTACTCCTCAAACTCACCCATATAATTCCTCTGTCTGTTTGGTAGCACTCTTCAGATATTTGAATTGAAGACACTCCATATCTTTGATGGGAGATGTTAATCAAATATCCTCCCCATTTCCATTTGTCCAAGTACACATGTTTGGTTCTTTAACAATTCCTTGTATGTCACTCCCTCTGGTCGTCTTATCTTTTTTATTGTTTCACTCTGAATTCTTTCCAGTGGTGAATTTTCTGTGAGATCTCTGATCTCACAAGCAATCTCTGATCTCACAAGCAATCTCTGGAAAAGCAGTGTCATTACATCCCTTTAGAAAATGTCACTTACTTCCTTCTAACACAATAAAACCTGCTCATTTGTTGTACAGGATCTCAGTGGCTGGTCTGGAGATGCTATTGCTTTGTAAACTGCTGTCATATCTGATTTATGATCCATTGAAAATGTGATGTTCTTCTTGGCATTTACTAGCTATGTTCTGGAAGATTTTTCTCAATGATGTGTTAGCTGGTGATAGTCCAGTTTGCATCTGAATACATTTCTTCCCTTCTTAAGTCTCACTAAAACCTCCATTCTAGGTTGGTCTTAGCAATTAATATCTCCCAATTAATTGGATTGTATGTAAGCATGCTTCTCCATCCCTTTTTCAGGTCATTATTGAAGATGCTAGAAAGGGCAACTGAAAATATTTGTTTAGTCTTAGAACTAACAATTCTCATTGCTCCTCAAGGTGGGAGCTGCATACAAGGTAAACTTACTCAATTATAACAGAAACACTGCAATCCTCTTAAGGTAAAAATAGACTAAATAATCACAATATACTGACTAATGGACAAAGGATTTACCGTAACACGGCTATTATTCTGTGTTTTAAACATGCAGATCTAGATATTTAAATCTTCAGCCTTCAAATCAATTTCAAATTTACTACACTAAGTTTCTGGCTTCCCAGTGGTCCTCATCCTCCAAATTCTGGGCATAATACTAGGAAATCATGTGGATCTGACAGGAAAATGTTACCCTCTCAGAGTTTTCTTCTTCTTGTGCTTATATCTTCTTCTCGTTGAGGTTGTCTTTTGTACTGAGGGAAAATGTGGTGGTGGAAAACTTCAAGCATAACAGAAATGGCATTTTTATGTTGTGAATGTGTATATGGGATTCTGGAGGTGTTATGGGGTTTAATTTAGGCTTTCTCTTTGCTATGGAGCTGTATTGCATAAGCACATCTTGCCTTTAGGTTCTGCAGGTTTGGAAATAGGCTCATGCTGGAGAGAGGAGGTTGTAATGGGAGGATGGTGTTGTGGTGAAGGCAGTTGTTAGTATTCCAGTGTACACATTTAATGTGGGTAAGAAGTTACAGTTTGCTTAACTGCTTGTAGTTTAAGTATCCATTTGTCAAATGAGGAGAAAGATACCTCAGCCGAGTATCTTGAGCTATCTTTGTGGATATGACTGTGTTCAGATATGGTGGTGATCCAGCCAAGAGGCTACTTTCGTAGCAGTGGTTAGCCAGATATCCCTGAATCCACCAGTTACTGTCTTATGGGCTCTGAAAATGGAGGGAAGTTGCAGGTGAAAGTACAGTGAGAACAATTGTGTGGAGAGAAGACTTGTCTTCCAGACCACCAAACTACTTGCCTCAGTGGCTGTTTTCATTGTAATATAGAAGTCAGTTGTAAATAGTTGCTAGTGATAATAATGGTGATTAGATATACAGATGTATTTCTCTCTTTTAGGTAGGAATGGTTATAGCTCTACCCTAGAATCACAGAATGGTTTGGGTTGGAAAGGACCTCAAAGATCCTCTAGTTCCAACCCCCCTGCCATGGGCAGGGACACCCTCCACTAGACCACGTTGCCCAAAGCCCCATCCAACCTGGCCTTGAACACTTCCAGGGAGGGGGCCTCCACAACCTCTCTGGTTCCAGTTCCTCTCTGTTCCAGTGCCTCACCACCCTCATAGTAAAGAATTTCTTTCTAACATCCAATCTAAATCTACCCTCTTTTAGCTTACAGCCATTACCCCTTGTCCTATCACTACACTCCCAATTGTGCTCTTGCAATTCACCAAATGCAAAATCATGTTTTCTTACCCAAAATATAAATAAATAAATAAATGTGTAAAGAAAAGTAAAAAGCCATGTAAAAAGCATGTGGGTTCCCTCAGGTGATTTTCTGCTATATACATTCTGTGGAAATATCACAGCATATACTTTACTGGACAAGAATTAATCCTTAAACACTGCTATCTTCACTTGGAAACTTTGGGAAAAATATATGAAATATATCCATTTTTCAGTTGCTTCTGAGAGTCTCTTTGGAGCAGAACTAGGCTACAAAACAAGAAGATATCGTCCGAATGTATTTAGATATCCTATATTTCTTTTCTATGTACCTCATACCATCAGTGAGATTTCATTTACGAATTTTTCTTTCAGTTTTATTTTACAATCAAATGCAGCTCTGACGTTGATGGTGTTAATTTATGAAACACATCCCAGTGTATTTCTTCTTTCCCCCCAATAATAAGGACCTGGTGTCAAAATGATTTCAGAAGACAGCATAGGGATTCGTATTTTTGTTTCACGTTGATTTTGGTACGTTGTTTCCGTTCGTTAGCCGCTGCCATACTGGTGGAAGACACTGCAGCTGCTGGAGTAACTTTGAGTCCGCGTTTCCCAAGCTAACGCAGAAGCCCCACCGCTCCTGGGAGCGAGCCATAGCTTTGAAAGCATCTGTCGGATGCCTACAGCCCCGCACCGATGTACCTGCCCGAGTTCCTCACCCCACGAGCGACACGGTCTGACCCTGAAAGCGTTGAGCCTCGCCAGCCCAGCGCCCCCGGAGCGCTCCCGAGAGACCCCCACACTCCGCCCCGGAGCTAAGGCCGCTTCGCTCTCGCAGCCTCAGGGGCGGGGGGCGTAGCCCCGAGCCGGGAGCGACCCCCCCCCCCCCCTTCGCTCTGCCCCTCGCTCTGGGCTGTGGGAGCGGGCCCCAGGGGTTCCCGGCGGCGGGCGGAGCCGTGCCGAGGGCCCCCCGGGGGGCAGTGGGGCCCGCCCGCCCCCTCGACCCCCGCGCAGCCATTGGACGCGGCGCCGCGCCCCCGCCCGCCAGCCCGGCCGGCCCCGCTTGGCCGCTCTTATAGCGGCGGGACGGCCCTGCCGCTCTCGGAGCCGTTGGGATGCGCGTCGTGCAGAGCTGGGCGCTGCTGGCCCTGGCGCTGCCCCTGGCGCTGCCCGCCGAGCGGCTGGCGCTGCTGCCGCACGGCGAGGAGCGCGGCGATGCCGCGCTGGAGCACGGCGACGATGCGCGCTCGGCGGCGCTGGAGCTGAGCACGGCGCTGCGCTTCTACGGCGCCGCCGTCCGCTCCCTCTACGTGAGTGTGGGGCCCGGGGGGTGTGGGGCCCCGCTCCGGCTGCATTCGGGGGCTCCCCGGGGGGTTTGTCACTTCTTGCCGTGGTGCTGCCTGGCTGTGGGTTAGTACGTGGTGGCGGTTGTTGGGGTTTCTCACGTCGGTTGTGTGAGTGCCGCGGTCAGAGGCCGGTTCAAAGAGCTTAATTGTTCTAGTTGTGTTCAGTCAGGTATCGGGCCATGTTAATTCCCTTCTCATACTGTGGCTGTTGCTGATTCTTTGCGATGCGCACAGTCTGTGGAGGCAATGCGACATACAGTAGGAGGGTAAAGAGAATGTAATCGGTTATCCACAGTGAACATCATCCCCAGGCGTTTTCTGTGCTCTTGAATAGAGCGTATGTCCAGCTAAGAAACATCCTTGTCGTCGTCTATGTTTTGTGTTGTGTGATTCAGCATGCCAAAGTCACAAAACTGAAACTTTGAGTGTCTAGCCAGCAGCTTGACATGTCCAAGACTAGCACTGAGAGTGCTGTTCTACCCCTTTAAGGTCTTGGGTGTTCTCTGGTGTTCCTTGCTCAAGGGTCCCTTGGGTAAGGGGAATATGCATCCAGAGCAATTGCAGGCTTTGGGCTGCAGGCAGACCTCAGCCATGTGTGCGTGCCTCAGCAGGATCTGCATCCCAGAGTTGTATGTGCATGTTTATAGCTAGTGGAGGATGTTTGGTATATGAAGGTGGGATTGAAAACAGATTGTCTGGGGCAGAGCTGCTCCAAAGTAGTCAGAAAAAATGTTGAAAATGGCAGCATGTCTTCAGAATGCTGCAAGAGTGCTGGCTGTTTTAGCATTGCCTCTTTTTCCCCTGAAGCCTCATCTGGGCTGGCAGTTGAAGATGCTAACTAGCATATTTAGAAAGGTCTTAGTAGGGAAGGCCCCATATGTTTAGTGCGTTGGTCTGATCAAATTAAAACCCACCTCCCTGTCTAGATAAAACAGTGTCTAAGATGCAGCTTTGGGGACTGATCTACATGGAGACACTTGGGAAATTAGATCTCCATGTGGTTGCAGTCATTCAAAATTTGATGTAGTTTCCATGTGTCTGATTTATGGTTATTCACTGAAGATTTAACATGCTTGCATTACACTGAATTATATTAGTGCTGCCACTTAAGTTGTGTTCTTTTTCATTATCCACACCACCCCTTCCTGGATAAATCTCGAAGTCACATCTGAAATCCAAAATTTTGAGGGATTCAAGTTATGCCTGTTTGGAAAATGGATAATGTTAACTGAGGCTGGCAGTAAAGATTAAGTAATTCATAAGTATTAAGTGGAGTTCCGACTTCAGTTTGACCCTTAGTTCATTGTCTTGTCTTCCATATTCTAAGTTTGGTCACTGATTAGCCAACCCAAGTAAAAAATACACTTTTTGAAGCACAGGCATATTCTTGAAAGATAGCAGGCTGTGTATCCAGTCACTAAGAAGCAAAGATAACAAGTAATGTGTCAGATAAGTGACAGAAAGGGGACAGAGTTTTCAAAGAGCGGTAAACTGATTAACAACACTAGGTTTCTTTAGTTTAATGACCTTGTTACTTGCCCATGCCATAAACCAGGAACAGTTCTAGTTAGTTTTTGTCTGGAAGAATGCCTGTATAAAGGCTCTTACAGAATCACTGTTAGAGCTCTTGCAGCATGATTACTCAGTACTAAGGATGGGCAAGTTTAATATAGGCAAAGTCTGATAATGAATGGTATTTCAGTGTCAGTCTACATAATATGCAGAGACTTTTAACTTGCATTTGATCTGTCACAAATATTGCAAAACAGAAGCACAGTACAAACTATATGGGGCTAGGGAAAGGAGAAGTATACTTGTTAAAGACAGATATTGAGCAGTCTTAAATGTACCTTCACAATACACAGTATTATTGTATATTGGCAGTGAGTACTTATTAAGGCCTATGGTGTTGTTCAGTAAGCAGAATTTACCAAAGTATTGCTGGTTGATAGTAAATATTATCAAGCTGATACAATTAATGTGGTATCAGTAGAAATACATCATCATTCTTAAAGGAATTCCTGGATCAGATTTTGAATTGTGATGAAATACATCTTTCTGTATGGTTCATCAGGATAATGTGATAAATTTGAGTGCTTGATTTTTGCAAGCTTTGCCTTCAAGCAGTTGAAAATTTACGTGGGTCCTCTATTTTTTCGAACAGTTGAGAAGCTGAGTTGTTTGAGTTAGCTGTACACATGAATAAAAAAGGCAAGGAGTTCTGAGAAACGATTGTTTAGTATCAACTTGTCATAAAGTCCCTGGCAACAAGTATTTTTTCTTTTCCTACAAGAGAGATCTTTTATTTACTATAAGCGGAAATAGACTTTCACGTACTGCAATCTTCGATATGTTTTCCTATGCAAGGTTTATAACGTTGAATCCTATCACTAACCCATACTGATTTATTTGTTTTAATAGCACACTTTTATCAAGGCTTTTTCAGTTACACTAGGGCTCACTGATGTGGAAAAACTAAAGGGTTATTTCCTTTTAGGGAAGAATTAGAGTCCTTTAAGCAAGCTTGGATCAATTTGTTAATCATTACTTCTATTAATTTCCTAAATTAATAGTTGATCATATTTATGTTAGAAAATTTTGCTGCTTTAAGTCTACTGGCACTTCATTATACAAATAAATTCAAATTTTCTAAACTCTCTTACTCAGAAATATTCAAGTCCTCAAAATGCCCAGTAACTGAATAGGGAAAAAACCTCATTTGTATCAAAGTTTGATTTTTGTTATACACATGCAGTTACACTTTTTCTTTCAATAGAAGTACTTTGTTACTTTGTACTTCCTTCTCCTCGCTTGGTTTTTCAGGGTGGAGCTGTAATAAAGTGTGTGTGATTTGTTCTGCTACAAACCACGAGTGTATGTTAACTATGTGTGTAATCCAAACGTTTAACATGCTAAAAATACATCTGTCAAGTTAAATAGTATTATACCCTAAAAGGAAAGATGTACAGTACATCTGGTCTTTAGACAACTTAGACAACCTGAGGCCTTTTTTATTATTATTATTCCCTTTCCTTTTTGGCAGGAATGATACTTTAATGAAACCCAGTACTTATCCTGAATTACTTATCTTTATCTTGGGGTTCACACTTTAACCTATCTGTGTGACCTTAAAAGGAAAAGTTAAATCATACTATTCACCATCTTTGTCAATGTAAATGTATTGTTAAATCTGAAAACTAAAATAATTTTTTCAGTAGTGATGAATGTTCTTTCTTTCCATTGTAAAAATCTCTTCACAAAGCGAGCAGTTTGTGTATTTATTTTCATTTAATGGCTTGCAAATGCTTTCTGGGTGATGGAGTACTTGCAACCAAATGTTCCCTTAACATTTAAAACCAAACTGTCTCACTTATAAACTACAAACAAATGAAAATGAGATTGGCATTTTTGCATCTCCTTAATAAAATTACTTGATACATTTAAGTTTTTTAGCAAGATAGGAAATGAAGTCAGAAGCATGCCCCTAATAGGTGAAAAGAGGAAGGTCAAGTGTTAGGTCATTTCTTCTGGTCTCTACTTTGTTCTGTAGTATTAACTAGTCCTGATTGTATTTTCTCTTAATGTTATTTTAATCTATGCCATAAATGGGGGACCATGCAGCTGCAAAGTCTGCACATACCAAATCTGATGAAGAGCATGGAATTTGTTTAAAATACTTCAAACACCAGTCATCTCTCACAAGAGGATTTAGAGTGGGAGTAAGGGTGCTTGTGTACAGAAAGTATAAGCAAGGAGAAGGAAGGGGAAAACTTTTAATTTACTCTAAATGTATTACTTGAAAGGTGGAGTGCATCTCCTGGCTAAAATGTCTCAATGTCCACCATCTTCCCTACTGTAATCAAGTGGTATAGTGTGATTGGTGGGTTTTC
Organism: Balearica regulorum gibbericeps; assembly: GCF_011004875.1. Lineage (NCBI taxonomy): Eukaryota > Metazoa > Chordata > Aves > Gruiformes > Gruidae > Balearica > Balearica regulorum. The sequence continues at coordinate 83,669,153 of NC_046186.1, read as the reverse complement.
ATTTTTAGGGTAAGTTTTAGCTTTGCTTTACAGGGATGCAGGGGATTTTCTAGTGTACAGATGTTACAGAAGTTCTGGGAACCTTTCTGGACTAGATATCTGTTGCATGTCTGCCTGCAATTGCAGGGTCTAGACTGGGGTAACCCATGCTGTCTTTTTAGTTCTGTATGTCTAAAATTCATAGTTCACCTTAGGATCTGTGGCCACTGTTAAATTACAAATGATTAGAGGAGAAAAGATCACAATATTGACCTTCTCCTCCCCCTTTCTAACATGACCTGCATTCCCATCATGCTTGTGCAGATTATATACTGCTTATATATCTTATATATCTGTTCACGCATAAAGCCCTCTTCTCATTATTTACATGATCTTAACTTTTTTAGTGTTTTTCACTGTAGCAGCTAATGAAATTATACATCTGCAGACAATACAGTCAGCATATGTCAAACCATTTTAAAGTAAATTCTGATATACTGTGTGAGTTATTTGCTAAGTTTAGCTAATGGTTCATGCTAGCCATTATCAGTTATACACCAAGCTGTTTGACCACTAGGCTGTGGCAGGGAGCATGCTCTGACACCCTGGGTAGCCAAAGGAGGGTTCAAGGTATAGGTGTGTGCTGTGTATGAAGGGGTGATTTGTAGCATGAGTTCCCTTACTACAGTTTTCTGATTCACTATATGTAGCGGTAGTAATGGTGGTCCAGATTTTAAAGGAGGTTGCCAAGACATATGCAGCCAACATCCCTGACAGGCTTGCACAGACCACAATTTCTCTGTGTCTTGAAGAATATATGTAGTACTGGCCTCCTTGTTTCCAAATTTATATAGTAGAAAAGGGAAAGAAAAATTTGGAGACAATGAGAATGATCAGACAGGGAACAGCTCTTATACAGGGACTACGTGAATAGGCTGGGTGTCTTTGTTCTGGAGAAGAACAAAGACATGGGGGAGAGACTGAGCGGGATTTGACTGTATTTCCCAATACAAAAACTAGGGGCCATCAGATGAAGCTTGGAAGCCAGACTGAAAACAAACAGAAGTAGGAGAGACCTCAGGGTATGAGTCACAGATCTGTTGATTTCTTTTTTAAGGGATTTTGTGGATGTTGAAGGGAAGACTTAACAAATACGTGAAGGAGATCCACTGAGGATGAATAAACAGTCAAACCACGGGGAATCCCTTGTGGTCAGAGGCTGGTATGTCCTTCTGTGGTTCTGCTGAATCCATAAGCTATCAGGTACGGCTGGGGACAGGCAACTGGGCTAGATGGCCTTGTGGTCTGAGTCACAGTGGCCATCCTGACCCTCGTCCAAGCATTCATAAAGATTGCATAACATTGTGAACATCTTGACCATGTGGAAAGATCCAGCATCCTCTTGTTCTTCTTGGGCTTGCAAGAATCCCTGTGAGTGAGATAAATCTGTGAGAGATTGTAGTTGTAGTTTCATAGCTTGTGGTGCCAGTTTTGGGACCTCTGTCTTCTTCTGAGTCATCTGCACGTGTGGCAGCAGCTCTAGAGCATTGAGTGCCTGGCTGCCTGCAGGTAGTCAGATGTGTCCTGTTATCGGGTAGTCAAGCACTTGGAAATACATTTGTACGTGTCTGATTCATACAGTGCCATACACATCTGGAAGAAGGGCCCGGGACAAAAAGCAGCGTGTGAGAAGTTTATGCACTGCCTCAAGGCCTGACACATGTAGTCTTGCTTGCTGCTTCTGTGAGTGAGAGTCAGCTCTGGTTTGCCAAGGGAGTTTGACTGTCACGCTTGGACATTCCCCTAGCATCTACCTATATGTGTGTATGTTTTTAGTTCATTTTTAGTCAGAGGTGGTTGGCTGTGAGTCATCATTTCACTGACCAGTTAAATCTCGCTGAGCCAGTAGGTATGCATTTTCAGACCAAGAGTTTCACTTACATATGTTAATGCTTCCCCCTTCTCAAGAGTAATAGAGCCAGTTTTCCATAGGACTGTGTCAGGGCACTCAGCCATAAGGGAATTTACAGGGTGTGCTGTATCTGCTATAGGAGACAGAATTTCTAGCCTCTGTAGTCTCTGGTATAGGAGCTGTGCTCACAGCGTACCTTAAGAGTGAACATCAGCTTGTTGCAGTCAACCTTGCATAGTACAAGAGGAGTTCCTAGGAGAATGGTTGTAGTGAAGTGAAATGAAAATTAGAGCTGACCTGGCCACGCAAAGAGGAATCCATACATCTTCCCAGAACATTTTCACCCAAGCTATTGCAATATTTAAGCATGGAGCAGTTTTGAGTGGGCATCTATGTGTAGATTAGTTCTTTGCTCAGAAGTTCTATCGTCTTCTGAGGCAATGTTGTAGTAGCAAGGAAAGCTCAACTGACCCATTTGTGTCCTGACTCCTTAACTGAATTTTCATGGGAATGACATAGCGTGTTGTGTCATGACTTACATGTGTGTGTGGGACAACACAGAACTGTTCAGTTACCCCCACCTCCTTTTTTTTTTTTTTTTTTTCCCCCCTCCATTGACAGCGGACTTCCTTAGGAATGGACAGCTTTCTAAACTGCCCAGATTAGGCATTCTCCTCTGCCTTCACGGTAGAAGTCCACTTCCTAGGGGGTATGCTATGACTTTAATACAATTTCTCTGTAGCCCACTCTGCTTTATACCAGGTAAGAATCTAGCTTGGTGGTTAACTGAAAAAGTAACTGTTGCAAATACTTGCTTCATCCTTACCATCCCCAGTCATGCTGTTGTAAAACTGCTCTTCGGGAGAGTGACATCTAAAAGTGAGAAGAGCTTTTGGTCATCTGGGAGGGTCTGTACACAATTCTTGACAGACTCACAGGGGGATTGTGTTGGGTCTTGGTCTGAGAAAGACCCAGAAACTTGTGAAATGTGGTGGTTATGTCTATCTTTGTTAGAAGAGGCACTAAGTGTCTGAAATTTAAATAGCTAAAATCTTTATCTAGGGGACAAAAGGTTGGTTTATCTGTAAAGTAGACCTCTGGTTTTGGGCAACTGAAATCTCAGGACTCCTGATATGGGGTACAAAACAAAAACCTGAAAAAAATCAGTTACTTTGCAAATACAAGACTGACTTCTGATTCAATTTCTTTTGGAAATGCAATGAAAATACTGTGATCTAGAGCACATAGGTGTGGGAGACAGCTATATGAACAGTATCTATCTTATAATTTCTACCTTTTTATTAGGTTGCCACTAATGGGATTATTGCAGTGAATGAACCTTCAAGTGAAGAAAAATATCTTGGTCAATTCCCAGTCAGTTTTGGGGCTATTGCTCCGTTTATGGCTGATCTGGACACAACAGATGGACACGGAAATGTGTATTACAGAGAAGATTCATCTTCAGATGTCTTGCAACTTGCATCAGACTATGTCAAAAGTGGTTTTCCTGAGACTACTTTTGATCCCACCAGCGTTGTCATTGTTACCTGGAAGCTCGTGGCCCCTTACCAGGCAGCTGGAGAAGATCATGCTTTGGAAGAAAAGGTGAATGTTGATCAGAGCTTTAAGGCATGTTGGACACATGTTCAGCGGAAATGTAACACCGTAACCTGTGGTTTTGAAGGCTTCAATTCCTTTGTGTTTAAATGAATCCTGTACAGTTAAGAATGCATTATATTGTTGAAAAGGCTGTAGCAAAATAGGAGTTTCCAGAATTTTTAATTTATTTTTATTTTACAGTATTTTATTCATTCAAAAGAAAATGCTTGAATCTATATAGCTGATTTCTTTGTATTTCCTGACAAGTCTAACTTTGAATGTTAAGTGTGATGTGATAATAACTGAAGTAGTAGGATATCCTGCCCTCCATCTGTGCAATATAATCCAGTTGGCTTGCATTTTTCAACAGACTCTTAAGTCATTTTGACATCAAACTATGCAAAATCTAATCGGTATATGGACTAATAGGAACTTCAGATTGTGAATCCCTTTTTGGACAGATGACATTGCATTCACAAAAAAGTCATGCTTTGTATTGAATGAAGAAGCAGTTAGAGGTGATTTTTTGCATTACTTGCAAACCATTTCCCCTTTTTAAACCATGTTAGGTACTATCCTGCAAAGATATGTAACTTTATGCACCATAGTTATCCCAGCTCATGAGCCTCTTCCCAATGTATAAAGTTGAGAACATTACCACAACTTTAAAAATCTTATTTTTTTCAAAGATTAATTTCTTGTGCCTAATGACACAACCATTGTGTTCACAGTAATGATTCTGCACTCCGGTAGCAACAAATAGCTGATGTCTGAGGTACTGTCTTGATGGTTCCTACAGTACGTAGGAGTGTTCCAACAGGAAAAGACGCTTGCAGCAACATGAAACTTGAACTCTTCTTTAAATATGCTGTTTACAGAATTTTTTCTATTTAGTCTAGCACATCAGTTTTCATTTTAAGGAGATGATACAGCATCCTATGCATGTTACAGAACTTAGAAATTGTTATGTTTTAGGCAGCCTCTCTGGCCCATTTCCTAACAGATTAACTTATCTTTGATAATGCTTTCTTTTTAGTGTGTGTGTGCATGCTAAAGCTAAAACTGCCTTAACAAAACATAAGCTTTCTCCTAGGAAGTACATGATGCATTATGTGTGATGGAAATTCTGATTTTGACTTTGTGTTTAAAAAAAAGTTATTCTGCTGTCTGTCTTGATTATTTTTCCGTGAGTAAATGGATGTTAAATTTTCTCCACAGAGAAACACGTTCCAGGCTGTTTTAGCTTCTTCTGATTCCAGTTCCTATGCTATTTTCCTTTATCCAGAAGATAGCTTGCAGTTCTATAGTACATACTCCAAGAATGAAGACGGAAAGATTCCTGCTATGGTTGGCTTTAGTCAAGCCTCTACAAACTACTACTTTTGGGAAAAGCCAGGATCCTACAATGTCATTGCTAATGACGAAGACAGCATTAGAAACCTGCACAAGTATGCTTTTTTGTTTGTTTAAACTCCTTGAAAAAACATCAAGGAGTTCCATGTTTTTCTTAATTGTAGCATGAGTCAATGAGAAATAATAAGATCCTGTGAGCCACTGCATGAGAAATCACAAAGCCTGCCACTGATAAATATCCAGCCTCTTGAGGAATATAAGGACTTTAGTCTAATTTATCAATAGTCCTTAATTCCGTTGTCACTGGTAGGAACTTCTGTATACTTAGCCCTTCTAAAAATAGGATAACTTAAGACTTTAACTCTTTATAGTCTATCCTGGGCAGTCATTTTTTGAGAGAAAAAGTCAACAAGAAGGAAAGGGAATGAGTTAGAAGGTTCTAGTAAGTGTTAGCAAGATCTTTGTGGCCCAAATATATCCTTCTGTTCCCATCACTTTGGAGACAAGAAGGCTAGAAATTCTGAAGAAGAGATCTCTGAGTGTGGAGAAAAAATGCTATCCAAACTGTCAGGGATGTCTTATAGCTGAATAAACTGTACCTGTAGATAAGTATGTAGATAATTCGGCAGTTTTGTCCTGATATTTCTCAGTGAAGAAAGGACAGTTTGTGTAGGCTAGAAATACCATGCAACTGTGCTGATGTTTTTTATTTGGCATATGCTTCTCTTTGATAGAAGCAGCAATGCTGGGAAACAAGGTGTCTGGGTGTTCGAGATTGGTAGCTCATCTGACAGTATCGTGCCTGCCAAGATCAGCAGTGTTTTGGAGAGCCTAGAGTCCAATGAACAAGACCAGGAGATTACTTCAAAACCATTTATGTTAGACTATGGCTCTACTGAAATAAGACAGCAGTATGTTACCAGCAGTACAGACAGCGCAGAAGAGGATCAGCACCACATTACGTATAGTGTTCCTCAGTTAGCTGCAGAAGACTTTCTGACTTCATACCAAGATGTAACTGGAACACCTTCGACTGAGTCTTTTTACAATCATCAAGATTTCCCAACAGCAAAAGCTCCACCTCACCAGTTCCACGTCCAGCAGTTCCCCCCACAGCAACCCCAAGTCATTGATGTGGAAGAATTTGATGAAACTGGTATAGGTAAGGTCTTTTGTACAGCTTGGGTACTTCTAAGATGGATAGGCTGCAAAAAAAGAGGTGTGCAAGAAATTGAGCTACTAAAGAAATAATCTGTTTCCTTCTCACTACCTTCATATCTGAAAATCTGGACACATTTAATAAGCTTGCATTATTCATCAAGGCAGTTAACTTGGATGTTACTTCAGATTCAGTTCTCACCAGTCTGGAAAACTAGTGCCCCAGTCAAGCTCGCAAGACAGCACATTTAGAGTGTGTCTGTGGAATCTAAATCTCTAAGGAGAGCTTCCTGTAGGGGTAATTGTATTTCTAAAGCTGACAATTTCTTAGCAGCAACTGATTTCCCCTTCTCTTTTGCCCAGGACTCTTAAAGGTATGATCTTAAGTTTAACAGCTGCATTAAGTGTCTGTTCCTGGTAAGGATTTTATAATCGGTTCTACTGAAACCTAGCTTATTTCCTTTCATAGATGTGTTACTGAATACAGGTCATTTAACAAAGGTTGGGAGTAGTAACTGCAGTAATAGTTGTTGCTAGGTTTTCATGGCCTTAAGTTTTACAAGGGTGGGATTAGCGGTTCTAACTTCTGAGGAACTGTTTGTAGAAAATTCAAAACAGTGTGACTGACTACCCAGATGTTAATTGTTTCTTAAGGCAGATGTGAGAATTGCTATCTCTATGAAATAATAGGGTAAACCAATTAGGATTACAGGGTGCATCAATTGGTTCACTGTCCTGGGTACCATACTGATGTGTTTTGTTCTGAATTTGGAGAGGGTCCTTTTTGCTTTGGCTTGGAAATAAGGACAGGTTAAAATTATTGTGTATTTAGTTTCACTGAGACAGTTCAACTGATGTGTATTAATATAGATCTGCTGAAGTCAATAGAATTAAACAGTTTTCAAGCATCTGAGGCCCTCGTGTTTTCTGCGAAATAGTAGACTACTTGCATATTGTAAGGCTAGCAAAAATCAATTGCAAATATTTATTTTCCTTAAAGAGAAAACGAAAAAAAACCCTAATCAAGTTAGTCTAGAGATATTTTTAAATTAAACCAGGGATATGTGAATACTCTAGTAATTACATGAAGTATAAATGTCTGGTTTTATTTTCTACAGTGTTTCGTTACCACACAGATGTCCAAGAGACCTGTGCTAACAACCGCCACCAGTGCTCTGTTCATGCTATTTGCAAAGATTATCCCAATGGATTTTGTTGCAGTTGTATTGCTGGTTACAAAGGAAATGGCAGACAATGTGTAGCAGAAGGTAACTTTTTTGAAAATGAGGTACATATGCAGCAATTGCACATGGCATTCTTGAATGAGATGACCTGTTTTCAGTACTAAAAAAGACGTGGTTAAATACTTCTTGAAGGACTTAACACTGAGATATATTGAAAGGTATTTTAAGAAGTGAGCTACACTTTCTAAAATGGTGTGGTTTTTTTGAATGAAGCAAATTATTTCAGGCAGTCAATTATATGCAATATGTATTTTAACATGACTTGCTAGAAAAAATAAATTCTTACGTAACTGACATAATTTAATAGATAGCGTAACATGCAGTGTTTATTGCTGGAATTAGTCTGGAAGTTCCAATGTGTTAGAATCTGATTTGGTCCCCACTCTAGAAAAGGACAGTTCAAAGGGGATGAACAAATTAACTTTGATGATCAAAGTAAAGAGCATGGCTCCTCTTTGTCTGACTCTTAAGCTTCTTTACTAAAGGGCTAATCTGCCAGATTTTTGTTAGATACCCATTTAAACTTTGTTCCTGTGTAAAATCCATAAAGGAATTTCTTATGTATACACTTGTAATCCTCATAGTGACTTGACTCAAGAGTATAGATGCATTTCAACAACTAAAATAGCTGACTGCAGACTTCGTGTTTTATAAGGCAGGAAAGCAAAACCTACTGCTTAGCTTTCAGTTCATAAAACTGAATTTTCCAGAGAAAGAAAAGAAGGGTCTGATGATAATAGAATTTAAATTTGCAAGTAGTAAATTATATACAGAAGAAAACTAGCAATCCAAAGTAGCTGCTTCTGTAAAATACGGGCAAACTTAAATGGTCAATAGTTTTGAGTCAAGAAATAGAACAGGTTAGAACAGTAGGTCAGTTATTCTAACACCTAACGGTGTCAGCCTTCTAATAGGGAATGAACAAATTTACATTCGGTAGGTATTGATATGAAGTGTGATCTTCAAAAGAAGTTTCTATGTGCCAGTTACAGTCAGGGAGACTAACAGCTTAGTCTGTTTATAGAGTTATCCTTCCAGACAAAATTGTTAATTAGGATAAAGGGCATCTCTTCAGGCATTTTGGCCACTTAGTGATCTGTATAATGGCAACGCACACGCAGGCAGGCATGTAAATATGTAAGCAGTTTGTAGACAGTTTCCTGTCTATTGAATTCAGTGACCATTTGTTTGCTATTTATTTCAACGCTAATACGTTTGAACATAGTGAATGCTCTGAACGCATTCCTTGGAGACTATGTGAGAAGTGTCGTTTTGTTCTGATGTGTTGTATTGATTTGCCAGGTTCTCCTCAGAGAGTCAACGGGAAGGTCAAAGGAAAAATCTTTGTAGGAAATAACCCCGTTCCAGTTATATTTGAGAACACTGATCTCCACTCCTATGTTGTGATGAACCAAGGGCGTGCCTACACTGCTATCAGCACAATCCCAGAGACTTTGGGGTATTCGTTACTGCCTCTTGCCTCTATTGGGGGCATCATAGGATGGATGTTTGCTGTGGAACAGCAAGGATATAAAAATGGATTCAGTGTTACTGGTAACTTCTAAATTAAAATAATGTTCAAAAGCTGTGCTATGCTTTCCTCTGTCTTGAGAGAAAAGAAATGTGTATTTAGAAGCAATAGGGGGTGAAAACATGTTTATTCTGAGCTGCAAATAGATTTCTTTGTAATCAAACTTCTCACCATTTTTCTTGCAATGTATAGATATTGGGCTTTTTAATTTACCATCGGTGCACAAGCACGTAAGTCTGTTAGAAAGAAGAATGGCTTGGCCAGTTCCCATGCAAGAAAGAGATTATTAAAAAGGATCTGATTTTTGGTATGGAGCTGCTGGAAAAAAGCTGCCCCTGATCTGCAAGAGGTCTAACATGTTAATTGACTGATTGAACCAATGGAGCAAAAGAGAAATGAAAATCTGACCTCATGAAGGTTTGAAATTCTTAACAGAAGCAATTCCGGCATGAGATGCAAATGATTCAGTTAACTTATTTGAGGGAAATCCCAGTTCACAATTACAGCTTCTCATGAGAGTCTGAGGCCAAGTCTGATTGGTTGTGCACATGAATTCAATCCGTAGATCCAGTCTGTTCTAGAACATATGTTTCTTTTTAAAATTTTATCCTTTACAACCCTGTAGTATGAATTTAGTTGAACATAACTTTTTGTTTTGGGGGTTTCTTGGATTTGGTGTGTTTGAAGTTTGTTTTGGAATTTGCAACATACATTTCACTTGGTTTTGATTTGGAAACAGATGTACTGGATTTTTTTTTCTTTTTTTTGACTCTCTGTATTCCTAATGGAGGTTTTTTCTAAAATGCACAACTCCTTTGCCATTTTAACTGGTAGGATAGGCCTATTATTAGCTTTGTTGAATTTTTTTTTTTAGTTTAAAAACCCCTGCTTCTTCAGACTTACTTGCAACTTAGTGTGTTTAGTGCTTAAGCAAAGATAAGTTTCCTTGTGGTATCCAAGGATATTATCAGTATACCTCTGAAAGTTATTTCTGTAGAAATGCAAAATGTTAGCAATTATGCTGCATCAAAGCTTGCAGAAAATAGTAATTTATATTTTATCCACTAGAAGCAGTACTTTGAATAGAAGGATTCAGAAAGTGCTGTGAAGTGTTTTAACTAATACTATTTCTTTAGGTGGTGAGTTTACACGGCAAACTGAAGTAACTTTTGTTGGCAACAATGAGAAGCTGGTTATAAAGCAGAAATTCAGTGGAATTGATGAGCATGGTCACCTTACCATCAGCACAGAAATGGAGGGCAGAATACCTGAGATCCCATCTGGTGCATCCGTCCATATAGAACCGTACACTGAACTCTATCACACTTCTAGTTCTGGTAAGGTTCCCTAAGAATGAAATTATAAGAAAGTGCACATTTCTCAGAACAGAGAGTAAAACAATCTAAAAAACATTATTTTATTCCCTTCTCAGTGAGCAAAGTTAGGACCCTTCGATTTATAGAAAGTTGATTTTTGCCTCTTAGGAACACGTCCCAAAAGAAGGTGGATTTTGAGTGGGACAATGCAAATATTTCTGATCTTTTTATTGAAAAAAAAGTGCGAGTTTAACTTTCTCTGAACTGATGTTTGCAAAACACTCTCAATTTTCCTTTCCATTGGCCTTATTTTTACACTACTGATGGCAGTCATCCAAGTTGCAAAGCTTTTTGTTGAGTCCACAGCTCTTCAGCAGGAGCTGTGCTGATGTATACCTTTTTGTGATAATGTTATTAAGTGGGCTTTGGTCTTGTCCAACGAGACTGTGCAAACCAGTTATTTACTGGTAAACTGCATTGCAATGACTGTGCCTTGTGTTAGTAACAAGCATTTTCAGTATTATTTGAGCTGAATTTGAGCAACTGACCGGAAAATTAGGAGCCTCATAATTGCCATATCCGTTTCCTCCGTTGTCTCTTCCGTACTCTCCTTTTCTCTCTCTCTTCCTTATCTCAGACTGTGAGATTTGGTAAGAGAGCCATTCTTCATTTCACTATTTACAGAGGATTCTCCCTTCTTTTGCTTTCCTCTTTCTGGATAAAATCGTGGGTGTTTCAACATAGCAAAAACAAAGTGAGGTGTGAGTGTTGCTGCTGGCCAACCAGCCCAGCTGTCATAGACTAATAAAGAGGAAGCAGTCTGTGGTGCACTTAGGTGCACATGAATACTGGGGAGTACACTTTGTTCCAAGGGCACACTTTGATTGCTAGAGATAGCTGAAAATTGTGTTGTTGCATCATCACTGCCTTATATACACTTTGGTAGCCAGTGCTGAATCCCTCTTGCTGCTTTGCCTGTTGTAATGGACTGTGAGGAGGAGGACCTGGAGGCAGTAGGAAGCTTCTGTTTTGTGCTGAACAACTTCAGGAGTTGTTTGGGCAACATGTGCTCTGTAAAACACCTGCCTTCTTGGCATAAATGCTGTCCCCAAGGAGGACAAGTCAGGGGCTGGAAGGAAGGAGGTATCCTTCAGGCTGGATTTGATTTACCATTACTCAAATAGATATTCTTCTGCTGTCATATGGCATATCTGACAGACCACTACTTAGCAGAAATCCAGCTCTTGCCAGCTGTTGCAAGTGGATTGATACAGGTGTATTCTGGTGTCCATATGAATAGTGGAGTTCTGAGGAGCTTTCTGCTGGTGGGAGGATCTGCAAACCCAGATCTGCTTTGAAGAGTTTTGGTTCAATTTTTCACAATATAGAAGACTGTTGTGAAGCATACAAGAACTTTCAGACGTGCATCTTCAGGGCTCTGTCAAAATCCAAGGCCAATAGACCACAATGAACTAAAAGTGGGTGTAATTTGGTGCTGGTGAGGTGGCTTTGTCCTTCTTAGCTTATAGATCCATCATGCAAATTCATCTAAAGAAAGCTCTGAGGTTCTTGAGTTGAATTTTCCTTTCTTTACCTGGTAGTCCACAAAGTAAAATATGTCAAGATAAATTAAAAAAATTATATGACTTATTCTTCAAGGCTGTGATACCTGAGCACAGAGTAAGCCTAGTCAAGTGCCTATTCCTTTGCATAGGAATACATCCACTTTCAGAGCTTCTTGCCTTTGAAATTTCTATTTACATTACTCAGCCTGTATCCCAAGTCTACAGATAGCATTGGGCATCTGTTCTGATCAGCGTGTTTGTTGCCATGTTGCAGTGATCACTTCATCGTCCACGAGGGAGTACACAGTGACAGAGCCAGAAAGAGATGGGGTTGCTTCCACGTACACTGGCACCTATCAGTGGCGACAGACCATCTCATTTGATGAATGCATTCATGATGACTCTCACCATGCTGCTTCTGCTACTCAGCAGCTCTCAGTGGACAGTGTGTTTGTCCTGTATAACCGAGACGAGCAGATTCTACGATATGCTATGAGTAATTCCATCGGCCCAATCAGTGGTATGTATGAATTGGAAATCTTTCTTTTTCTCTTTTGTGAGTAATTAAAAGCAGGCTTCTATTTTTTTTTTTAGCCTGCCTTAGCTGTTTTAAATTAATTAGTTACGTTAATTTGTTGCGTTAGTCAGTAGAAGTCTGGATCCATCAATTAAGAAGAGAAATATGACTGTTGAAAGTTTGTATTTTCACATGGGAAGAGTATTTTAGTGATTATCTCCTCTTGAAATTCAGTGGAGTTTGTGTCTAATTCCTTGAAATACTCTCAACACACCACCTTTGAATCTTTTGCTGCTCAGATACATGGAGTCTATCGTTTATATTTACCAAATTTATAGTTCCTCTATTAATGATTTCTTTTTTTTTTTTTTTTGTATTGTCAGAGCAAAGGGCAAAAGAGCAGAATAAGATTTGCCATTGAAACAGCTAGTTTCTATAATTATCATGAAACATGGCATTTTATCTTCGGAAAGTAGGCAGCCTATGAAGTGTACTTTTTGGATGAGCTGTCCAAGTTTGTCTGTTTGCACTAAAATCAGAAAAAACATGAAGAAGCAATTTGAAAATGCACACCAGATGAATACAAGAAAAGACTGTGCTCACTTTTGTCTGTTACAAAGATAAAGTTCTACTAATTAAAATGAACAAACCAATCTCTCAAGAATTTGCAGTTTCAGTTTAATGTCAGCAGCTGGAAGATGCATTATCTTTGTCAGTCTTGCTCTTTAGAGATGTTTCTGTAGCTTCTCTATTTTTTAACTCAGCAGTCCTTTGCACAAATAACAAGGAATGCAGGTACTATTGCCATGTCTGAGATTCATGTCCTGCATATCACCTGCAAGTTCCCTTCTTCCTGGTGCAAAAAGTATTCTCTTTCCTTGCTTCATGTGCACTGCAAGCAATCTTCTGGGCCTTATCTGAGTGCTATTACTTGGACAGATTCTAAATGTGGCTAAGTATTGTCTCTCTTCTCAGATGGTGCTGCTGATATTAACCGAAATCCTTGCTACACTGGTACCCATAACTGTGACACCAATGCAATATGTCGTCCAGGAACTGGCAGTCGTTTCTTCTGCGAATGTTCGATTGGCTTCCGTGGAGATGGAAATGTTTGCTATGGTATCAGAAAACTTTTATTACAAAATGACAGCAAATGTAGCATTTTGTTTGCTTGGAATGTATTGACCCTCAGGACGAGCCATTCCAGCAAAATGAGGCTGGGTTGGGGAAAGATAGGTTAGAGGGATGCTGAGGTAGCTGTCACATTTCAATAATCAAAGTAAGCAAGTTTGACTGTCTTGAAGGGTCAAACTTTGGTATGCTTTGCTAGCTTACAAAGCATCTTTCCTACCCAGTTCGTCCTTTCATAAAGCCTATGGGAACTTAGCTGTGAGAAATTTACTGTAATGCAAGTTCTGGTTAAAATGAGTCAACTAGGTTAAAAGTTCTTAAGGAAGATGAGGAATGGCGTGTGCACATGCATACAGAGTACAGATATGTGGAACCCATTGAAATAATCTTTTTCAAGATCTGCTTTGAAAATACCTTCTGTTCAAGGAGAGTTTTATTTCCCAGCTCTGTATTCTTAATGTATTTGGGCACAAATACTTGTCTTCAAGAGGTGAAAGTGTGTATTAATGAAATATACATCTTCCCTATTAGTTAACTGAGTTGTTTTTTAATAAAAAAACCCCAACAAACCACAACCCTCCCCCCACTCCAGCCCTTAAATCAACTTGCAAATGAAAACAACATCACACTGACCCTCCCAGTTGTCTGGTGCTGTGAGTTGAACAGCAGTGGATTAGAGACGTATATGGAGAATGAAAGGGGAAGTCTTTCCTAAAGTTCATGCTCCCCCAGTAGTCATCACTGCTTCTGATCACCTTGTAGGCTGCATTTTCTTTCTCAGTGGCTCTTCCTCTCTGATTTCCCATCCCATCCCCTTATTATGGTTTGTTTTTGTTTTTGGTTTTTTTTTTGTTTTGTTTTTGGGTGTTTTTTTTTTTTTGTGCAGATTAGCTGAGGATACAGTTACCTGAAAACTTATTTTCAGGTTACTAACATCTTTTAAGAGGTATGGTCTATCCAAGATGTGGTTTAAATACTCAACCCTGCTATTATTCAATAGTTGCATGATTTCTGTTTTTCTGGCATTGGTATTAAATGCATCTTTGTAATAACTAGAATCCTTATAATATTCTAGATGTTGATGAATGTTCAGAGCAACCAGCTCTATGTGGCAGCAATGCAGTCTGCAATAACCAGCCAGGCACCTACCGCTGCGAGTGTGTTGAAGGATACCAGTTTGCAGCAGATGAGCGGACTTGTGTTGGTGAGTTTCATATTTCTTAGAAGTACTGACCACCTGCTTTCAGGCTGTGATTCATCTTCCACAGACAGGAAAAAGAGCTTTTAGGATCTGCACTGACTTCTAACATGAGTTGAATTTAGGAGTTCGTGCTGCAGTTAGTGATTATAATCCATTAGGTAACCAAAGAAGGTGCCTGAAGTACTTTGTTTTCATCTCATAAAAAATCCCCATTCAGAATGTTTCCAAGTAGGAAGTGGAAATGATTATTGAATGTTTCTGTCCTTTCTGTACCATTATTTAGCTGTAGATTTCACATGGAAGTAAAATTCAAATTTGTTAAACAAAAAGCGAGCCTTCATTTGTTGTTATTTCACAGCATCTCATTTTCAAGGTAAGACAGGACTTCTGCATTTTCTGTTGTTGTGTGCTTTGGCATTTTGGGGGTTTGGGTTTTGTTTCTTTATTATGTCTAATCCAGAATTAGATGTAACATACTAGATTTTAGTTACAGATTCATCCCTTGAACGAGGCAGCGCACAAGTCTAAAACAGTGTGTCTAGTTAATCATGCTAAAAAGGAGTTGTAACTATAAATCATTTCACTGTTAAAATCCTTGAGATTTTGAGGAACTTTAGCTGGTTTGTTAATGGACCATTAAAACTTCAAATTCAGTAGCTGTCACTGAATTAGTTATTTTTATTTAATTTGAAAACATTTTTCTGGAGGAAGCCTGAGTTAATCTGTATTTGCTGGACAAAAGTTGTCCTCCTGCGGATTATTTTTTCCTGATTACTCTGTGTGTTAGGTTAACCCTGGCTAGAAGCCAGGTGCCCACCAGAGCCACTCTATCACTCTCCCTCCTTAACTAGACAGGCTTGTGGGTTGAGATAAGGACAGGGAGAGATTACTTACCAATTATCATCATGGGCAAAAGAGACTCAACTCAAAGGAAAATTCATCTAATTTATTACCAAGCAAAGCAGAGTAGAGCAATGAGAAATAAAATCAAATCTTAAAACATCTCCCCTCACCCCTTCCATCTTCCTGGGCTCAACTTCACTCCCGATTGCTACCTATTCCCCCCTCAGCGGCACAGGGTACAGGAAATGGTCATTGCGGCCAATTGGCCACACGTTGTTTCTGCTGCTCCTTCCTCCTCAGGGGGAGGACTCCTCACATTCTTCCCCTGCTCCAGCATGGAGTCCCTCTCATGGGAGACAGTCCTCCACGAACTTCTCCAACATGAGTCCTTCCCACGGGCTACATTTCTTCACAAACTGTTCCAGTGTGGGTCTCTCCCATGGGGTGCAGACCTTCAGGAACAGACTGCTCCAGCGTGGGTCCCCCATGGAGTCACAAGTCCTGCCAGCAAACCTGCTCCAGCCTGGGCTCCTCTCTCCATGGGTCCACAGGTCCTGCCAGGAGCCTTGCTCCAGTGTGGGCTTCCCACGGGGTCACAGGCTCCCTCGGGTGCCTCCACCTGCTCCAGCGTGCGGTCCTCCACGGGCTGCAGGTAGAATCTCTGCACCCCATCATCTTTCCTCCATGGGCTGCAGGGGAATCTTTGCTCCAGCACCTGGAGCACCTCCTCCCCCTCCTTCTGCACTGACCTTGGTGTCTGCAAAGTTTCTCACATCTTCTCACTCCTCTGGCTGCAAAAGCTCCCCCTAGGTTGTTTTATTCCTTCTTAAATATGTTATCACAGAGGCGCTACCACTGTTCACTGATGGGCTCGGCTTTGGCCAGTGGCAGGTCCGTCTTGGAGCCGGCTGGCATTGGTTCTATCAGACACAGGAAGCTTCTAGCAGCTTTTTGCAGAAGCCACCCCTGTAGTCCCGCTCACCGCTACCAAAACCTTGCCACACAAACCCAATACACTCTGTTTTTCACTGAAGCTGTAGAAATTCCATTTGGTAGCTGACAGAATTGATTGTGTGGGATGTGTATTGAAAGTGAGTTTTCCATATAGAAAGAAAAACCATGAGCTTTACCTTTCACAACATTAAGCTGATTCTTTTGGATGTCAATTATATCAAAAGCTAAATAAATGAACAAACAGCAGATAGAAGAGGGGTAATGGCTCTACTGCTAGATTCCAACTGTCAGGATAGGATATAGATTAGCTTTATTTTTTTTTTTTAGTTATAATTTTTATCTTTGTTTGCCACCTGACAGTAATTCTGTGCTGACAAAACCTGTACACACTCTTCCAGGGTGGACCAGTTCCTGTTTCTTTTGGCAGTAACTGATAACAGCTGAGGATTGTTGCTTCTGTCTTGCCTGCTTTGTGGTGGAAGCTTAGTTACCTTTTCCTCATTATATCTGAGACTGTTCTTCAGCTAAGACTGAAGAGCCTTCATCTTACAGCAGAAAGTTGCATTACTAAAGCGTGTGACTTTGCATGCTATGTGTTACATTCCATCAGGAGCCCCATTTCTCTGCTCCAGTAAGAATTACCATTTGCATCCACTCACAGTGCACCCTAGGTCTTCCCTTTGTTGTAGAACAGTTGGAAAAAGTAACTTCTTCTACCAGGACACTGGAAGGGACAGGGTGAGATGTGGAAGACAGGCTTTATGTTCTTTCCATTATGTCCACCACTGCCCTTCTGTCACTTGGACCTGAAAGGCAACATTCTTCCCTCCAGCCATGACCTTGCTGGCTTCACTCTGCCACTTTCCCATGAAGTTGATGTGTCACACTTCTAACAAGTGCGAAGTAATTCTTTGCCCAGCTTGAAGGACTTCAGTTTGGTCCCGTCCTTCAATTAGAAACAAACTTTGCATCTGTAAGACTGAAGAGAGGGAAGATGAGCTCTAGTTTCCCAACAGATTGAAAATAAATGTCATGGTAATCTTGTTCCCCTTTCCACAGGTGAGGGTTTTACAGTCTACAACTTGAACCCCAGGAAGAGCAACAGCTATGCTCTTTGTGCTTTTGCAGCTTGCTCTGGGATACCAGCTCTGACTCAGCTTTTCTGGAACTGCAGCTTTTTCATACCATCTCTGTGACTCACTAGATAGCTTAAGAAGAGAGTTGTAAATAAACCCTGTTCTCCTATTTGTAGGCTGAGGAATAGGAGGACTTGAGGACTCCCTTCGAGCTCCAACTCCAAATTGTATGCATTTATAATGCAGTTCTGAATGGATTTTTTTGTAATCTAAAACTTCCTTCATCAAACAGAACAGATATAAATGATTCTATCTGATGTCAATGATGTCATCTCCTCTAGAGAAATGGGAAAAAAGACTGTTTTCAGATCTGGCCTAGATGGCGGATTTTTGTTATTTCCCTGCCGATACTGTAGTAGTTTCCATCTGTGTACTGTGATGAAAGGAGCACTGCAGAGTCTCATCTTGGTCCCCTGTCAACTCCTCATAAGAACTGCATAAAGAAAGCCTCAGTGGACTCTGTTACAGCAGCTGGAAGGCTGTTCCTGGATGTAAGCACTGCAAACTCATCTATTTCCAGGCCCAAAATTGTTGTAGTATTTTGCCTCTTCCTATCTGAGATACCATGGTTTCCTTTCCTCTTCTCTGACATAACAGGCAAACATAGGCAGGGCTCCAGCAACTACCTGAAATAATTTGTGTGTAAAGCAGTGCAATGCCTTCAGAGTCACTGCTGTCAACAATAAGAAAGTTATGAAAAGCTGCAGGTCTAGTCCTAGCTTCCACAGTTCATCAAAAATATCTCCAATAGTTGACAAATGTGTTTATCTTTGATTGAGTGAGTCACAGCTGCTATCTTTCGCCAAGTGATGACAGCCGTGGGTCAGTGCTAGGTTAGTGTAGCGGAATATCTAATAATTCCCAGTGCAGTGAACTGGCCACTTAGCTAACATGTGAGGTACCCCTGTGAGATGCCTTACATGTCTTCATCCAGGACTCCTTTTCATAAACCGTCACAGATAATAGAATCTGTCACTGTGGTAGACTTTCTGCTCTCTTCTATATTAACAAATGTTTATGAAGTGCTGAGGACAGTCAGTTCCTTATAAAACATTAATAAGAAGATTTAACACCAGTGAAACGGGAAATCTTGGCAAAAAACACCCCAATCCCCAAAACAAACAAAAAAAAAATCAGTTTCCTTTCTCTTCTGTAAGCTTTCACAGCTATTGTCTCCCTATAAACTTGTTATGAGCTTCAGACTTTGCGGAGGAAAGTTCAAATGTTCATCTCCTCTCTTGTACATCTAACCTGCAGCTGTTGAATATGTCGTAAACCATTGCCAGACAGGCACACACAATTGTGACATTCCTCAGCGTGCTCGGTGTGAGTACACCGGGGGGTCTGCCTACATCTGCACATGCCTCCCTGGCTTCTCTGGAGATGGGCGTGCCTGTGAGGGTAAGTAGCACCATTTGTTGTGGGTTTTTTATACTCTTTATTGCACAATTTGGCTGGTCATTGCAATATCCTATAGTTAGTTGTGATTTAAAACAAGAATTTTCATAGTTTAAGTCACTTAGGTGGGCATTGCATTAAGCTTTTGTCCTATCCTGCCCCCACTTTTGGATTCACTCTTCAATATTTGAGCTACAGAATTCCAAGATGAGGTAAATGTGGAAATTGCAGTTAGTAGACCAGATCTTCATCTGCTGGAACTGTTTGCACTGTATTGGTTTATGTTACTAAGATGGTGACACGTGATCCTCAGACTATGTAAAAAAAGTTATGTTCTGTTTCATGTCAATTGGAGTGCAGTGGGGGAGCAGCTTTACCTAATTACATGTTGGAAACCTTGCTGGCCAAATCCTGCTTCTCTTGCTGTGTTAAGTCTTTTCTTGAGAAACCTGGGCATATATTTCTAAAATACTGTATGAGTTAACGATGATAGTTACCCATTGGAATAGCAGAGTGTAGGGATTTGCTGAGAGACAGAACCTAAAATACATGCATGTTGGGTATTTTTTTTTTCTCCTTTGCATTTCTCTATAGATGTTCTTCCAAAGGTCTATAATTCTAATCCGATATCCTAAAATAGGAGCCTTAAAGTAATATGGCAGGTTTGCACTTTAATTTGTCACTCTGATTTATCCATCAGGAGGAACAGTTATCTGAGATTGATTGTTTCTTTTACAGATGTAGATGAATGTCAGCAAGGCCACTGTCATCCATATGCTTTCTGCTACAACACTCCTGGGTCCTTCAGCTGCCAGTGTAAGGCAGGTTATCGTGGGGATGGTTTCCAGTGTGTGTTAGGAGGTAAAATTTTATAGTTCTTCAAAGTTGGACCAGAAATATAATGTGGGAGTTGGAGGATATATGTTAATTTGGTTCCTCTCTGGAACAGATTGTGTATTGTCTTAATGGGTTCTTTATTCTTTCTCAAGTCTTTCAAGTTTTGAACTTCACCAAGCTTGTGTCAAAATCTGTATCTTGATATTATCACTTTTCCATGATATGCTGTACAATATCCTGGTTTATGTCTTGTTTAATCCTCAGCAGTTCTCATCCCCAAGCTGGTACTATCTTTTGAAGTTGCCTTATGTAAAGGTTGACTTGGTTTCCATATACAGTAGTAACTTACCATAAAACATCTAGGTAATGTTGGCAATGTAAATGAAATGCAACAACTACAGGAGAAAAGTGAAGGATGAGAACAAAGTATCTGCGCTGTTGTCTTCAGCAGAATCTAGATGCCTATGTGCCATGAATAGCTGTCAAGAGTCTAGAAGGACTAACTCTGGTTTCTAACTAGCACGTAGCTGTTTCTGTATTTACCCAGCTTGCTCTCTGTTTAGCAGAAAGTTCTTTACCCTTCCACACTTCTGCTCTTGCATGGTAGTTTGGCCCTCGAAGTATAAAACTCCTGTTCTTGAAGGTATACTCAAAAAGAAAGTAAGGAACAACGACACCAAGTTGTGTGGTGTGGTCGACACGCTGGAGGGAAGGGCTGCCATCCAGAGGGACCTTGACAGGCTGGAGAGGTGGGCCTGTGCGAACCGCATGAAGTTCAACAAGGCCAAGTGCAAGGTCCTGCACGTGGGTCAGTGCAATCCCAAGCACAACTACAGGCTGGGCAGGGAATGGATTGAGAGCAGCCCTGAGGAGAAGGACTTGGGGGTATTGATTGATAAGAAGCTCAACATGAGCCGGCAGTGTGCACTTGCAGCCCAGAAAGCCAACTGTGTCCTGGGCTCCATCAAAAGAGGTGTGACCAGCAGGTCCAGGGAGGTGATCCTGCCCCTCTGCTCCACTCTTGTGAGACCCCATCTGGAGTACTGTGTCCAGCTCTGGGGGCCCCAGTACAGGAGAGACATGGAAATGTTGGAGTGAGTCCAGAGGAGGGCCACGAAACTGATCTGAGGGCTGGAGCTCCTCTCCTGTGAGGACAGGCTGAGAGAGTTGGGATTGTTCAGCCTGGAGAAGAGAAGGCTCCGGGGAGATCTAATTGCAGCTTACCAGTACCTGAAGGGGGCCTACAGGAAAGATGGCGAGGGACTGTTTATCAGGGAGTGTAGTGACAGGACAAGGGGTAATGGGTTTAAGCTGAAGGAGGGTCGATTTAGATTAGATATTAGGAAGAAATTCTTTACTGTTAGAGTGGTGAGGGACTGGAACAGGTTGCCCAAAGAGGTTGTGGATGCCCCATCCCTGGAAGTGTTCAAGGCCAGGTTGGATGGGGCTTTGGGCAACCTGGTCTAGTGGAGGGTGTCCCTGCCCACAGCAGGGGGGTTGGAACTAGAGGATCTTTAAGGGCCTTTCCAACCCAAACCATTCCATGATTCTATGAACACTGAAGCACAAAGTAGCATTCTTACAGTTACTTTAATTCAGCAGCCTGGCAAACCTATGGGACAGCACTCAGCTTTTGCAGAATGGTGAATGCTTTCATCCAGGAAATAAAAGCTAATTTCTGAGTATATTCAAACCCAATTCTCATGCTTCTAAGTTTCTTGCTGTTGAGTAAAAGACTCTGCACGTCTCAACAGACTGAAACTCGAACTGTGCAGCCAAGAGTAAGAAAGGTGTAGGGCCAGAGTGAAAGAAAGGAAGAAGCAGTATGACTGAGGAGGGAGTCTCTCTTTATAATTCATCTTCTGCACTGTTGTCTTAATGATGTCCAAAGTATTTGATCATTCAAAATTGAGGAGTTTTTAATAGTGGATGTGCTGGCTTAAAAGTGCTTTTCTGCATGGCACAATATTACTACCCGATGTGTTGCTGAAACTTAATCTTTTTCTTTTGCCACTATATTCTGACTTTTTTTGCACAATTGGATACTCATGTCTTAAAACAAAAAGGCAAAGGATCATTTATAGGAAAGGCATAAAAAATGACAAGGTTGTTTCTAGTTTTAGATCATATTTACATGAGTCTTCATTGTGTGCTCAACACATTACATCAAATCACCTAGTGCTTGCAAACTTTTCTATCCTAGGTAAATTGTAGGAGGTTTTGCAGTGTTTAATTCTGAAGCTCTAGCTTTTGTCACTTTATCAGTGTTTCAATATTATTTTTAACTAACTTTTCATGCATGAATGCCCCTGTATATTTTCATTTTAATGCCAGATGAATGAAGAACAACCTGGTGTTTCTGACCTGTGTTTACAATATTTAGCTAACCATCCAGCTGATGAAAACAGGATTATTCCTCCTAGAGGAGAAACTTGATATGAATAATTTGAAGCAAAATCAAACCTTAAAGCTTCCAGTTTTTCAGGAAGAATTGTAGAGGCAGAAATATTGCTTTCATGTCAGGCACACCCCCTTTGTAGCTGAAACAGGTGGTTTGGTAGACTCATACTTGAATTCAACCGATTAACTTTATTACCAGGACACAATTAATTTCTCCTGAGTATATGTGGCAGCATATTTAAGTGGGGTTTTTTTGTTGAGAACAACACCTTTTCACATGCAGTGGTTAGTGTGTCTACTAAACTGCTAAGCACAGTGTACTATTTTGTTGTAGCTTTATGTTATTTTCTTGCTGCTTATCCTGTACACATCTTGACTTTCCATACTTAACACAATTGTATCTTGAATGGAGATCTTTCCATGTCACAGCTTTAATGGTAGTAACATAATATTTTTGAGAGTTTTGTTGTGTCTGCTGTTTTCGTGGGTGGGGATCTGCCAGGCTTTGTTAGTCTTCATAAATGCCTCTCTGATTTTTTTTTTTTTTTTTAATGCTGTTTTGTACTACCAGTAGAAGACATGCTTTAGAAACACTTGCATCATTTGGCTCTGTTCATGAAATGCTCTGAGCAGAAAAAAATCTGTGTAGATAAGAAGTCTTGCTTTTGCTGAATCCTGACTGAATTACAGAGTATCTGTAATGCTCTGCTAGTCTGCAGCAATGGCAGTGTTTACAACAACCTAGCTACTCCTCCCTTCTTAGAGTTAATAGAACAATAGCCGCCCTTGGGTTGTCATCTGTTGCTAAAGCTTTAGTACTTTTAAAATGGATCTATCCAGCAGTTAATCATTGCCAGGAGATAGAATTGAAATACATTTTCTGAACCCTAGCAAAAAAGCAGCTTCATTTACTTTACTTTTGCACCCAATTTGTAAAGTAAGTTCCTTCAGAATGGAGATTCCAGATGAGGCTGTATTGTATTCAGCTATAATTAGAGACCCTTTCTTCCCCTTTTTACCCACTAAGGTTTTGATCTAATTAGCCTCAATCAAGTCACTGAGGTTGTTAACAGCCTGGAAAGTTTCATTCGTCTGAATACTCGGTTCTTTCTGCTGTACTGTTTTCCAATCCATGTGTACAATTGCTTGCTTGTGTGGTGTATTTATTATTATATGAAACCTACTATTGAATCTCACCACTGCTGAATGGCAACTCTTGAAACAAGTAGACTAACAAGTAAAATGGATTTAAGTCACACACAAGAGAATGTCCGTAGGAGTGAACCGGCAGGTTAATGAAAGAGTTAATGTCCCACTGCTCACAGCTATTAAGAAAGTCTGTACTTCATTATTTCCTCACGCTTCATTTTTCCATTTCAAAAAACCAGATGTCTGAGTGTTTCTATCCCTGCAGACCCCAGACACTGTTTACTAAACAGAAACAAATCTAGATTCTTGGAACTAGGGGTCTGACTGTTAAGAGCCATTCGCTGGTCCTCTGTATACAATCCCGTTTCACATGAGAAATGCATTCAACAGGGCAACACTGTAAGTTAAACAAAGGAAAATGAAGGGACAAAGGGAAGCGTGTTATTTTGTTTCGGTTTTTTTTCCTCCTCTTTTTCTGGCAACATCTGAGAACAGCAATTAAAAATGTCGGTATAACTCCTTGTGATATGCAGGGAATAAAGTGATCCATGTGGGAAATTAGAAAGTACTCTTTGATTACATACTGATGCTGGACACAGTTTTAATTTGCTTCATCTGTAGTTTGTGAATGAAAACCTGTTTGAGTAGTTAGATCTTTAAAATTTTTTGAATGTTGTTACAGAACTAATTGAATTTGGTTTAGTATATCAGACTGTATTCCCCCCTGCAAATTGAAGGGAAGAAGTCCCATACACCTCTGTTTCTCATCCTGTTTTCTCAGCCTCCAACTTTTTTTGGAAAAGTCCATAAATCATTTTCTGCAGTGCTGCTGCAAGAGCTTTTCTTTATGATCAAAAAAGACTTCGAATGTTTGAATATGGCTTTGGGGGTTCCCTCCTCCCGCCGTTCTGTTTGTTTCTTTGCTTATGTGGGAAATGTGTACATGTATGTTTTTCACCTGGCCCACTTTCCATATCCATGCTATTTCCATTTCATTTTTTCAAGTTCCATGATATATTTCAGTGACTTTTAAAGATTGCTTGTAGTAGTTTATGAAGCAACTGAAAAAAATGTTTAAAACGTTAAATACAAATTTATTTTTCTGAGGAAGGGTATACATTTAGCTTGAGTTCAGGATGCACCGTTCTATGTATCTAGTCTGAATTGTGTGTACTGTGGTCCATGGAACATAACTTCTTCATCAGACCCTTGATCTCTGTTCTGCACTACAGTTTCTCTTTTAGGAGCTCTTTTCTGTACACTGGTTCAGTTTTTCACTATCCTTTGGAACTGTGGTTGCCAGAGCTGGACCCAGTATTCCTTGAACCATCTCCCCAGTCCCACGTTGCTTCTCTATACCTGTGCAGTGTTCCCTGTGTGTATGGTGAATTCTTATTTATACCCTCTCATAATCCCTACAGCACTGAGCTGGGTGCTGGCAGTTTATCTGCTTGCAGTTATCTGCCAATAGCTGTGATCTGCTGATAGCTTTTTTCAGTTGCGGTTTCCAAGATGAGTCTGTCTTTAGAGGCTAGTGTATTCCATTTGACTGCGTGAATCTACTTGTTGACTTTAATGAGCTCAGTTTATCTAGTGATGAGGTCCTGTCTTTCTCACCTTTTGTGGCCTATTTTTGTGACCTATGGTTGTATATTTTCCTCTAGAAATTTTCCTCCAGAATCCTAATGAAGGAATTAGATTTCTTAATAAGGAAATTTAAAACCAAGACTTTAAAACCAGGTAATATGGGAACTTATTAGAAATACTACTACTACTACAAATGACATTTGTCCTGTAATTTGACTCAGGTAATTTTTCAGTTTTTAATCATTTATCAAATTAAGGTAGCCCACAGTATGGTGCTTTGTTTTGAAAATGATACTGTCCTGTGGGCGTAAGTAGAGTGCCATAGGGAAACGCAAAGATATCAGGTCAGTGATGCACTTTTGTGCATACCCCAGTCTTGCTCTTACTGTTTGTTTCATCTCTGACAGTATGAACTAACCCTAATGTTATACCATTCTTCTTATCATTGACATGATCATTTGTCTTGACTTTCAAATGTGGATTTCAAGAATGGTAGGAACCACTGAAAATCAGGGCTGGTAACCCCTGGATATGGAGCCTTGAAATAGGCATGACTTACTTTCTATTTGCTACCATCAGGTATAGTAGTAGTTGTAACAGCACTGTTACACCAGGTATTTGCTCTTAGCTGTACCTGTTGTAGTTAATGGAAGTTTTCTTCATGCCAGTCAAAAGATCAGAGAACTCTCCTAATGTTAATTGTTCTGTATCTTTGAAGCCTGTTGACTGGATGAAATATTACTGTATTTATATTAAAGGAGGAGCACTAAGAAACCTCATTTAGGTTGCTATACTGAAGGAAAGGAAAGTTACTAGTCATAATGTTTGTGCCTGGAAGCTGGCTTACAAAGTAGCCCTTGTACTATTTAAATATGTGCCAATTTTTGTTATATGTGTTGTCTAACTTGTACTGTTAGCCCAGCAAGGCAGGGAATGTACTTTATTTACTATGTCAATCTCATCTTTCAAATTTCGTCATAGTGAGCCTCATTTCAGACAGTTAATTAACACAATTTAAAGCTTGCATAATCAGAGCATCTTCTCTTAAGCACACTGAGTAAAATGTATGACTGTATAAGCAGGTTGTTTATCCCAACCAGCTGTCATTGTGCCTTCGTCGCAGTGTAGGTTACAACACTGGGCTGAGTTTCAGCTCACTTTCCTTTAGGTGTCTTTAAACTGGCTGTTGAGATTAATTTTATACTGAGTGGAAATAGTGCAGGGCTTGATCCAGCTGACCAGCTGTTTCTTCAGGATAACAGAATAACATGAATGCCCTGGATAATACACTGCGTTGACTAGATTTTTCTCCACTTCAAGGAGACTACGTTGCCATGTTAATGTATAGCTGTTTAAATCTGGGTACTCATACTTAGTCTGTCTTCTCCCCCCTAGTTGGGGAGCCTTAACTCTTAGACTAAGGACCTGTTTCTTGTGTTCAGCAGCCCATCAATATCTGACTAACATATGTTCAAGGGAGTGGCTGTAGTTGGAGAGGGTAAAACAGTCATACCACGTCGTGCCTACAGCTGCAGGAAAGGTGTTCTTTTGCAAAGTAGAAAATCATGTAAAGGCATTCACCTGGTAAAGGAAATGTACATCCTGTCACTGCTGATCTCTTTGGTAAAAAAAAGTTTAAACAGGACTAACTTCTTCTGAATGTGTTTTGAGTGAAGATTAGTAAAGATGCCTACCTGCCAGCAGTAAGAGTTAGTGAGCTGTGATATGAAGCATAGTAATCCTGCCCATGATTCAGAGATAAGGAGAGAAAAAATACAGTATGGATCCCAAGTGCCTAGTTTGGATGGTCCTAAGTAGTTTAGGGGCTTGTTTTGGTTGATAAATTTTAATAGTAACATAGATTACTTCATAGAATGGTTTCGGTTGGAAGGGACCTCAAAGATCATCTAGTTCCAACCCCCCTGCCATGGGCAGGGACACCCTCCACTAGACCAAGTTGCCTAGATACTACTTATTGCACTAGAAAAATGCTTGTAAATATAAGAGACTTTCAGGAGCACAGAAGTAGTAAAATACATCGTTATTCCTAAAAGTGAGTGGCGATAGGGTATTTGACATCTTTTTATGTAACTGAAAAATCATTGTTGATGGGAATTTTTTAAAGCGAACAAGTCATATTCTCTACCTTCTAGAAACTGAGTACTAATTTTGAAAATTAATTTGTTTGACTAGTCTTTTGACTTTAGTGGGGCTAATTGCATAAGCAGGCCATTTGTGAGATTGGTCTTGATCCTTACAATGTAAACACTCTTCAAAAATTCCATTGATATTCCTGTATAAAGTCTGCAGATATAAATGTGAACATTGTTGTGAAATTAGAACAGACATAGATATTTCAAATTACCAATAATAGGAATATATTTTATGTATAACAGCTAGGTCCTATCTGGGAGTGTATATACACTTCTTTGTATAATTCATATTTGATGACTCATTTTCATAAAATTGATCTTGTCTATTGATTTAAAAATTATAAGCTGTTGGATATTCTCTAATTCTGGAAGTTTCAGATGGGAAGGAAAAACAACCAGCTTCTACATCTGTTTTTGTATCCCACTGAGGAGGAGCTAACAGTGTCTTTCAAAGATAATGTGAACGCAATGAAGACTGTTCTGCAATGAACAAAAGCAGAGTGGGTCAGTTTACCAATACTCTGTATTCCCCTGCTTTCGCTCAGAAGCAGTGCATATAATTAGAGCTTTAAAAAGAAGAAAAAGTGTGGCAAAACTATCCAGTTACTGGAATAAACATTTCTTTTACCTACATACTGCATTGTGCATTGAATACATGCAAACAAAATTTGAGACAGATAATGGAGGCTTTCCTTCAGGGTCTGGTTTTGTAGGTTGATTCAAGGCTCTCCGCCACCCACATTAAAGCTCATGCCAAGTATTTCAGTTGTTTAGAGTGAGCTGTTTTCCAGACATTTATATTTCTCTATTCTAATCGTGTCCAGGTGCATGAAACTTGTCCAAAGCTTTTGCTTGCATAACTAGATTAAATAATAATAAAAAACCTACCCTTCTTTTTTGTATTTGTGTGATTTGCACTGCAGTAGTCTGTGGGTGCATAGGATTAGCTTTTTGGTCAGCTGGGCTGGGTCTAGTCTGAGCCACACATAGCTAATGCTGTCCACCAGGCAATGTAAAAACAAGGAAGGGAATAAATGGAAGTGTAATGTTCAAGCCACTTCAGCAGGCAGTTTGTGGTAAGTATTTCTAACGGTCTGTAGAAATCATTGACAGGAAAAAGATATTCCCTCATAATTAGAGCTCTTTCACAATGCACAGAACTCAGATTTCTTTGTCTAGAGAAGAAAAAAGATTATTTTTATTGTATTCTTTTAATTTCATTATGCTGTTTGGTGTCTAGAAGGATATATTGATCCAGATGACATTCCCTGTTGCATGACAGATAATACCATAAGAAAAGGTATATTTTAGTCCAGACTGTTTTGTAAAATTGAAACAAAAAGAATTGAATCCCTGCATCTCCTGATAACCTGGAAAGTTAGTTTTTCCTCTGTAATCTCTACAGTAATACATATGCATGTGGCATAGCCATTGTGCATCATATGTTTCTCTGCATACGTAGTAGTATTCCTTTTTTCTGTATAGCCTTACATGCTTTACCAGGGACTGGACAATCTTTTCCTGCAATTGCTTTCTTAAGTTCAAAAGTATCAAATGATTGCTCAAACTTGATAACTAAACTCTAAAAGCCTAATATACACCAAAGCAATGAGTTGTTTCACTTCCTAGGTTCTGTAGAGACCTTGGCATCTGCCTCATGTTGTGGTTTTCTCTTGTGGCTCTGAAGGGAAACTTGACTTTTAGCATTACAGAAAACCTTTATCCACTGTATGGCCTGGCTAATTAGTCACATTTTAAGGCCCGTGGATAATTGTCAGATGAGTAGACATTGGGTTCACAAGTCGGACAGAATGTTCTTGCTAATGTGCCTCAAGGAGAAAGGCAGTGTTTTCCAGCTTCTGTTTATGACTCTTCAATGTAGGAAGCTGCAGGGGGGGCTGTTTGTTCTGTTTTAAATTAGACAGTGAAAGATAAAATTACCTAAGTTTAAGGCAAATGTATCACATTTACATAGGGCAGACTGTTCCTGAAGGTGCACTGAAGGCATATGCCTCCAAGGTCCGTAACAGTGCCATGCTCCTCCAGCGGTAACAATACTTGCATTATAAGTGGTCAGCATACATTAACTGTTAATGGAACATAGGTACTAGTTAAAACGGAAATACTCACTGCTCTGTATCTTTTTACAGAAGTGGAAAAGACCAAATGTCAGCATGAACGAGAAGTAGCTCTTGGAAGCGGAGGCACTTTCTTCTCAAGGGAGATAAGAGTTGGTCAGTTCATTCCCCAGTGTGATGACCATGGGAATTACCTACCCACTCAGTGCCATCCTAGCAGTGGATATTGCTGGTGTGTGGATAGGGATGGAAATGAGATTGATGGCACCAGAAGCATACCAGGAGTCCAGCCACCATGTAAGTGCCTGAAGCACTTGTTTCTTGTGGGTGTCTCTCCACCTAAGTGCACTGTCTCCCAAATGTAGGGCTTAGTCATGCCCCAGAGATACAGCACTGACTTGGAGCAATGCAGATCTTGGCTGTCCCAGTGATGATATGCCTCATGCTGCAGCCCTTTGGTAACTCCACCATACACTTTTCCTTCAGCCAGGGAATCTGGACAACTGTGGTGAGCCTCTGAATAAGAAGATGGTTTTCTAACTTCTTCCCTGGCTTGAAACTGTGAGAGGCCTCTGTAGTTTCTACCCTCTGGGAGCTGTGACAAATCTGAATGTGTGGTAACTGACTTGCCTCAGGAAATGAAGGATGTTCCTACCTACATCTTCCTCACTTCAGCTGCAAAATAAGACAGGCTTTTCTAAACATTTGAAGGAAAGAGCTGAACATGAAAAGACCTATTATGTCAATTGCTCCTTCTCTGTCAGCCAAGGGGAAAAAATCAGAAGCTTTCTGCATCTGATTATAGTTATTAGTGTCTGTTTATAGGGCTGTTTCCTTCTAAGAAGTCTGACAGTAATTGTGTCTCTGCAAATAACAAGGAGCCTTATTATGCTGTACAAACTAATTTTTTCCCCATCTGTTTCCTTTTCTATTAACAAGGTCTGAGCACAGCTGCTCCTCCTGTTGTTATTGGGCCCTCTGTTCGACCAGATACAGTACCTTTGCCGCCAGGAACGCACTTGCTTTTTGCCCAAAGCGGTAAAATTGAACATGTCCCACTAGAGGGAAACAATATGAAGAAAAATGGTGCAAAAGCACTCTTGCATATTCCAGTAAGTAACCTACTATACTAAGTCCATGTGTTTTAGAAGATTTGTGACAAAGATGAAAGTGAGAGTGTTGGTCTATGTAATTTGATAATTTAAGTTCCAAACTCAATTTTTACTCTTGATGAAAATTTCAGTATCCCATCACTTTG
This sequence comes from Balearica regulorum gibbericeps, assembly GCF_011004875.1. NCBI lineage: Eukaryota > Metazoa > Chordata > Aves > Gruiformes > Gruidae > Balearica > Balearica regulorum. The sequence goes on along the minus strand of NC_046186.1, from coordinate 83,638,854 downwards.
TTACTGAAAATTCCTGACCTGACTAGTCAAAACACCTGAAACTGGGCTTTAAGGAGTAGCTCATAAGACAAAAATCTAATGTTTGTGATCTCTCATGCCTCCAACAGCTCATCATACACTCACATTTTCATTGGCTTTCTGAGTCTGCTATGAAAGTCTAGGAGACCTACAAAAGCACTATGTGGAGCCCTTTTTTCCCCTCTCTTACTACCTCAAGTTTTTTAAGTCTTAATCTCTTCCTGTTTTCAGTCAATTCTCTGGACTTCTTGGCTACAGATATATAGATACTTTTTTTTCTTTTTTCTTTTTTCTGCTTCTTTTTTGCTTCCTTCTGCAAGTGCAGGCCCAGTGGGTGGTAAATCTTTTCCCCACACTTTTTTACTACTGTCTTGAGAATCTTTTTTCCTTGAAAATAAATTCCTGATGCTGAGAACCTATCTCTTCCATCGCCTGTGATACACACCAGCTCTTCTCACTTCCAGTTTCATCATACTCATTTGTTTTGCCTGAAGCCTGGGATTTCTGTTTTCTTCCAGTGTTACAGTATTTATAATAGATAGCAATACCAGGTAGCATGCTGGCCTCTTTTTTACATTACTGTGAATATTTAGTAGACCAAATCTGACTAAATCACTTACTACAAACTGTGCTGTGATGTACGGGCAAAATCAAGCTTGTGTCTCTTGTATAAAGTGCTGCTGCAATAATGTAAAAATAAAGTAAAATACTGTGTGCAAAATGGAGTAGTTAAGCTGATACAGAGACACGGTTCTGAATCATTGTCAACTAGTGTCATTATTTCTTTGATCTAGCTTAAATGAATTAATTGGAAATATCTTCAGGAAAGAGCTTCCAAGAGATAAGATGCAACTCTTCATTAAAACTTTCAATTAAAATGAAACTTTCAGTCTCTGCTAACAGTGTTGTCTCTGCTTGTGTTGTCTCAGTGTTGTGTATTTGCAAAGTGACAGTGTTTAGCAGCCTAGAGGCGTTCAGATTGTTTTGGAACCTTCAGCATTAATGCATGCTGATGAATGCACACATGTGGCTTAATGCATGGGTTTGGACCACCTTTCTAAGACATTGCAAGCTACAAAAGCAGCAAAGGTGATAGATCTGGCTGTCCACATGAAACTATTGTTTTACCCTGAAAGTCTCTTTCATTTGCGTGGAGGAAAGAGTTTCAACTCTAAACTCCAATTCTAGTCCTAACTTCTCCTGCCTGGAAAATTGCATATATATGTTCCTTGTTCCTGAGCATATTCTTCCCAGCAGAATGATTTATGGAGTATTTGTTTAAGCTTTTTTATTTTAAAATCTTACTTTGATAGAACTATTTGAATCAAATGATGCTATGTAGGTAGCACTGCTGAAATGCAGACATTGTGCATGGGTTGATGAATATACAGAATGCAAGTCAGATTTGATAGAAGTCACTATTCTCCTTGAAGAGAAAGAACAAGAGAAAAAAGCAGATGAGGAATAGTACAGTAAAATAACAACGTGAACTTTCTTTAAATGGATATGCAGGTGAAGTTGTAGAAGTGAGACTGACTGCTCAGTGCTAATATCTACAATGCTTCGTTGGAATATAGTAATTGTAAATGTTGTCTGCTAGTTAGAAGGTACTTCTAATTCAAAGTATTTTTCTAAGCTGTTCTACAATGACTGCCACCCAATCGTTTTCTCCGCCTATCCTCCCCATCTCCCACCTTTCCTCAAGATTTTTTTTTTCCAGGCTTGAGACTTAGATCCATAAGCTAGTGCTGCTGGCAAATAATTGTTGTTCAGCATAAGCTGATTTAATTTGCTCGTTGACCAACAGGATAAAGTTGTTATTGGAGTTGCTTATGACTGCACAGACAAGATGGTTTACTGGACAGACATCAGTGGCCCTTCAATCAGCAGAGCTAGCCTGCATGGTGGGGAGCCAACAACCATCATCAAAACAGGTAACAGCACAAAATTCTTCCTCTTGCTACTCTGTAGGAATAGCATTAGTATATTATTATTATATTATTATAATATATACTTCCCAGGTGTTGCCTGAGCTGTAGCATTGCAAGTTGGTGTTATTTGGATAAACAATAACCAAAAAGTCTGGATAACATAAAATGAAAAAATATCTGTTCCCTATGCACTAGTTCTTCACTGCCTTTCCACTGCTGAGGTAGGCAAGAAATCGGTTCTCTAAATAAGCAGCATGTCAGTGAGGTATTTCTGTCCTTACTCGCAGTTGCAGGATACTGTATCTGTCTAACCATTGAGTGTCTTGTGAACATCACTGGGGACATTTTAAATGAAGGCTGAGGGATTTAAAAGATGAATCAAGCTGCTGTGGTGGTATTAAAGCATATCTCAAGGCACTAATGGCTGCAGGGTTCAGAGCCTCACAGTGTGGGCTTTGGACAGTGTCTCAGCTCCTCACACAAATGTTTAGAGGGTTTCTGTACGCCATTACAGTCCAGGCCTCTGATTGTGATAGTCTTGCTGTGTTTAACAAAAGGGGGGAGGAAACCCCAAAACCAAATTGAAAAAAACCCCAACCACAAACAACCCAAAAAACCCCCAACAACCATCCTTTGGATGCTTTGACACTTCTGGAGAGGAATCGTGAAGCAGGCTTTGAGGTCTTTACTGCTCTCTACCTATGGTAGCAGCCTTAAGGCTGCCACTATAGTGGGACAGCACAGCTAATACTCTCAGGGCAAATCCCCAGGTCATGACATGCCAGATTTTTAAAGCACACTCAAGACCTCACTTTTCTGTGTTGAGGATTGCTTGTGCTACGTTGTGCCCAGCCTAGCAGCCTTTGTGTATTCCACCTCTTTTACAGTCATGTCTTGTCAACCATACTGATCAGAAAGGGTGGTCCAGCATCCTTCCTGAAAAGATCCCATGTCTTTGGCCATGAGGAATGGAACACATAAGTAGTCTAAGCTCAGGCTACTGCATGTTATTCATACTTACAGTGATGCGACGGCTACAAGATGTAAATATGTGAAGAAGAAAGGTTAACGTTGCAACCTAGGTCACGTGCTGGGACAGACTCATTGTTGTGTAATGTATTTGTGGTCTGAAAAGGGGATGATGGTTTGTCAGTTTGCTGTTGAATGGGTATCGAATACAATCACAGCTCAAGCTGACTAAGGAGTTGCATTCATGTGTTCACATGAAATATCATCTCTGTGTGTCACTCTTGATTTTTGTAGGTAATCTGCTGGCTAGCTGACATTTGGTTTTATGTAGTCCTTTTCTCCCCTGTTCTCTGCCTCTCAGCTGTCACCTCTGCTGAGGAGGGACTGGTGAGCAGGGAGGATGAAGAGGAGAACCCCTGCTCTCTGTTCCTGGGCTTGGGGACCAAATGGCTGAGAGATAGTTAGAAACTGTTTCAGCTGTGACTTTCCATGCCTCCCACTAAAGCTGTAAAATAAAAGTGAGTAAATCACCATGTTTGGTTCTTGCCCTTGGAGTTGCTCAAGGATTTGAGAATCAGACTAGAGGGTATTGTGGGGTTAGTGTTTTCACAGTTTATGTCCTGTTCTTATACTCTTTCCCCCAAGCTGCTGCTGCTTACTGCAGTCCATGTTCATTTCCATTAGAAGGGTAAGTGTAAGCCCATGCATCTTAAATAGGAAAACATTTTTTTAAATGGAAAGGGTTAAGGGGAAGGACAGGTTTGCAGAACAAAGTGAATGTGGGGGCATTAAAAACCAACAAAAACAGTAGCTAGAGGCACTTTTTGAATACTAGTGTCCTCAGGATCCTAGAACACCGGTGAAGTCAAGATACTGGAGGAGGTCTTGCTTTGGATCCTTTGCAGCTGTTGTCACAAAAACTTAGGAAACTGTTGTAGCAAAAAGATCAACCAGTTTTAAAACTCTACTATAAATTTGCTTTCATTTTCTTTGGATGTATTAAGTATCTCTGCCTGGAGTTTGTGCTTCTGAATAGCCAGTTTGCTGCGACTCTATTCAGACTTTTAAGGGCAGCAGAGAGATGGGAGCTGCTTGGATTCTGCTGTTGTCCTGGGAAGGGAAAAGGGAGAGTTTAAGGCATCCCTAATCACTACAGCAACTATTGAACTTGATATTTCTATACAACTTGATGGCTGAGATATTTGTAAGACTTCTTTTTCATCCCAGCATATTTAATCTAAAAGGGACTCCTAACGTGTGGTACAAGCATGTGCCTATACCAACTACATATTCTATGGGGAAAGGATTTTCATTTTTAACTATTAAAGAATTTTGTCAGATTCTGCACCTCAAAAAGTGAGGGGGAATTATTATTGCTAAAAACTTTGTATGGATATGAATTAGTCTGTATGATGAGAGCATGTGTGCATGCATTAAAGATCTTGCAGCGTTTTAAATATTTTAGAAATATTTGTGAAGGTTTTCAACAGAATTTGATTATTTTAGGTAATTTAAGATGCTTCAATGCCACATGGAAACCGCATGGGTTTTGACTGCGACAAAAAACATTGTATGTATAAACACATTGCATGATTTCTGTTGTCCTGTTTGCATAGGAAGTGAATGCCATTCCTGAAGAGATGCTGAGCGATGTTACACTTTACTTTCTGTACGTTAACAGGCTCTTCAATAAGAGTCAGAACAAAATAAGGTTGAATATTCAGTATTTGAATGGATATCTTCTGTGCTGGCTAAAACTGAAACTTTAAAATTTCAGGGAATAGGAAAATGCCTCCCTCTCAGAAGACTCCTGAGAATTCTTTGTTTTGTTTTGATTTTTGCCTTTTTCCTTTGAGATGCAGCTGCTTTCTTCACTTCACATGTATTTTTGTGGAATGCACTTTTTTTTGTTTGTTAAAGCTCTTGTGATTCAGGTTGGGTTGCTTCGCAGAAACATGTTTTATTGTGGAGCCTCATCCAGTTTTCATCTGTCCCCACAGCTGTATAGCCTGTGGAGGCTTTCTGAGCTCTGCAGCTGTGGAGGCAGGTCAGGAAGGAGAGCCTTCATCTTCATTGTAGCTGCCTAAGTCATGTCAGCCGTACATGTCTGCACAAGCCTGTCCCTAGGGACAGAGCCTGTAACTGTATCAGGCCTGATGACAATATAGCAGGAACACATTTGTGCTTCTGGGAAGACTGGTGATACACGAAGCCTGCATAGGGGGATAGTTTTTTCTGGCTCACGGTCAATGAGACAGGAAAGACATTTATTTTAGACTTCTTTAAATCTCCTGGCATATAGCTGAAGCAAGGAAACTGGTCAGGGAACAGGGGCTCCTGGGAATCAGTGGCAGCAGATCTTTTGCCTGCTACCTTCTTCTCTTTCCTAAAAGAGGCTGGGGGCTCGTCTACCACCATTTAGTCAGTGATCTTCTGATCCCAGAGACTGTCTGGGAGTTGTTGCCACCATCACCTCAAAATAAGGCCAGTCTCAGCAGCCTCTGCCATTAGCAAGAAAACAAGTGGGAACACTTGAGGATCTGAAGTATATGTGAGGTGATTTCTTGCAGATGACAGACTTAGCTCCACAGAGGCACTTGGAGAAATGCAAGTAGTGATGTGAAGTTAGTGTAACAAAGTGTGCCCAAGTGCCTTTGGGAGGAGAGAAAACTGATTCACATTTACTTTCTTGGGGCCTCCCTGTGTATGAGCTGTGAGTCAGAAGCAGTGAGATACATCTTATTAGTTCTTTTCTGCCTCTTCAGAAATGAACCTACACCCAAAATGCCATGTGTCCGGGTTAAGTGCGGTAAGTGTAATCCACCTGTGTGAGAGAGCAGAGGCTGTTTAGGTGATTGTACAACTGTTATTCATAGCAGAGTCACAGTAGCAAATTGTAGACAGCTCTATCCAGTGTTCTGGACCAAACGCCTTTTCTCCAGAAAGGTTGTTCATGTCACATATTGTTTGTTTAATGGCTGTCAGTAAATAAACTTGGGAATTAATAGAAGGCTTAATGGGCCACATTCCATCATTCTTGGACATTCACATGATGTGTGGATCTTCATTTGAATGGTACTTTTTTTTCAGCAGCTGGATGGTATGAAGAGTCACTTCATCTCTTTTTGGAAGTGACCATGTACAATTCTTCCTATTTCTTTTGGAATTGAAATTGGACTAAAGTTGATTTGTACCCATCTTTGGCTTCATCACACCCCACACAGCCTGCCTGCTCTTTTTGAATGTATGTATGAATCTTGAAAAGTATAGAGCAGTTTTTCACAGTGGCTGAATTAAATCTTGGAGTGCTATATATTTATTCTGCATCCTTCCTCTAAGTTAGAAATTACTAATGCTAAAGCAGTAAGGTCATTATCTGCTATTTCCTGTTGCTTTTGGAACAACTAACTGTCCAAGAAAAACTGTGCACATACAGTACCAAAACATGTTCCAAAAAGGATTGCTCTGCAAAAACAAAGAACTGGATCTAAATTCACTTAGCTAATACCATTATCTCTAGTGCTTTGGAGCTTGATTATCTTTAAGTATTGCATTGGCTAAACTTAGCATAAATCCAGTTTTCAGAGGGGTGCCATGTATGCCAGTACCAAAGAAGGGGAAATATTAAGAATTATAAAATCCATTCTAGATCCTGGCCCGCTAAGGCGGTGTTGTGCTATAACCCCAGCCGGCAGCTCAGGCCCATGCAGTCGCTCACTCACTCCCCTCACAGTGGAATGAGGGAGAGGATTGGAAGAATGAAAGTGAGAAAACTCGTGGGTTGAGATAAAGACAGTTTAATAGGTAAAGCAAAAGCCGCATGCACAAGCAAAGCAAGATGCGGAATTCATTCCCCACTGCCCATGGGCAGGCAGGTGTTCAGCCATCTCCAGGAAAGCAGGGCTCCATCACACGTAACGGTTACATGGGAAGACAAACTCCATCACTCTGAACAAGCGTCCTCCCCTTTCTCTTCTCCCAACGCCTGTATGCTGAGCGTATCATCGTATGGTATGGAATGTCCCTTTGGTCAGTTGGGGTCAGCTGTCATGGCTGTGTCCCCTCCCAGCTTCTTGTGCACTCCCAGCCTGCTCACTGAAGCAGCAAAGACCCTGGCTCTGTGTAAGCACTGCTCAACAACAACAAAAACATCCTTGTGTTATCAGCACTGTTTTCAGTGCAAATCCCAAGTATAGTCCCATGCTAGCTACTCTGAAGAAAATTAACCCTGTCTCAGCTGAAACCAGGACAGGAGGGCAGAATAAGATTCTGATAACCTCTACTGCTGCTTTCTCTGCTATCAACTCTTTTTCTGTGTCTGCTCCCCAAGGAAAGCTTACACACATGATGAGTTGGTTCCTCATAGAAGTTGTCATTGTATGTATTTATTAAAGTTCTGTGTATTTAAACTTCATAAGGCAAAATGTGTATTCCTCTTCCAACTGACACGAAGTAGCTTTTGTTGAACCACAGCCAGAAAACTGAAGAAAACTTATCTCAGTTAAGAGTTATGCTTATGAGGCTGACCTTGTGTATTGGGAATAAATATAACGCCTAGGCATGTTTTTCTCTGTTCTGCAGACTTGGGAAGCCCTGAAGGGATAGCTGTAGATCACCTAGGTCGCAACATCTTCTGGACTGACTCTCAACTGGATCGAATAGAAGTGGCTAGGCTGGATGGGCGCCAGCGTCGCATCCTTTTTGACACTGGCCTGGTGAACCCCAGAGCAATTGTTGCAGATCCTATGAGAGGGTATGGATATGTTGTCAAGAGATATGTGCAAAGCTTGATTGATTTTATTTATTTATTTAACATGAGCATATACTCTGAGTCCATGTTTTTAAGACTGTCTATAGACAGTAATAGAACTATATTTTGCTAAAACAACTAACAAACAAAAACGGAACAATCTACTTGTGTCCTGTGTCTTAGTGGTACACTGGAAATAAAACCTCTCAAATGCCTGCTAGGTAATACTGTGATGTGTTGTTGAGAGGTTTGTCAAATACTTATTTGTACTGTGCTTTCTGTACATTGTTTGCAGGATGACAAGTGTTGCCCTGACCTAATTTTTTTTTTCCAGGATTACTGGTCTAAAATACTAGATTAAACAATCTTATATTTTCATTTCCATCATGACAGCCCTTCTTCCTGTACAGTGTTCCTTCTTTGAAAACTCCCAGGTGTCTCTTCTGTCATCATTTTCACTTCTGTCATTCAGTTGCCTGAGAAGGTCCTATTAGGCTTCTATTTGAAGATGTAGATAAATCTGTACTTTAAAAATTGAGCCTGTAAGCTGCAGTCACAGAAATAGCCAAGCAGAATGTCAGTAGGAAAGTGTAAATATTTTCAGGTTATGGTTCCAGCCTGCAAAAATGGAACTATATACATACTTCTATGTAGTCTTTGATCTGTTGACATTTTCTCTCTCTGAATATTGGAAGAAATACAAGGAACATTAAAACTACTGCAGAGTCCATTGCATGTCTGTTCATTAATGTCTGAACTTGCTGCTGTTGTCCTGGCGCAACTTTCTGTAGCGTGGCCACTGCTGAGAAAAGACATTTCAGTCAAAATACTCCAGAAAGGAATGCATGTGGTCCTTGAAAATTTGAGTGATACAAAATTAATTGAAAAAAGTAATGGTATTGACTTCTCTCATTCCTTTAACATAAAATAAACCATTACATAATAGTCACATAATAGTGGGGTGAAAACATCTGTGGATGCACATGAAGTGACAGCATAATACAGCAAAATGAATGCACTTCATAATGTGAGAGGAGAGGGACAAGTGTAATCAGACTAAGGAGAGACCTCTGTTCCATGCAGAACCCCACTGACAGAGTAGGGCTCTGGGTTCTTCAGGTCAAGCAGCATGGACTTCTGTCTCCTAACAGATTTTTTGTGTGTGAAGGAGTAAACAACAAAGATGCTTGCGTTGAAGGGCCATGTAAATTCTCAGCCATAGAGAGTGCATCCAAGGAAAAAAACACCACTAACAAATGGCCATTATTAATAAAGCATCAGTGAATTAGTGGCCCTCTCTGGGGTTCTCCCCTGACCATAAACTACTCTGATTCCATTGTATGTTGCTTGCTTGCTGCACTGAAAAGAAAAAATGTAGTTTTGAATGAATCCCACAAATGTATGCCAAATGCTCCTGCTGCTTAGCCTGAGCTGATGTGATGGGTGGTGGTGGTAACTGTAGACATACACTTTGAGTGGTCCTCAGAACTGTTGAAAAGGAGGTCTTTTTGCCTGGCATCTTGCACGTAAACTGAACAACGTAGAGAAAGCATTTATTCTCATGTGTGTTCTTGCCTTTTCTGTTTTGTTTAATGGAAGTACATTTGCTACATCTTTACTATACTTTTGTTACTTCTATATCAAAGTGCAATGTGGTCTTTATTTATTTATTTAAATGATTTAGGGGGTGTGCATGTTACTTTTGTGTCCTTAGCATTTTCCTTAATTACAACAATCTTTTGAGATCAGTCACTGTCTTAATTCTTACGTTTTTCTTCCTCTTAAGAAACTTGTACTGGACTGACTGGAACAGAGAAGCTCCTAAAATTGAAACCTCATACATGGATGGCACAAACAGAAGAATTCTTGTTAAAGATGATCTTGGGTTACCAAATGGTCTGACATTTGATCCTTATTCCTCAATGCTGTGCTGGGTAGATGCAGGTAAAGAGGTGCTAAAATCTTTCTTCAGAATAGTAGTAGAATAAGTATGTCTAATCCTGAAATTATGCACAGCTAATTAGTGTTCATAGCTCTTTGGGCTGCGTCTTAGACTTCATGCCTTTCTTTTTGGCTCTAATAATCTCTTAATTTATTTGTTGTTACTACCACAGTGGCATTCACATGAGACTGTGTGCAAGCTGAAAAATTTCAATTCTGATCACAAAACTTTCTAGGAATGCAACAGGTTTATATCTGTGTATCTTGTATGTAGCTATCTCTTTAGGTAGTACTTAGGCCTTTGTAGAAGAAATTACAAGTTTAAGACCAGGAAAAAACACCAATTCACCTAATCCAGCCCTACAGAATGTCATCTTGGCACAGAATGTCTGGCTTATATTTGACTGAAGCAAGTCTTGAAAAAGAAATTTGCACTAGATTTAAAGATCAAAGGATGAAGGTTCTGCCACCATCCTGTTGTTAGTTTTGTGCCAGTGTCTTACCAGTAAAAAAAAAGGTGTGCTTTTAATCCTTATTTGAACGTTTTGGGTTTTTTTCCATCTTGCTGTCTTTCTCACTGTAGACTCTGCCAGAGATGATCTCCTGTGGAGGTGCTTTTACACTTCAAGTCACCTTTCAAGTTTTTGATAAACTAAAAAGATCAAGCTCTCTTTTTCACTGTAAGACACTTTCTCCAACCTTCAAATATATCTCCTTGTGCTATCTTTCTTCTCTTTTTCTCTCTTCCTCTCTTGTTCTTGCTTTTGTCTCTTTTCTTTTTTCCCTAATTTTGAAACCCACTACGTAAGAGAAACCTACAGGTGTTTACATTCATTAGCAGTGTTTCCAATGTGTGTAGTAGCTTTACAGCTATACCTTTTTACACCCTATTTGCATCTACAAGTTAGATCTTCTTCCTGCAGTCTTGCCTTCATGGCCCAACCCAGCAAGCATTTTGGGAACATGCTGAGCAAACTAACTTTGCAAAAATGCCTTCCAGAGGAGGTGGAACTGGTTAGTGGTTGAAGTAGCCCTCTGGAATGGAGGAGACCTTCTGTCAGCTTCCACACCAGCCTGAGGATGCTGGTATCTGTAGCAGGAATCTCAGCATGTGAGCAATGGCCATGGCTGCACTAGACATCTGTGTTCCTGTAAGTTAGGTGGTGTGCTGATTAGCATTAGCACCAAAGTACTGTTCCATCCAATCTTCAGCGCACGCAGAGATGTGGCATGAGGAGGGCTTTGGCTGAGCAGCATACCAAAAGATTTCCAGGACGTTTTACTCTGTTCATGCTTGCATAGTAACACTTGTCCTTCATCCCTCATGAGAGCTCTCTTGCTCTGGTTCAAAGGCTTAATTGTTTCACTACATCCAGGTACCAAGAAGCTGGAATGCATGAACCCTAATCAGCTTGGTCGACGCAAGGTTGTTGAAGGAATTCAGTATCCTTTTAGTGTTACAAGCTATGGGAAGAATTTATACTACACAGACTGGAGAAGGTATGTTATCTGCTAAAGAAATTATGGAGTGCTTTAATCTGTTCTTGTCCCTGGTAGAAGCTGAAGTATATATTGCATTTCTCATGTCTGACCTCTCACACATTCCTGGGTTTTTTTGCTTTCCTGGCAATAGCTGATGCAGGGTGGAGTGGGTCTGTAGACTTGACCTATTGATGTTGCCAGTTAACTGAGTTTTCATTTTCAGCATTTGTCCTCTAAGAAAATGCTTTTAACACTGAACATTTTTTGGGAAAGGAGTGGGAGCTAACATGTTTCCCTTATGGCTGTACTTGCTGCATTGTGAGGGCAGAAATTAGTCACTCATGGCTTTCCATGCCCTATATTATCTGAATGTTCAACCAGAAATAAGAAAAAAACATTTTTACTGTCTTGATGACACTTTCTTTATTGCAAATGATCTAAAACATTGACATATGATCAAGACTTTAGTTTACTGTATTTTCCAGAAAAAAATCCAGTCCATGCATTTTAAAGATTTGGTTTTCCTTGACATAAATGGTTGTGTGGGCTCTATCTGCAAACTCTTACACAAATGACTCTATCAATTGCAGCAGGAAGAGCTATTAATGTGTGTAAGGATTTCCAAGCTAGAACCTAATAGCTGGGAAATGCTATTCTAGAATATGAAACATTCTCTAAATGAGAAACAGTGTGTTACAGGTCTGTCAGTTGACTGCCCTTTTATTTTTAGGAAGAAAAGTATACTCATGACTAGCTATATTCCTTCCAGATATCAGACTCCACCTGAAATACAACATTGTCCATAATCATTATGCATAATAGATGCAATATCAGCTATACCACAGAAAACGTCAGAGGGACAGAATATGGAGAATGTGTCAAAACTGCTAACAGATGCGTTCCTGTAGAGGCACATTGTCCTGTGTTGGAAGTACCTTCAAAATTAGTAAGGTGGCTCCCTGCTAAATTTCTTAGCTGCCTAGAATGAAGGTTGTGACATATTTTGAGTTGTCCAGGAAAGATGAGGTCTTAGACGATTTTGCTTCGGCCATTGCATCTTAATTGTAAAAAAGAAGCAACTTCAGATTTCTTCCCTTTCCATTTGTTTGGTTTGGTTTGGTTTCCCCTGTACCTCCACCTTCATCTCACTTCTGTATATTCTCTTCTGCATATGGCAGGGATGCCGTTGTAGCAGTGGATCGCACAATTTCAATAGAAAAGGATAACTTCCAGCCTCACAAGCGCTCCCGTCTCTATGGAATCACTACAGCTTTTGCTCAGTGCCCAGGAGGTAATCCAGATGATTCTCAAGTTTTTACAGCTGTGCAACACCTTGGTGTATAAAGCAACTTAGTAGCAGCTCCCATTGACAGGCTGCCAACTGGTCTAGGTAGTTAGTGAAGAACTGGTTAGAGCTTAGGTTTCTGTTTACTAACAAATTAAAAGCCACCTAATTTTATTTTTTTTTTTTTTTTTTTTTCATAAAAGCAGTTGTGGTTGCTATATGAAACCAGAATATAGAAGGAAGAAAGGGCCTGTTCTATCCTTATGTAAGGACAAGTGTATGATCAAGTGAGGATCTGACACAGAAAAAGCTGCTATGTTGTCATCATCTAAATAGAATGCTATATTCATGGCTAGGGCCTTATTTGCTTAAGTTTAAACTACAGAAATATCATGGCCTTCCAGATGTCCTTAATGAGTTCCAGTGTTTTTAAAAAGGGAATGTTCAGAAAACAGCAGGTGGTAGAGTGGCTGGGCTGGTCTTTCTGCTCCATTGAATGTTAATTTTTTCAGATACATTATTGAAAAGCCCCTTGTGAAGCTTAGAAGAGAGGAAGTTGATACCCTTGAAATAACAATTTGTTCTTTGGGAAGCAATATCACTGTTCAGTTATGTTGTTCTTAGCAAATTACAGTGAGGAGAAGAGTTCACTTTTTTATTATTACAACGTGGCTGGAATTATAGGAGTTGTGCTGGTTTTCCTTTAGGCCTAAAAAACCCCTAAGATAGTTTTCTCTTCAAATTATTCAATCTATATAGTAAAAAACATAATTTACTTTAATTGAAAGCTTTGTTCACAGCTTAAAAATGCATATATATGTCATAGTTACAAAATCAGTAATGTTGTTATTACTCATTAATTCACAGTTCCATTTTGGTAGGCAGTGTAAAATAAAACAATGTGTGCTCTGAGTAAATGCTTGTGCTTATAATATTCAGAACCTTGGTATCATTTCTTTCTCATCATATGTCTCTTTCAGGTGTTTTTCTGGGACAGATGCCTTTCCCCTCAGATCCACTGTTTCCGGCACTGTCTTCTCTTTCATTTTACCATTCAACATTAATGTGCTCCTCCCCATCCACCCAATTTTTTTGTTTTCATGGGACATTTCTCCATGTTTTTGTAATGAGTGGTATCCAGGGATGATGTTCTGTAGCATTTTCAACTTTGTCCCCACATGTTGCACTTTCTGTATTTCCTCACGCACTGTCTCTTCATTCTAATGTTTGTGACTACTTGGCCAATTTATGATGGGCATTTCAGGAACAGTCCAGTTTTTTCATGTTGCCTTTCCAGCTCTGTCCCAGTATATTCATCTTTCTTTGAGGTGAATATCAGAAGCTGACACAAGGGATATGATGACTCTCATCTCCCCAAAGTATAGTTTTGTTTCACACTCAATCTCATTATGGCTTGTTTCTCAAGTGTAGTCATGAAACCTGTACTTCTTTTGTATGTACATGTTTTGGATTTTATTGTGGTTTTGCTTTTGTTTTTCTTATGTTACATCTCTGTTCTTTTCCAGGACATAACTACTGTACAGTGAACAATGGCGGTTGTACTCACCTCTGCTTGGCTACCCCAGGAGGCCGTTCTTGCCGCTGCCCTGACAACACCGTTGGAGTGGATTGTATAGAAAGAAACTGAGCATTAGAATAAGCTTTAGAGCAGGGGACGCCTTTTGGAAACATGCTGTAAACAATTCACTCCTATCAACAAAATCAGGCCCTAAAGATAAGTGCTCCAAGCTACTTGACAGCAAGCCACAATACGCACATGCAGACACACACAGAGGCAATGACTGTAGCAATTAGGCAAGACAGAGCTGCCCAAGTTAGGTCCAACTGCATCTTGTTCCTTGTAATATTATCTCCTTGCTTTTAAAAGTAAATGTGGAGGCCTTAATTGCACCTGTGCTGCACTAGGAGGAGGTGTCTCTTGGCAAAATGAAAGTAACAAATACTGAACAAAGAGGATGGCGTGGCTCAGATCCTGAGACTGAGTTGTACCTTGGAGCATGCAGAAGTTTTATTTACATAGTGGCATGCTTAGCCCATCATATATGTGGCTGGGCCATATCTCTAGCTGAGAAGCAACCAGGGGGTCCCTAGGATGAATAGATGTGGGTGGGAACACCCGGTAATGTCACAGATTTAATGCCTAACTGCATTCCTTCCCACTACCAGTCCTTCCACTTCCAAAACTTGAATCTCAACTTTTGACTCTTGTGTTACGGAAACACTTTATCTATGTGCTGTGAGGCTAGTTCTCACCCTGGCTCATGTGATCCTTTCCCACAGCATGTGATTCTTTATAGATAATCAGCACTGCTTAGTGGATGTATTTGAAGTTTTTGTTGGATTTTAAGAGATTTATTTTTCTTCTGTTTGAGGTGGATTCCTGAGTAGTTTCCTGAAGTCCACCAAACAAACTTTAGATATAGATCTGAATTGCTGATAGTTCATCAAAGAATGGATGTTGATTCATTTGGAGGTGTTCGGTTTTAGAGACACACAGTCACATTTGTTTCCTGAGAGCTTTCAAAATAATATTTCTGTGTTTGATTCTGTAAGCCTGAAAGTGGTCTTTGAATCCTATCCTAGACATCTTTCTTCTTTAGCAAACCATGCCCTGCCTTTTCTGAGACCGTGAGAAACCATGGCAGTTAAAAATCTGATTTCCAGAAGGGTCACCTTTGTCTTGGTGCTTAAAAGAAAAAAAATGGTGATGCCCCATTTGTGTGCCTATGTTTAGTAACAGCAAAAAGGTGTGCTTGAAAATGAAAACAGTGAGTTTGGAATGGGGAAGAAAAATCAAAATGCATGTTCTTATGTCAAATTAGCAGTACAAATCTGGGAGTGAAGTTTGGCTTCCACACTGTGTGTTGGGAAGGAAGCTTTACTCACAAGCCAACCTGCAGCAGCAGAACAAAACTGGGCTTGTGAACCTTCTGCCAGAACACATTTCACAATGTCATGATCAGAGCAGTAAGCTAACATCTCCATTTCCTCACTCCCTCTTCAGACACTACAGTAACAGTTTTAACAGAGCCAATTCTGAGTCTTAACTGCGTGACATCTTCCTCTTTAACTGTATATTTATCATAAAATAACAAACCATATAAACATTTTAAAGATTTTTTTAATAACTTTTTATTCATTTTATTCATACACTTAATCAGGTATCTCTTACTGTAAATAGAAAAAAATATGTTGAAGGTGCTTGATAACTCTTTCTCCAGAATTATTCATGTATCTGGTGAAATATTAAAGTTTACACTCTGTACAGGTATCTACAGTACAGTCAATAAAATCTTTTGGTTTTTATTTTCTATAAAAAAAAAAAAAGCCATGCCTGTAGAAGGAAGTGATATGTGGTATTTCAAATCTCTTTTCCTGTTGAGTTCTGGATTTTCACTAACTCTCATGTCTAGTGATGATACTTCTCTTCTAAGATGCAACACTAGAGGGGAAAAACTGCTGTTGGGGGTTTTGTATTTTGAAACCAGTAGGATACTTTTATTCAAAACAAAGATGCGAGAGCACTTAAAGAAGATACAGCTTCTTCTGTTTTGACACAGACTTTTTACTGGTTGTTAACTCTTGTTTATCTTTGTCAAGTAAGCATAATTCAGTTATACCACACTTCAGACTTCTATGCTAGTGGAAATACAGGATGAGGACTAGATTAAATGGGGGACAGAATTTATCCCTCTGCTTGAAGATGACGTGGTGCTGAGGTGACAAAGTTCTTTGCTGCCTGGTGCCACAGCACACAGGCTCTCTGTGTGGCTGCAGGGCAAGATGCAAGCGAAGTGAAGGGTGGCTTGTTGAAGGTGGTGATGCTGAGATTTAAACTCAACTTTTACGGCTACAGCATGTCAGTGCCTCAGAGAGGATGGCAAAAGGCTCTGTAGTACTGTGTAGCTCAACAGCTGGAGAACAGTGTGCCTGTCAAGTGAGCCACTGGAAAGGTGGAGAGTGGGGCAGCAAGGAGAGCTACTGGGGTCTGAAGGGTGGTGTGTGGAGTTAGAGGAGGAGATTGGGAACGGAAAATGGAATGTTTTATTTTAACAGTAATCTTTTATTATTACAATAGGCTAGGGCTGGTAATCATGTCAGTCTCTGGTTGAAGAAAAGATTCAGTGTAACTACAGTTCACCTTTTTTGCTACAAAAAAATAGTATATTCACAGGTTTTTCAGGAAAGGAGAACAAATGTTTCAGTGGTTAAACAAAAGACAAAATACCTCTTAGATTTATTCCAGAGGTAATTTAAATAGGATAGGATAGAATCGTTTCAGTTGGAAAAGACCTTTAAGGTCATCAAGTCCAACCGTTAACCTAGCGCTGCCAACTAAACGCGTCCCTAAGTGCCACATCTGCATGTCTTTTAATTACTTCCAGGGGTGGTGACTTAATGTGTTCCAATGATTGATAACCCTTTTGGTGAAGAATTTTTTTCCTAATATCCAATCTGAATGTTTTCTTAAATGCTTCCATTCAGATCTTCTAGCACACACAAAAATATTTAGTGGTAAGACCATTAGTGATGTTTATCAATGATGTAATAAGTTGGAAAAAAGTGAAATTACTGATAGTAGTACTGGCTTCCTGATGACTTAATGGGATGGTTCAGCCACTTTTCTGTCTGAAGGGTGTTTGAAAACCCCAACTTTACTCACTTTTTAACCTGTAAAGAACTCTCTTCTCATAGTGAAAATCCAGCGTGGCTTTTTGAAACCCAGCGTTCTGTCCAGTGTTGTTCCAAGCTGGCAAACTGCTTACTCTGCAGTTCTCCAGTCACACAGTTTTGTCACAACATATTAGATTTTTAACTTGCAGGCATATAATTAAGAATGACAGATGATTGCTAGAGGATAATGGCCCATCAATGGCAGTGTCACAATGCATCAGTTTAACCTATGGTTAAATGCACACTGTTTTTTGTGTAGTATTTCATAGTGTATTGCTTGGAGATCTTGCTGAAAAAAAAAAAAAAAGCAGGATATGAAACACATATGGCTATAGAGAATACAGTTGTGAGAAGCCCCCTGCTTGGCCTGTGTGTAAGAACTAAATAATACCTCCAGAACCTGAGTCCCCAGCTGGGGATCTGGCAGCAATTTGTTCATTAAGTGATTGAATCACCTCCTTTGTTTAAATTCTACTCCACTTGAAATCTGTCCTTTATTTTATTTATAAGTTTAGGACAGCATGTCAATAAAATAGGTGAAAGGTCAGGATGTTTTGTCCTAAAACTGTACATATTGATGACTCTGTAGCTTTGCTTGACTAACAGAAGGCTCAGTGGAATTGGAATGCAATGAGCAGGTTCTCTGCTGCTTTGTGGCAAAGCAGGTGACGCTGCAGTAACTTACTGCTCTTTTTTCCAGAAGGATTCTAGAGTTGATGAATGGGGACAGACTGCCATTCCCACAAGGAACCAGGATGGTGTAGTTCAGTCTCTGGCTTCTTTGTGTTGAGTATTCACCAGAGTTCATGCAGTTTGTGGTGGTGTTGCTCTGGGCAGGCAGTGTTCCCTACCCAATGGGGTGTCTAAACACACAGGAAGCACACAGAGGAGCCGCGTAGCACAGGGCCTTCAACATGGGGAAAATGGCCTGCTGTACAGATGCTGGTGGGGCATGCCAAGTGGCAGCTGTGGATCTGACCCAGGAACTTGCACAGCAGCATTGGGAAAGAAAGGGGAAATGTGGAAGGGAACTGAAGAGGAAGATTTTGTGGTAGTGGATGCAGATGTGTGTGCAGTTTGGGAGGTGGGGGAACAATTAGCGTGATGGTGGTTGTACTGTGCTTTTGTGGTCTCCAGTTAATTCAGCAGTACGCTGCTGGGGATAGGGTGAGGGAGACTAAGATGCAGAGTTGCTGAGTTATAGTGGATTTTGGAAACCTTTCCAGTCTTTTCCTTTCCCGCTAGAACCAGAATATCCTACTGACCACAGCACTCTTTTTTTTCAGGCACTGTGGGATAACCTGTGGGATCCCAGATCCAATTCTGTTTGAGGACAAACCCCAAGAGCACAACATTTTGTTCTTCCCACCTCTCTTCCCTGCTTTATGCAGATAAGAAACCTAAGCAGATAAGCCGGAAGGGAGCAATAGTGCGGTCCATCCAGCTGCCTACCAGAGGGAAGGCAGGCATGGTGCCAAGCACGACTGCCCTCATTCCTGAGACAGCCCCAGGTACCCTGGTGAGCCACTGCTGGCATTTCATGGCACAGCTCATCTCTCAAGTTGGTATTATCCAAAAAATAATAATAATCCAATCCCAAAATTATTTCTAATCCTCACCTGCACTACCTCTTCCAGGACCAGATCCTCTAGCTATGACTTGCTGTGCACATTAACTGTACACAAAGTGTGTCACAGGGGTCTGTTTAATAACAAACAGCAACAAAGGACTAGTCTGCTAACAAGCTGCTAAACCTATCTGTCAGCTTCAATCCAAAGGTCCCTGGTGACCCATTTGTAAGCATAAGATTTTTTTCCCTTGCATTGTATTACAGTCTGTCGTCTTAGTTATTAGCCTTTGAGCAGATGTAGCTCATGTATTTTTAAGTGATTGCACTGTAATTAATTATTTATCTTTGTGGCCTGTTGTCCTTTTAAACATACACATATGGAGAAACAGCAAACCACACAGCTAATTTCATTCTCTTCCAGGCAGAATATCCTTCTAGGCTCTTGGCTCCCAAGTGTCAGTGCAACCATGACACTGATTTTTCAGAACAGCAAAAGACTGATGCGCCGTTTCAGTTTCTGTGCTCATATGCCTTGTAACTCAACTGTCATGCTGACATGGTACGCTGACAATTTTAGCTGACCTTAACCTGCAGAACCAATGGCTTGTACTTTACAGTTGTTTCAGCCTAAATGCTGGCATGTCTGCTAGATCCTATACTGTGCTACACCCAACTAATGAGGCAGAGTATGAAGTCTGATATGGCCTCTGTATCAATGACATATAGAAAAATTTGGCATGGTTTATCTTCTCCAGATAGACGTGTCCATGCCTGTCATAGCAAGAGCAACTTTCAGCAATGACAGACGGCTGTGGTCTTCATGTGCTTTACCCTAGCTGTCTGTGACTTACACACCTCTGTCTGGTAGATTTTACTGATTAATTTTATGAACTTGAGAGTCTGGACTTCGCCAGTAAAGACGTTTTTAATGTTAGCCATTGATTAAGACAGAGAGGAGGAAATTGTTTCTCTCAGGGGAGGTGCTGCAACAGATTTATGTGCTCCCTGTGAAAGCTCAGTCTTCACTGGGTGTTCCCTGGAACCCAAACTTTTCAAGTACAAGTTAGCAGTACTCATATTTGTCTGATCATTTATTAATTTGCTAGATTGGCTGCCTGTGAGAAATTACATTAGGGTCTGAAAATTTCTGTAAATTATACATTTGTTCTGATACAGTATTTTATTACTAGTGGAGCCAGAACATCTAGCTTCATTTTTGTTCTCCAGTGCTGTGACAAATTTATGTTCCTGCAATTACACAATTTTAGGGGTTTGGTTTTTTTTCATTTTCAGCTTGATTTTTACTTGAATGAAGAATCACAAAGGGAAGAAGAGCATGTTCTTATATAAAAAAACTCCTTAAGACATTGTTCTAATGAGCAACAAATGTACAACAGTTAAGGAACACACAATAAGAGCGTTCACAGATTTTTATCAAGAATGTTTTCTCCTAAAGCCTCAGCTCTTATACATGACCCCCAATAACCTCGACTCCAAAAGACAAATAAAAAGACCAGCACACACGATACTATTTTTTCCCAAATTTGTGTTAACTATATGCCTTCTTAGAAAATACATACGAAAATTTAGATTGGAAGGAACCTCTGGAGTGCGTCAAGTCCAGCTCAAAGCTGGGACAACTTCCATGTAAGAATATATTGCTCAGGACCTTGTCCAGTCAGCTTCTGAAATCCCCAAGGATGAAGATGCTACAGCCTCTCTGGACATCTTAGTACCGAACCACTTTGGTGTTGGAAGTCCAATGGGAATTTCCTTTGATGCAACTAGTGACCATTGCTTCTTGTACTTTCCCTGTGCAACTATATGAAGGGTTTGGCTCTAGGTCCTTTCTCCAGGTGGCAGAAAACAGCAGTTGCTTCACCCTTTCCTCATATGCCTTATGTACTTCAGCGCTCTAACCATCATAGTGGTCTTCAATGGACCTTTTCCAGTTTGTGAATACCTTTCTTGCCCTGATGTACCCTAGACGTAGTCTTATGAGTCCCAAGTAGATGGATGTAATCATCTTGGTACCTGACCAGGGCATTGACTTTAATGCTTGGGGTGGGCAATAGTGAATGCAGTTCTTAAGAAGACCCGTCTACAGAGACTTTGGTTTCTTGCGTTAAGCTTACCATTGGGGCAAGGGGACACACACACAGGAAGGGTTGGTGTCATTTTTTTCTCCTGGTCATTCTGAAAGCATGTTAATCTTCATGGTGCTCTGCATTTCTGTCTTGCCTTCTATTCCACCACACAAAATGGGTATTTGTCCATTCGTTGCTCCTGTTTTCGGTTCTTTGAGATAACATGGAGGGGTTGCACCACTATCCCTCTCCACCGAAAGCTCGGGGACTGACAGAAGTCCTGGAAAATACAAGAACTGTATTCATTCTCTATGTGTGAGGGGAATTAATCCACCAAACTGCAACTTTAGAAGGACTGGAGGGAACACGGGAGGCTTCTTGCTGTCAAAATGCAGCTTTTGGATACAGAAGGGCAGGAGTGCGTCGAGGGAGCTCACTGGGAAGGGTGGTGTGAGACAGGCAAATGTCTCATCTAAAGTTCTCCTGAGGCCTAGGCATTGGGCAGGGTCAAGCGATACAGCTGGTTATGCACCAGTGGAAATTTGGACCTTGCAGTGGCTGAGTGTGCAGAAGCGGACGTGAGGGTTTCAATGCCACATCTATGATGAGTAAGACCCCTTCTGGGTCTGCTCCTCATTCCTTTTTTGTGACTCACTGAGCAATGATGACTTCCGGTGCTGTTCAGTGTCAAGGGATGTTCTGTGCCAAATTACTGTCTGTTTATAAATATTTGGCATCAAGTGATATCAACAGCTTCAAACTCACTAGTGGGATGTGAAAAATTTCCAAACTTTGAGTGGTTAAAAGCAAGATTATTAACATAGGAATCGGGTCAGCAGCTCTGTTACCTGTCAGGCTGTAGTCCTAAACTGTGACCTTCAGGAGCACAGCCCTCACACTTTTCTGCAAAGTTATGCATGCTGCAAACGGGGCGGGTGGAGGCTAAGCATTTTCTCAAAAGATCAGTAGGGCAAGAAGGACCTGTACCTAACTGATTTATAGCATGCTGAAGTAAATCCAGGATTGATGCTGTCACAGGAAAGGGAGCCTTGTGAAACACATTTAAATTAAAGATTCTGTCACTTCAATTATGAACGAGGCAGAATGCAAACAAAATAATGATTCTATTATTTTGGCAATCAAATATAATAATGGGTTTGAAGAGCGTGGAACTAGTCATGTATCACAGAAGGCTGTATCGGAGATGAGATTTCTTATTTTCTGTATCTGTCTGTATTTCAGATTCTGCATTTGTTCCACTCCGAGCTGCCATGGGCCTCATGAGCTCATGCGATGTTTAAAAGACAGTCAGTCCAGCCACAAGATATCAAAACATTCAGCAGCAAAATACAGCTGAGTGCAATATGCCTTCGGGCAAGTCACAGAATTTATTTCTTGACGTCAAAGTAGATCATCAGGTTGCATAACATAATGTTTTAAACTTTAAGTACTGTCTTAGTGTTACTAGTTAAATAGCCACCTAACTACGAAGTTTATCATCCTCAAATTAGCCATAGTGTTATATATGGAGACAGAGGTCTCATTTTCTTAATGCAAAATTGCCCAATATCACTTAAATTATAGTAGTTTCTGATTCAGTGTTTCAGGTGGCTAGGTAAATGACTAATTCCAAAGGGAGAGGCTTCAAGTACAGTTTCCTTAGGTGCTTGTCCATTTTAATGGCTTGAGAGGCTTCCCAGAATTGCACAAGAACACAATCTTTTGTTCTCTGCATCTTGGATTGGTGTGCTGCCTGGAGCTCCAAGACGCATCCAGCTGCAGCTGCCTCAAATGGAAAATACATTGGACATCAGAGAAGGTTTTGGGGGTTGGTTTTTTGCTTGTTTGTTTGTTTTTTTCTTTCAGGCTGCTTGTAATTGTACTTCCACCATGAAACCATGCTTTCAGAGACTTGCCATGCAAACAGTAAAACCGTTTGTCACATTTTCTAGTCATTTTACTGCAAATTTCTGCATAGATGAGCTTTAATCCTCCTTTTCTATTGCTCCTTCCTCTTTTGCCTTGCAGACATTGTTTTTACTCTTGCTAGATGAAGACTTTGACGTGTATTAATTCAGCAAGTACAGAGTTAATGTGCCCTGGTTTTCTTGCTAGTGGACTGAGGCCCCCTGGTGCCTTCTTTATTAGCAGAGCTGGGAACAGAGCGAAGCATTGCAGTAACCGAGATTTCTGTTCGTCCATGTGTTTAATTATACGGGTAAAAGAGGAGTAAAGGCGAAGGAGAAAATGTTTTTTTCCAGTGCACGTTCGTGTCTGGATCCCACACTTTGGGTGGTTTTTGCTCTCCGGCCTCCCCTTTGCATTCCTCCTTTCTGTTTGCCCCCTGCTTTAGAAAGGATATTTTGCACTGCTTCAACCCTGGCTTACATTTCTCTGGTTGCAGTTAGGTGCTCTGTAGTTCATTGCTTCTGTTTATGCAAGAATCCACATCAAAGACTTCATTGTTCCCCGTTTTAAAGACCATACAGAGATCAAAAGTAAGACTTGAAAAGCCCAGTCTCCCTGGAAAAAAGCTTACCAAAAATATCAGCAGAAGCTATAAGAGCGAGCATTCAGCAATTCTGAATGTTGTTTTTTGATGAATGCAGATGTGGTTACAGCTCATGCAACTGGACACCATGTACTGGGAGAAGGTCAAAAATAATCTGATTACAATCATGTGTTGATCCATTTGCTGGGGTTTATTCAAATGCTTACAGTGGACAATATATTCAATACATTGAATCTTCTTGATGTAGATCTTTCTGTGATCACAAACCAAAAATTTGTTGTAGTTATTCACAAACTCAGATGTTTGTGTAAATATTTGTATATATACAAACTTCATGTCAAATCATCTATTAACAGTTTGCAATCATCACCAGTATATTTATAGTTTGAAATTATTTTCCAATGAGTATGATGAATCAGTACCTTGTTTAGGAGTAATCTGATGTGTAGAATTCAGTAATGCATTTGAAACCAGTTGGTTCCTAGGTGTGCATGGCTTTTTCATTTGGGTTGTGAGTTGGGTTTGGAGGTTTTTTTGTTTGCCTTGATTTAAAAGCATGAACTATTTGAGTGAAGCGCTTAAGCACAACTTTGCAAGGAAATTACTGCTTAGTATTTGCAACTCATGTTTTGCCCAGTATTTGCTTAAAACTTAATGCATTCTGTTCTGAGATTATTGAAGAGTACAGTGTCTAAAAAATGAAAAAGACAATTCAATGTTTGGTTTGGATGTTGTTTATACAAATAAACATTTGTTAAGGCTTTAGTGCTGTTTCCCCTTTTTTTGTAAATAAGGTATTGGAGGTTTTTTACTTGTACTTGCTTGCATGCTGCAAACAGGATGTTGAGTAACTCATTTTGTGTTGGCTAGTACAAAATGATGGATGAGTTGTGGAGGCTCTCAGCTGATAGTGTGGATTCCTTGTGTTGCTCTCTTCTTAGCAGCATAAAGCCAAATTTAAAAATAAAGAACAAATCTCAACCTTAATTATACAGAGGTGTGGTATATTGTTAGTAGGTACTAACACTGAGAACAGTACTAAGTACTTTCTTTTCCTGAAATCTGCAAGGCCTGTCAGTCAGGAATTAATATTTGTCAAAAGAAGGTAAAACTGAAGAACAATAAATTTGAAAATCACCCCCTTCTGCCCTAAAATGCCTATTTCTTTCAACCACAGGAAGCTCATACAGAGTTTACATCTTGCTCTTTGGAGCTGCCTCCCAACAGAAATAGATGTCACAGAACCACAGACTGGTAGGGGTTGGAAGGGACCTCTAGAGATGATCTAGTCCAATCTGTTATGTCACCTGTTAGCAGTGTATTTAAGTTCCTTCATTTTATGACATCATAAGTGAAAGGCAATGTCACTGTTTTGAAGCCCAAAGGTCTTAAACTGGCATTTAATATCAGAGCTGCTAAGAACAAAAAAGAGCTGTCTCAGAGAACAGACCAGAGGTTAATTTACAGCATCCAAATAGGAAAGTGGAGTTTAGGAACTGTGAACTCCAGTCCAAACTCCAAGTTTGGAGAGGAGCTGAAATTCAAAACTTTGCAGCTGGGTCTCATTCTCTTTTATGAAAAGACCCTTATACTTTACACAGAGCTTCAGGCTATGCACAGAAGACTTGAGACATGAACCTCTGTCTTGAAGTAAATGTGTTAAAACAGGCAGGTTGTACACATAAAAGCAGAAGAAACAAGAGATCTTGCACCAACAGTCATATATGACAAAACCCAGTAGATATAGTCCTGCTTTATCCAGTGTCTCTAATAAACCACATGAAGAGTTGAGAGCCACGTAACTAGTGGAGTAAATTTAAAACCTTTGTTTAGTATAGCTCAGGCAAATCATTACTAAAAACCTCTTGATAATAGAGCCTCTATGTTCCTTGATATGGGAAACACAAATTGGTCATCTTAAATCCTACTGTTAATCAGTTCTATTACCACTAGGAAAAAATATTTGAAGCATCAAGTACCAAAGAGCTCAATGCCAACTCCATACTCCTTTACTTTTTCCTAAGAGGCACCCATGAAAGCCCATCCTCAGCCTAGGACCACCCAGCAGCCACTTCAACGCTACGCCCAGACTTGCTGCTAGCACTTTGAATTACCTTTCCTACCTTCTTGGGAAATAATGACCATCAATACCCCATCAGCCTTACACAGCCCCAAGAGCTGCAGGTATATCATCCACCCAGCAACCATCAGCTGTCCCTCCCCAGCCCACCATCAGGCAGCTTGCCCCAGACCCCTCCTCCCTTCAGAATCTCACTGGCAGCTTGCCTGGCTTTGCACAGCTCTAGCAAGTTGTCTGTGATGCTGGTTTTGGCTGAGGAACTCAGTGACCAAACTGAGCTAATACAGAAATGAAATCACTGACGTTCCTGTCGTTTGGAAGAAGTCAGGTTAGTGAGAAGCTGTGATTTATTAGAGCAAAGAGCTGGGGGGGGGGGGAAATAGTTATAAGGCACAGGTGTGAACTAGAAGTAACATACTTCAACTATGGATTAGAAGCAGCTGCTCTGAATTTAAGAGTATTTGGTACCTACTGAGCAGAGGTTGTTAAAGAGGAGAAAGGTGAGAGCTTGTGTGCTTAGTGCCTGTTAGAGTGAGAGGCTGGGGGTCATCCAGTTGGTTAAAGTTTTGTAGCTATTTGCTGGTGGTTGGCGTAAGGGCCTGTCTAATTTTTTCTGCTTTGCTCTGCAGTCTTCTGTAGGTGCATGTTCTGCTTGAATGGTGTGCAGAATTGCAAGCCGTGTGTGGTAGAACTTTACAGGCCTCAGAAGAAATAACTGGGAATTTCAGAAATAATACATGTCCTAGTTCTTGTGTAAGTCAAGCGTGTGAGAGTGCAGAGCATCCTGTGTTCAAAGCTTGAACACAAGGCTTTGTGTTCAAACCTTTTCTGTCGGCAGTTTCATGACAGAAAGATAATGTGACTTGCTCAGTTCTTTTGCTTTGAAATCAGGGTGATAATAGCTTCTCACCTTGTGGTTTTGCTGTCAGGATCAACTTTAGACCATGAGTATGAGAAGGTTTACAGAATTGCCATTTGACAGAACCAGAACAGATGCAGCCTTGCTCTAATGTGGACGTGTGGATGAGGAGGCAGGCTGCATAGTTCTGACCACATTTGCTGCTCCGCTGACAGTGACAGCAGTGGGCCATGGCTCTGCTACCTGCTCAGTAAGTCTGTCTGTTCCTCACTTATGCACAGTACAAGACCTTTACTCCTGTGAGTGAGCTATTCACTAAGATATCTTAGTTTGTATAAGGTGGGGGCTAAGGCCAGATTCACAGAGATGAAGGAAGGGCGGGTATTGGAAGTTTTGGGCCCTTTTGCATTTTTAAACAAGTGGAACTCTTCACAAACCTTCTCTAAACTAAAGACTGGGAAAGTGTTTTGTCAGCGTATCTTTGCTGTCTGTGAAAAAGGCTGTCAAACTTAAGGCAATGTGGAGCTTTTTCTGATTTGGCTTGGTTTAAATTCCACCCTGTGTGTCTATGCATGTGAGAGAAAACAAATGCATCGGAAAAATGGCAGCCCCATCTATGGAGGGTTAGAGGCTGAAACAGGATGTGTGGTAGGCAGGTGAGCCCAAAGAGCAGGCTGAATCTGGGGCAAATGAACAGAAGTAGCCAGGTAAAGATTGCGTCCATAGGCCTCACTGCTTACCTCTGTTATTGGGTTGGAGTTACCAGGATGCGTTAGTGAAGAGCACGCTTTTGAAGAGGAACTCAGTAATGGACCAACGGTGGGTTTAGTGACTTGCAAGAGGAAGGTTTTCCTGGGGTGACATGGGAGGCAGTGTGAAAGTGCAGGAAGAGAGGCAGAAAAATCAGCCTTTTGCTAGAGTAGAGCTACACTGTTAAAGTTTTTGAAGAAAGGATAATAAATTGGTACTAGAGAAGACAGGAAAGGGTTAAAGTTGAGGATGATAAGAGGACGAATCAAGAAGACTACCTATGACAGTTTGGACGACCCAGAGAAAGAGTCATCTGGATCAGCAAGGACTTGATGAGTTGCCAAAACAGGGAGTTAACAGGTTTGGATGACAAGTTCAGCAGCATTAATTATGGACTTGAATGGTGATATGAGTGGCTGGAAGGAGTGTTTGACTGGACAGAAGAAAGGGGAAGTTTCAGCAGGGAGGTTGGATGTTCTGTTCTGACCCTGTAGGACACAGTGAAAGGGCTTAACAGCACTTCTCTGTAACTGATGTTTTGCTTTTTGTGTGAAGGTCTGCAGACATGGAGTTTGTAGCAAGCAAGGCTAAGTATTGTGAGAATACCTGAATGTAACAGTAAAAATCACGTAAGCATTGCTAAAGGAAGTTAATGGAAGAAGAGAAACAAAAGGCTTAAAAGATAGCATACATAGTGGCCATGGGACAGACATAAATAATAGGTTGAATCCTAGAATTTTAAGTAATTTGTTTGACATAGCCCAGTATAAGTGACAGAGAAAGCTATCTGCTAATGTGGTTAGAGTGCATTGTAGTTAAGGTCAGTACAGTGTTTCAAATGTGAAGTGCTGTTTCTCTTCTCCCCCTCTCCTGTACGACCAGTCTCGGGGAATTTGAAAAGGATTCACCTTTGTAAAGGGTTCCACAAGTGGAAACCTTCCTACGCGGTGTATGCAAAAGGCAGTCCATCAGTTTTAGAAATACTTTACATAAAGAACCGCTAAACAATAATTGTCCCATATTTCACTACAATTCCCACATGGTGGGCTGTGATCCTTGGATGAAGGATGAAGAAAAGTTGCCAAGTTGCAAAATCAGCTGAAACAAAATGTCAAGAGCTTTTGCAAAGAATTCTCTACTTTCCTTCCAAGGAATGTTGAGGTTAGAGTTCTGTGCTATTTCGTGTTTTCACCACATATTTTAGCTGGTGGGAGAGTTAACACTTCTTTTGCACTTTCAGTTTTAAAATCTGCTAACTAGCAAGCAAAAAGTAGAAGGACAATTTTAGTCAGAGGAAATATTTAAGGCCAGTACTCACATGCCTCACTTCAGTAGCAAATGTGAGTGCTCTGTAACTGTGTATGCACGCTGATAAATCAGGGGAGCAGAATCTGATCTAATGTTTTGTCCTACTGTGACATTTGTTTTTTGTGGGATGTTCTTAATTTCTGTATTCTGGGGGTGGGGGGTGGGGTGGCATTTCATCCACCCCCTATTCTCTGGTTTCTCAGGGCCTACATAGCATCGAAGTAAGGCACAACATTCTCAAATCTTCAAAAATTTGTAGTGGTTAAAATGTGTCTTTAGCTCCGTGTGTTTCCCTCACCTGCTGGAGCAAGGCCTGAAAGGAAGAGTAGAGGTAGAACTGCTTTTGAGAGTGCTGTGTTAGATAAGGAGCCTTTCTTCAGCTGAAGGTGTTTTCTAGCATCTGCTTTTGCCTTCCGAAGCTGGGTGGTGGTGGTTTTGCGGCCAGGGGTTGAAGGGTCCTGTTCCTCGGGGCAGACACCCTGTGCCTGCCTAGGAAGCTGGTGGCTGCAGCTGAAGTTTGCCCAAAAAAAAACCAGAATCACTTTGAAAGGTTGGATCCATCTTGCAGAGCAACAGCCCAGCTGCCGATTAATCCTGAGAAAGGAGAGCTGGGCTCCAGACAGCAACACTTTCTACTGAGGCAGTACTTAACCACCTCTGCTCAAACCCAGACTTAGCCCTGTCTGCTGCAGGTCTGTAATGGGAGGACTGATGGTTTGGGCAGAGCTCTCTGTGGGGCGGGCAGCCAATTTGCAAAAAGGTGATGGTGAGAATCGATGCTGTTGTTCATGGTGGCCATGGTTCATGGTGAAAGAGCAGTATCAGCAAGAAAGCAGCCGCCTGAAGGTGCTGCATGAGCAAGGCATGGGCACAGCATGAGCAATGACGTTTCGCAGGACTTCACCCTGAAACCGCGAGGTAGAAGTTCAGGAGTCTGAGAACCCAGCATGTTGTAGGGGATTTGTCCCAGGGAAGTCTGGGTGGGAGCAGTAGGTACCACTAGGTGGTAGTGTATCAACACAGCATGTCTTTCCCCCAGCTGTGAGCTTGTCAGACCTGAAGTGGGGGCAGTGAGGGTGAGCAGGGTTTGGGACCTGCAGAACTTCTGCTGCGATGCCTAGACTACAAGGGAATGTGACTCTGCAAGTTCCCTGCAAAACCTGTGGTGATTGGGGATTTGAATGCTAACACCAGGAAGTACAGAAGGTTCAGAAAATAGAATGTTGGTAGAAAATGGAACAAAACAGATGAGCAGCCAGCTCTGGGAGTGGAACCCTTTTCCTCCCATTAAAAACAAGAGCAGAACAAACAGAGACGAGCCATAATCTGGCCAAAACATGGTGAGGTGTACCCCTTGGGATGGCACTGTGCCAAACAGACTTTCTGGGTTACCGGAAAACAGCTATTCTAAGGAAGCTGCTATCATTTTATTAAACTATCTTAGACATCTTAGCTGCTATCCTGCTACTGAGATGACTCTGCATTAAGGCATCTAGGCCCTATGCAATCTTTAGTTTATGGGTCCCTGGACAGTACTATGCTTCACAGCAAATCTCCAAAAAAGCTGCACGGAAATAAAGTTCCTTTCTATCAGTAATAGATGTCACAGAAATTGCTGTCATTTTTCTGGGACAAAGGCATTGTGAATGCTAATGTTAAGGTTCAATTTGAGAGACCTAAACAGTGCAGGCAGAGAGAAGCTCAGACCTGTGAAACATCTTTCCTTCTGCTCTGTACTGGCAACAGTGAGCACTACTACTGGGGCTAATCAGTGATCTCATTAAATAGTTCCCTGTGGAAACAAAGTTCCAACAAAGCAACCGGTTGTGAAAACCTTAATTCTAGTAAAACATGCCACAACACGAACAGGTTGATTTTTCTTCTAGCACGCTCTCCTGCCTGTCAGTCAGACCATCTTCCTGCCAGCCCACTGGGACCAGCTGCCAGGCCTGGCAGTCAGTGTCCTGGGCTACCAACACACCCCCCAGCCTTGGTCAAGCAGGGAGTACCCGGCCACTGGCCACCCTGGAGCACAGCGGAACCATTGGAATGGACTGTGGGAGAAGGTCCACGTCTGTGACTCATCTCACATTGAATCTTTGTGAAAGGTATCTTTTGCATGCTAAACCTCCTATTTCCAATTGTTTGTTCCAGTTTTGGGGAAAAAAAAATAAAATTAAACCCCAAAATCTTCCTTGGGAGAGGAGTTGTGGTGCCTGTTCAGGACATGCTTATCAGGAAGCTGTTGTAATGAATACTGTCCCACCTTAGATCGCCTTGGCTTTTCAAGTCTCTCAAGATTTTCAGCCACCTTCCTCTAGCAGGCAGGGATTGTAAGGCTATTGCAGTAGCTAAGCCAACTGACTGGGAATGTAGTTTAAAAAAAAAAAATGTTTTTTTTGAAAACATCTTCTTCTGGAGGAGCATCCCTGGTCCTTGAGCCAGGGCTTGAACAACACTGAGATAGCTGGCCTAGCTGTTTTTCCACTCCAGAGTTTCAGGGAGATGTTCCAAATTCTGAGTGTACTACTCCATCCCTGATTTAAGAGATCTTTCATATGGAGTAGTTCTGGGCATTACAGCATGCTTTGTTAATAAATGAATAAATCGACCCCTTTGTAGAAAAGGTTTTAAATGTTTTGAATTAAAGCCACAAAATAATGAGGGTAGTTACTAGCACCTTGCAAAATAATAATGGAAGGATAAACTGCAATAATGGGGTCATCTAAGTATCTGAAAAAAAAGGGATGATACAAATGGAGATAATTCTGTCTCAACACTAACAAACCATTCAATTTTATTCTCTAGTCAAAAGGCCTTTTATGTATGGCATTTTGAAATAGCGATATTTTTAAGCCAAGACCTGAATTAAGGATACATTTCTAGGCCAAATACTGGACAGAGTTTAATGGACTCAATATACTGTTTAGCAAGTATTCATAGCATGAGAAACTACTGCCGCATTTGTCTGGGAGCTTAGCGCTTGGAGGGATCTTCTAAAACAGGGAG
Organism: Balearica regulorum gibbericeps; assembly: GCF_011004875.1. Lineage (NCBI taxonomy): Eukaryota > Metazoa > Chordata > Aves > Gruiformes > Gruidae > Balearica > Balearica regulorum. The sequence continues at coordinate 83,607,608 of NC_046186.1, read as the reverse complement.
TCCAGTTGTCTGTTTTTGCAGGCAGCCTTGTCCTATTATCCCTTTATCAGATTTATCAAGCTTCATCTTAGAACTAATTAGGCCTCTTACAGCCACTGTTCCTACCTGGAATTCTGTTCCAGAGCATTACTTTACTGATGGGAAGAAATAATCATCTAACTTTCGACTAATTTTTTATGTGGCTGGTTGACAGCCATGTGTTCTTGTGCCAACATTATCCCATTGCTTAAATGTTCTTTGCCTTTCTTTGTGTTTCTTTCCAGCGGTTTTACAAAAAGCAATCATATACCCTCCCAGACTTTGTCAGACAAAACAAGCTTAGCTGGTTTAGTCTCCTCTTATAAGATAGTTTTAGATTCCCAACATCTTTCTCTGCATCCTTTCCAACATGAATTCATTTTTCCTGAACATGGGGGGGGGGGGGGGGGGGGGGGGGGGGGGGGGGGGGGGGGGGGGGGGGGGGGGGGGGGGGGGGGGGGGGGGGGGGGGGGGAGCACAATGTTGTGCTTTGTTCTGGAAAAGCCTCACCCAGGCAATGCCTCACACTGTGGCATTCACACACAGGGCTTTTCTGCAAGGTTGCTGCAGTGCACGCAGGCTTTTGGCAACTAGTCCCATCATCCATCATCCCAGGCGTGCCCAGCCCAGCTCAGCTGAGTGTCTTATGTCATTACATCCCTTCTGCTGAGGAAGCAAGCTGGAGGTAAAAAAATAAATTAAAATTAAAAGAACTGGGACTAAGGGGGGAAATTCAGCTCCAGGCATCTTCCCTTAGACAGGCCACGTCAGAGAATCCTCGAGCAGTGTGAGTGTAGACTCTATAATTTCTGAACTGGTTGAGCCATAATAAGAGAGTGTTTTTTCCTTTATTAAATGTTTCCATATCCCTGTTCTATAAATATAGTCACAAAATACTAGGTGCAGCCAGTGCTATATGTTTGATAGGACTTGGAGTTCTTCCAGTGTGGCCAGCTAATGTCTGCTGCCAATGCTTTCCCAGGTAATTTTGTGGCACGTGGATTGGGTAAGCAGTAACAAATATAGCAATGGGTCGCAGATTCCAGCTGCACACTGCAGAATGAAACTTTCATTCTGGATTCATTTTAAATTAAGACATTTTAGACCTACTAATGCTATTTAAAGGAGAAGACCAGATCTGAATTGTACCCAAACCTGCTCTGACCAGTGAGTTTCCTGGAACTGGGAAAATGCTTTTCTGTATTTGCTGGATTCTGAGTTGGAGACAAAATGGAAGTAAAGTGGAGCTCTCGCACATGAACGGTGTTTGGAAGGACATCCTGTGTTAGGGATGCTCTAAGGGTATATACAGCTACTGGGTTTTTGAGCTGAATTCTTGTTTTGCCTATTCCACTTAACATGCATTGATTTATTCGGAGTAATTTCTCATTTACCCTAGTACACGGTCAGAATACAGGGATATAGGAAGGACTCCAAAGTGCGTTTGGACAAAACAAAAAGCAAATAGTGTATTTTGTTCAGTTCAGTGTTGTTTTTTTCAAGCTAATGTGGCTCAGTCTAAAGCAGCCATCAGTAAAAGGTGGTATCCACAGCTACACTAGTCCTTGACTGTATTTTCTGTTCCATTTATGTACCTGGTTCCAGTTTTGCTGCATTTCTTTCTTGAATTGTTTTGCTACTGTATAAAAATCAATGAAGTGTTCAAAAGATAAAACTGTCCAGATGTTGGAGCTCATGACAACTAAATCACCTTGATTTTATTTTTTTTTATATAGGTATTGAGCCAGTCAATCTCTTCCAGTGCCTTGCTCTGCTGACTGAGCACTGCTTTGTGTGTGTGAGGCTACACTGCCTAAAAGGCAAGCTGGGGACAGGTATGTAGCTGCATCTTCCTCTGACACATTTTGAGGAAAACATAGAAAAGGGCAGTCTGCACAGAGCAAATGATGGACTCAGAAAAACATTGTCAGCCTGGGAAAAATCGCATGATCCCTATTCCCTTTTATATTTTTTGTTTAATATTTATGATCATTATTTATCCCCCATTGTCTGATACAAGATAATGAAGATGAGTGCAAGTATTTATTGCAACCATATTTTTCAGTAGGCCGCACCTAGTGGGAGATGTGATTACCTCAGTATGTTGCAGACCTTATGGAGATAAACAGTTCCACATGACACCTTCTCACTTACCCAAGGAAAATCCATCAGGAAAAGGGATGTCTTGAATATGAGGCACATAAATAACCACTAATTCAGAAAAATTCTGCTGCCAAGCCCACAGTTTTGTTTCAGGATTAGGTGTCCTGCTTGAGATTTCCCCCTCATTTTCCATCTCCCTGGTTTCTGAATTCCTTTTCCTTTTGCCTGCTTCTAGCCTCTCAAACTTTCTCCTGGAATAAGAAAATAAGAATAAATTTTTTGTCTGTATGTCTCTACTTCTCAGTAGGAGAAAGTGCAAAACAAGAGAAGAGTAGGTGCCTTTCACTGCAGTTCCTTGAGGAAAGAGCTAAACGCTCTTAATCGTCATAGAGCCTATACCCTTCCTAATGCAGGGACAGAGACCTCAGCTGCCAATATGAGGCTCGTGTTCAGTACTTGATTGATAAAAGGATTTGATCACTCAAAGATCTTGATTAAGTAGCAAGTAGACTCATGCTTTAAAGGTCCATAAATACAAATAAAAATATAAATAAGTCTTCGCAGACAGGACAGGTTGTAGTCATAAACTCGTTTGCCAGCTGTGTTCAACTTTAGGCCAATAGACTTCTTAATCTATAGAGTGCAATGCATAAGCACTATCCTTAATAAAACCTCCTTTCTGTTCTGCTGGCTTTATACAATCAAATTTTATATTTCTCACCTGACAGAATTCTGCTGAACAATTAGCACTGGTGGAGTCTTTTGTTTTATGCAAGTCAAGAGTGAAGTCAGGCACTTGGGGACCTTTTGGTTCTCTCTTCTTTTTCTTGTCCATAAACTAAGAGGTCCTAACCACTGCATGTTCCTATGGGGGATTGGACATAAAATTAGCATAGTTCTAAAAATACACGTTTTACCTGAAAATAACTTTGAAACTGAAGGTGTTGTCAGGACTTGCTCTTCACTTCTTTATTTTCAGCATTAGTGGAAAATACCAAACCATGTCATTTAGGCTAGCAGTTGTTCTGTTTCCTGAACTGGAGGTAATGAAGCAGTGGCAGGTGTTTATAAAACCTCTTCTGCAAGCTCGTTATGATATATGCAATAATTAGCTCTCCTGGGGATGTACTTCCCAGCAGCCTGCACAAGTGACTCACGCTGACTTCAGCGGGAGCTCCATGGGTCCCTTTATATAATCATGGGAAAGAAAAGCGCTGTCATCTTTACTTAAGGGAAGCAACTTGAATCCGTAGATATAGCTGGCTATTTTTATGTCATCCTCCCATTTTACACACTGCCATTGAATTCTGCCTACTCTTAATGTTCTTTCAGAGATTCTTTCCTCCCACCACTCCCGTGGAGTTTCATTTCCTCAGGAGTTGTGGCCCATGTTTTTCCTTTTAGGTGCATCATCCCCACTGATGGTAGTATCACCCCAGAGATACAAAAACAGAACCGGTTCCCCTGGCACTTGCCTCCTAAAGTCACCCCAGTAAAAGGTATCAGTTCAGAGTTTTCTCCCCCTCTTGCCTACTCCAGCTATACATTACTGCAGCTGCGATAGCTTCAGCAGATCAAATCCTGGCATATGTTGGTGTGAGAGAGCTGACTGCTGCTGCTTTGTGTTTTGTTTAAGCCTTAGCTGTCATGCTTGCACAGTGCAGTTTGTGAGCCTGACATTTTGTGCATTGTGTAATCTACAGATGAGTCACAGAGTCAAAGATTCATGGGAATCTTTCCAGTAACTTCAACGGGCTTTGACTCAAGCCTCCAGCACCCTTGACTGAAACAGATGGTGCGTCTGCAGGAAAGCAGACAGCCTGATGGACGTCATTTATGGCTGTATGATGTCATTGACACCGATTTACACCAGATGTTAGTGAAACAATACTTCACACGTGTGTAAAGCCTTTCTTGAGAGTTGCCATACCGAGTCCAGTCCTGTCGTCACTTTATTCCATCATTCCATCCCTGATGGCGGGGGCTGTAAGTGGTGAAGCAGCAACAGGTAGAAGTGGGCTAACCCATTTCTATTACAATCCTCTCTCTTAAGCACTGGTTTAGTCCCTGAAGCATAAGGCTTTTTGACCTTTTCATGTTTTAGCATTTATTTTTAAAACGTTCAACTTGGAGGGGGTGAAGTGCCTTATTAGAAATTGGCTGTGTCATTTCTACAGAGAAAAATGGAAATGCTAACATGGACTTCAAAGGTAGTACAGTAAAAGTCTGTTGACCCACAACACAACCTTTCTGAAGTCATCCTGTGGTAGAGGGCAGCAGCCTAATAATACACTTTAGTGTACTGGAAGACCTTTAACAGTTGTGGAAGTATCACCATATACTTCCTGTCTGTAAAGAAGTAAAAAGACCCCTGTTATCAAGGTCCCATGCTAAGAGCTGACAGAAGGTAAATCACACAGCAATCTCTTTTGTACCTCTGAAGCATGAGGGAAGGGTAGGCACATCCTGTAAAGACCTGTATCTCTAGGCAGTCTACAGATACAATTGCTGATTGTCTTTGAAGAGACTTGCTATGATCGCTTCCTTTTTGCTGTCTTGTTCTAATTGCTGCTTTTCCAGTAAAATTCTGGAAGGGTGATAAATTTCAGCACTTCTTAGTCTGGCTAGTTGAGAGTTCCCCTTATTCTGGTTTTCTTGGCTTTGCCTGCTGGAGCTACTGACCGCCAGGCCAACGTGATAGCAAATTCTCAGGAAGAAAAACTCAGAACGTCTTTGTTCCTACCACCTGGCAAGAATTGGAAAGCTCTTCTGTTCTACCTTCTAATCTGTGGAGTTGTAAATAATTTATTGAGCTTGTAATTTTCTGTGAGAATGAGATTGGGGAACTTTCAGTCCAAAAAAGACAAGCAGCTGTTGGTCACAATGTAGAATGCAAGACTGAAAATGTAAATCTCTATATTTAAGTTTCTAAAAATGAATGAAGGTGTCAAACTAAAACTGGCCATGGCACTGAGCACCAAAAAGGAAGTTCTAGTTGAACAAAATGTTCATTGCAATCAACCACTTTCACATGGTTTCTTTTCTTCTTAAAACCACCACTTGCACGAGGAACTTTCTCACTGCTCACTCCGTCAGGCTCATGTTTTAGTTTTCCTCCTGGGGCAAAGAATGGGGGAGAATCCTTCTTGTCAAGAGCACAAACTTAATCTCTAAATCATCAAAGACTCCATGACTCAGGAGCTTTCTCCCCTGGTCACGTCAGCCACTGCCAACAGCTTCCTCTCCTCTGTTTGCAGCCTGCTGCACTGCAGCTAGGAGCGTGGGCTGCTCACGTCACAGCCCACTGACATGCTGATGATGAAAGAAGAGGGAAAGCTATTTGTACGTCTCTAATAAACTGTGAGATGTAGTGAAAAAATTCAGGATTTAAGTCACCACCAGCTTTAGAAAGAGAAGTCTTCAGAGATTCTGATGTACTTCTAATATTTAAAAGAAATCAGATTACTTTTACCTTCTACTCTCCCAAATATTAATAGATTGCATATTATTTTCGGGGAGGAAAACAGTTAATGGTTTTTATTGGCTTTGGATGATTTTTACTAACTAGAACTATTTAGAATTGGAGTTTGCAACAAGCATCACATTTTTGGTATTTATTTTTCTCAGGGAAAGCAAGGAAATGAAACAGAAAACACTGGTTTTGAGCTATACATATAACATGTCTGTCTGCATATATGCTGTTGAATATATTATAAATGTGATAACGATGTACTGTATTGCATCAGGTTCTTCCCTTTATCTGTGTATGTCATTAAAAATTTGGCTCGATACCTTATGGGAAAACTCCCTTCTTGAGTAGTATTGTGTTTTGCTGGTTACTGAAGTTTTAGGATTTCTCATACATTGCTTCAAATCTGGTTTATTGCTTCTGATCTAAAGAAACACATTTCCTATGATATTAATCTGAAACCTCAATTTAAAAAGTGCTCCATATCCAAATCTGCTTGCAGATAGTCAGGAAATGTCAGTGGTGGTGTACACAGCTACGGGGCCAACAGAGAGAGGAAAAAAAAAAAGAGAGTTGCATTTTGTGAACTCAGACCTCTTTGTTTCAAGAATGGTCTTGGGGGATTTCTTCAGAAATACAGTCTTATCTCAAGGCACAGTTCGCTTACAGCGGGTGGTAAAGGTTGGCTATGTATATGTTCCCTGTTCCTGCTTTAGAGTGTAAGACTGTTTGTTCTGCTTCCTCTTGTGGCTGAAAACAAGCTGGCTCACGGACAGTCCAACTCTGCATTCCCACTAGTAGAGATAAAGAGTGAAAAAGAGGGTTGTTATCTACTTCTTGCTGTTCAATGGCACAAAACGAGTTGGTGGTTAATGTGCAGATGCACACGCCACAGAAACATTATGGCCGGAAGAAAACTACAAGATAAACTCCACTGAGCTGTTTGGAGGCTTGTTTCTTGCCAGCGGAGCAGGCGCTTGGCAGCCCTTGTGGGGAGATCTGCTGTGACGTTCCTGTCTGCAGAAGACACTATGGTGTGCTCTTCCTTTCTCTTGCTGTCTTTTGACTCTGCGTTTGCAGAAGAAAGATTTCAGGATCCAACTTCAGCAAGGATAGTGGAACCAAGCTCTGTGTGAAACAACACAAAAGTGACGGGTTTTTTCCTTGCTGAAAAGTATTTATTTAACATCTAAGCAGTAATTACGGCATGTGAAACTCCACCTGCCAAATTGCTATGTCGCATGGCTTTTGCAGGGGACTCACAAGTGCAGCTGAGACCTTTGCAACCCACCTCTTTCTGCACACATGGCTGTCTCGCAGGTAACTGGAAGCAGCCTGACTCTCAGCTGCCAGAACTGCTGAGCAGCACAGCGAGACTTGTGGCATGCAGAAACCTGAAGGGCCCTGGAAAGTGCCCTTGCATGCCATGCTCGCAGGTTCACTGTCTCAGTTGTATGGGTTAAAATACCTGCTGAATCCAGACAGGGACAGAGCACTGCCCTCTGGCTGTACTTCTCAATTTGGGCACCTCTATCTAAGACAAGATATATTATGGCCTCTTCAGCCCTTGTGACCTGTTCAGACCCTTCAGACCCTCTCCAACTTCTCGCGGAAGTCCAGCTGAGTAGTACTCTGGGGTTATGTTTACGGGTATAACACATCACACATGCAGAAGCAGTGTCTTCTGAGCATTTCAAGGCTTCGTTCATGTTTTTTTGAGCATTTGTGATTATTTTTTTTTTCTGCCTACATTGTAGCATATGATAGAGAGCTTGAAAAAGCTTTCTCTTGTTCTTCACGTGAGCCATGGTCCCTGTGTGCTTTTACCATATTAGAGAAACACTGATTTCTAATGGCCTGACACTTGTCTGGTTGAAAAGAGACAGAAGGCAACTCGTAGGAGCCGGTGGTGGATTTCGTGTATTTTGAGGCAGTCTGCGTGATGATTTCAAGTGCTGTTCAACACGACTCATGTGTAGAAGCTATTCATTTTAGATGCAGGTCATGTTCTCCTAATGCACGACAAGTTATACATGGTGCCGTAGGTCATGTATCATGATTCTTCTCTCTTTTGCAACAATATGTGTAATATTTTTAGTTCCAGTACCTCTTGCAAAGAGATTCTTTTATAAAGCCCGAGTACAAAACTGCAGCCACTTCATACATAATGGGAAATTGAGTGATTAGCAGAATCAGGTTATTATTCTACTTCCTTAAATGTTGTGACTACATAACTCCATTTGTAGTGATCAGTCCATGTCCAATAGTTTAATAGCATTAGCTACCATGAGTATTATTATACCAGGGTTTTTTTCTGAGGTCTTTGTAATTTGATTTAACAGTGCTGAGGCTGTTAGGCATAACGCATTTAATAGTATCTATCATGTGTTGTGCAGTCGCTAAAACCTGAAGAGTTAGTAGGCTACATTAAATAAAAATGGAGTCCAAAGCCTGTGGATGAAGTAAATACTTTCCAGGAAGAGAAAGGAGGAATCTTAAGCCTCAATAAACATGTGTACTCCTCACAGGGTACTTCATGCTCAAGAACGAAAGCTCATTGATAGCACTGGGGTGCTTGCTTTCATTGCAGCACTAATTCAGATAAACTGCTATCCAAGCGAACTCGTCTTGACTTAGCTTGGCAAGTGTGACCGTCAACACAAGAAGACTCTAGAGCTGCACAGAGTTACACTGCAGAGTAGCTTTTACCCTCATATTACAAACGTGATGACAAATCTGCCTGAAAATCTTCTCTCTCTCCCTGCTGCAGCTGATTCAACTGTTCATGTGATTCAACTCTGAACTGTGTCTGAGCGAACCTATACTCGTGAGATGGCTTCACCTTCTACAGGAGAAGAAGGGATGGCTGACTGGGTGTAGGAACGTCTTCAGCTGGATCTTCTGGTGATGGACTAGTACCATGGAACCACTGCCTGGTGGGTCAGTGAGGATAAGCCTGGGAGCTCATAGATTATTGCAAAATGAGCTTCTATACTCTGCTGTCAGTCTGCCCCTGCCCTGGTGGGAAGACCGTTACCAACACATCTGTATCTTTGCTTCTCACTGGCCTCTCTGGAGTGTACTCCCTCTCTCCCCTGTCTAGTGTGAAATCCCAGGATCAACCTTCTTGTGTCTTTAATACTCAACAGTTTTTACTGACCGTGGCTCTCCAGGTAGTTCAGCATCTATGACACTTTGCTTCTGGGACTGACAGCAGCAGGCAAACATAGTGACTGACATTTGATTGACCCCTGCTCTCTGGAGAGGTGGTCTAGATCAGTCAACTGAAACAAAGTGAATGGCTTCCTGTTTAGTTGGTATGCAGAAAAGCAGAATTGTGCCCATTACTCATGCTGGGCTTAAAGGAACAATTCACAGTCAAAGGTCTTCATATCTCACCAACAATCTTCTAGAAACTCTGGTTGATAAAATCTTGTGCTAACTCTTTCCTCCTTGTTTTCTTTTTTCCTTTATACAGTATAACATAGCAATCTCCAGGAGAGATTGCACTATTACAGGCTTCCAGCTCTGGAGCAGGTGTTTATTTATTGCTTCATTCACTGAAAACTGTTCCGTGACTGTGTGGGTTTTTTTTTTACTAAAACATTACGATTTTTATTCCTCCTTGTTAGGGGATATACTAAATTGTTCAAGGGGATATATTAAAATATTCACTCTAGTGAAGGTTTAATGTCCAGAAAACTTTGCACTTCAAAATGACTTTCCTACTGCCTAGATTTCCTCTTGGTATCTTAGCAGTGTCTTTGTCTGCAGTTGTGCTTTAATCTTCCTCCTAGAAACCTCAGTTAGGAGTTCACTCCGAGCTCCTGCTGTTAGCCAGCTCTGGATTCAAACCTTGGGGGGGTTGACTTAGATGTCAAGATTAACTGCCCGCCTGAGGAATTTCTGTGGTCTCATTTGCCATGGTGGTCTCAGATGACCCAGGTAGGGTTCACATATTACTGACCTGAGAAGTGGTGAAAGTGCAGTCTAACACATTAACGTACAGCATGACTTATCAGTGCACCCACCTCTTCATTTACACCTAACAGTCCTAAGGCACCTCCGCAGGCAAGAAATTACTGGGCACAACCAGGAGTCAGTCTTCTTGACAAAATAATATGTCTGCTTTCCTCTCTTCAGTGTCCCAAAGAATTTTGAGCCCTCTTGTGAATAGATGTTATTCTTTTTTACTTTGAACAGCTACTTGATTTTTAAACGACAAAATTTGTCACACCAGTAAGTGTATACTTTTTTTTTGATTGACTGCAAAATGCTATCTTTCCTTGGTTTTTTTGTTTTTTTTTTTTTAAGTTGCACTTGCAGAATATCCTATTTCACTGACCAGGCTGGCAATTGGAAGCAAGTATGTTTGTAAAACAAACCCTAAAATCTGCTGAGTTTGTAACAGAAGCATGATGCCAACATAAGCAGTTTTATCAGAGCTCGTGAAACAACCGTAATAACCTTGAGATCTTCACAACAGAAAGCAGCAACAGTTTATGACACATTTTAGATTAGTTTGTTTCCCTTATGAATAAAATGTAGGCCTCCTTCCTCTCCACCAATAACAAGAAATAATGGGACTGGAGTTGAGGCAGTTGTTCTAGGCAGTCTCAGGATCAGGACAGTCATCTACAGGGCGCCGGTCTGTGGCTTTTCCCCATACAGAGTAGGTGTATCACAGGGTCTTTGGTTTCAAGTAAAGTGAAAATTCAGAATTGAAAACTCCGAGCAAATATGAAAGGCAGCAAAATCCTAATTAGCTGCTTTCTGGTTTGCAAAAACAGACTTGCAGATTTCATACAGTACCAGTGAAGACACCCAACTTTGTTACCTGTAGAGCAACAGAAGGTAAAAGAGATTAAAGCCAAATATTTGTTTGCATTATTAGACAGGGATGCTAAATCTGTCAGGAACAGAATGTATAACAGTGCTCACAGGGATTTCTGTTCTCTGTTTGAAAAGAAACCAAATGGTATACTCAGCTCTTACACTTTCATTCCAAAAACAATTCGGCAATTTTTTATATTAAAAAACTACTGCTTAAATATTTTTCAGCCTGTAGAATTTACAACCAAGAGTTTAAAAAAACCCCACAGATTGACAAGCTCTCTAAGCCTCTGATGTTACTATGTAACAAATCAGATAATATCAGTAAATGTCAAACTCCTTCACAAGCTTGCTTTTAAAGGCTGGAGGTCCTAACACTGGGGACAAAACAATGCTCTTTCGAACACCAAACAGGAGTTCTGTCTTCTCCATGATGAATGAGGAGTGAGCGGACACGTCTTCACTGTGGAAGCTGTCACAGAAGTTAGGTCTGTGGTTAGGGCTGTGATTTTGGAACGTATTTTAATTTCTAATATGTTTACTGTATTCCAACCCTGCTCGTTAATTAGAGGTGCTTGGAGTAAATGTGACTTGCCAGCTGTATAGTCTTGCCAGAAGAGATGGGATTTCAGAATTTTTTCATGGTCGATCTCCAGTTACTACTAAGGGATGACATGAAAAAGATTTCCTGGAAGCTGTGATCATCGGAAGGGAAGGAAGGTAGACTTAGATCTTGTTATGGTGACTCATGTTCCCTCTGGAACAGACATGAAACAATCTATGAGGAACTACCTCCTGCACCAACTAAGACACGAAAGCTAGTATAGCATGACCAGACCACTTTTCAAATGACATTAAAAGCAGCATACGGTATTGGCACTGTGTGATTTACGCTAGCTGGCTGTTTGGTTTTGGCTGAAGTTACAGCTTTTCCTCAAGCACGGTGTACAAAGGAATTGAATCAGTCACCCGTTATTCAAGGGAAAATGAAGTTCCTTGTCCTGCAGAGGACCTCAGGTTTGAAACCACCTGGGTTAAAAAGCCCCCCCCCGATCTCGGCAGTAGCACAGGACCTATAACAGTACCTGGCTGTCTCTAGGGGTAGTGCTGGCATGAGAGCTGATGGCTTAAGACAAAAAGGGAAATTGCAGTCAGTGTTATTAGTGGCTGGCTTCACTGGGAGCAGGAACAAGGCGTAGTTAAAGATCTACTATTTTCCTACACACTGAACTTTTAACTAAGTAACCAGAGCCTAAGGTGGCAAGTTCTTGCATGTAAGTATTTGCTATGGATGGAAAAGCTGCTGACACTTGTATCTCCTTGAAATCAGTAACATGGCTCCCGTCGTCTTCGGGGAGAACAGAAGCCAAAGCTGCAAATCCTATCGGATAATTATAAATGAAACAAAGAGTTGCAGTGTGCAGTAAAACCCCACATGGCTGTGGTTCAGGAAAGCGCTCGGTGTTCTTTGTCAGGGAAGTAAATCATGTGGCAGCAGGAGACATTTTCAAAATTTTAAATGCTCCTCAGGAAAACTAAACACAATTTTGACTGTGCAAGTTTATGTACTCCATACCTTCATGGAATTTTTCCACCTTTTAGGAGTTTTTTTTGGGGGGGGGGTTAATCACAAAAACCCTTGTCCCTTCTTTTAATATGTTTCAGTGTGTATTTGTTTCCACAGCTGATCACTGAAGCCCCAAGAAGGCAACAGCTGTTGTGAGTGTATAATCAGATTGCCCAGCTAATTACTGCTTTTAAATGGACTGGGAGGTGTGTGTGGGGGGTGTTCCCCTCTCCTTCTTGTGATTTCAGTGTCAATGACATTGTTAATAAATTCTTAATGAGGAAGACTGTTATAAAAATGTTGGGTAAGCTAGCTCTTCTTTTATATTCAAAGCACAGCACAGAATTAAAATGCACTGTGGATAGAATCATAGCTTCATTTAACTTGTCTCAACCTACCCGCTCTGTGCTGAAATGAATATATCCTGCTTTTCATTTGATGCGTCCTGTTGTGTTAAATGTACCATACTGATCTAAAAGTGGCAAATTCTGTGGGTGCCTGGAGTTGTTATCAGAGCCAGACGCTGCACGCTTGCAAGACATGCCTCCACACAGCTCCTCTAGTTAGAAGAAAAAGAAATGTGTAAAATGATCTCACTTGTCCTTTCAAAACAGGTTTCTAATCCATTTCCTTACAAAGAAACCACTGAAAATACAATTTTCCCATTAAAGTTGACTATCTATTACTCATTTTTTCTGTAACGTTCCCTGGTTTATTCATGGTGTGATCATAGTTAATCAGGGAATAGCACTGGAATCTGTAAGGAATTTCTAAAATTAGTTGGAAATCATTACTTTTAAAACCTGTTATTCAGGATCATTCCTCAACATTAATTTTCAAAATATACTGTTTTTTTCCCAAGGGTTTTCCCACCCAGCTGTGGTTTTGATTGTTTTTTGGGTTTTTTTGGGGAGGGGGTGGGGTGGGGTTGTTGGGTTTGGGGGTTTTTTTGTTTGGTTTGGTTTGGTTTTTAAGGAATACAATTCTTAAAGATAGAGTGTTATATTTAAGAATCACTAACCAGAGGTTGAAATCTTCTGGAAGCCTTCACCTGATAGCCTCTGCTGAGCAGCGCTGGCAAATAGGGGGGAAAAAAAAATCCAAACAAAAAATGGAAACCCTGCAGATTTTTAAAGCACACAATGTTTAACAGTTTGGCATGTAAATTAACCTAATTCCTTCAGGAATGTGGCATTTTTAAGGAAATAGATATTTATGGTAAATTCTCATTTTTTAGAAAATGGACATGTATCATCAGCTATGTGGAGAAGTCCTGCTCTGTTGTGCATGATGTTAATTGGCCTCAGAATACAGAGAACTATTTAGCTCCTGTTTATTGCTGGGGGAGGAAGGCTACGTAAACTTCTGCTTATCATACCAGGGCCCCACAAGCCATGAATCAGTCTCCCTGTAGAAGATAATGACATTTGCTTTAGAATCCATAGTGTTTCTGAAAATACAAAATAATAATTTATTCTTTAGCCTTCTGTTTTCTGAGACTTTAGCACTTTCGTTTTCTGTGCTTTGATCTGCAACTCTGAGGATGTGAGTAATTTTAAAGGGGAAGTGGAGTTTCTTTGTTGACCACAGAAATGCAAGAGCTGGGCTTTTATGAAAGATAATCTAATATTATGAAACTAGTGATGAAGCCATCAGAATTGGTGTGGCTGAGAGGACAGCCTTAGAGCGGGAGAAGTACCAGGTGCTAATGAACGGAGTGAAGGGGATATAAATAATTCTGAGCTCTGGCATTGCATCCCAACAGCCAAGTGCCTGCATCCAGAGTTCAGCTTAATTGTTCTTTTTCCTTGCAGGCACCAAGCAAATGTTTGGCTTGTCTGTATTGCTGGGCAGAGATTTAGCTTATTTAGCTAAGGTGAGTCTATCTGATGATTTCTAGCCACTTACCACCTGGACCCTCCTCAAAACTTTTCTTTTCAATGGTCTTTTAGACAAAGATTTGGTACTTATGTGTCTCTAAGGTTATGTTTTCTTTAAATATGCTGTTGGTGTGAGAATGTGGTGAGTATATGCAGTAATGAAAGTACGCACACTTCTGACCTATATGCAGGGACTGGAGTTGTGGATCAGAAAGGGAAAGAGCTTTTCCTTTCTTTTGGAAGGGATATCCCAGCTCTTGTCATTGCAAATGTTGGAGCGGTGCCTCTGTGACTCAGTAGGTAAGCTCTGCCAATCTATTAGGTAAGTTGTTCACCGTGGACTTTGATTAACTTTTGTTCAAATTTAACTTTCTCTTGGAAAACCTAGCTGTTTGTTTTCTGTTGTTGCTACAGTTGTGGTTAATACCTTGAGAGCTACATTATAAAAATGAATAAATAAATGATTGTATTGATATGGATTTTTGTTTGACATCAGCAAGCTATATTCATGACTACCAACAGCTGAAGCAGCCAGATGTGTGTGTACGTGCGTGGTTTTTCAACCACGTAGGCTTTTGCACAATAAATCCATTAGTGCTGATTGCTTCCCTGTTTCTAAAAGGCCCTGCTTTTTCACTTCATTTTGCTATCTCTGACTCTAATTCAGCAAATAGCTTTTAGTAAAATCCTAAAGACTAGGACATTTGTGAATTATGTAATTTAATGCATAAGTCACAAAATAGCAGATGAACTTGTTAAGGTTGAGTCATGACTTTATTGCCTGCATTTTCTAGATGTAAAATGGATCTTTATGGGGGTTTTTTGGTTTGGTTTTTACCTCCAACTTTATTCTGTTCTGAGTGACAGATGCCTTGTCTGTTTTATGGCTGGGAAGACATACTGTATGAAAAAGGCACCTGCTTTCTCTCTGGGTTTAGTACGCATTTTTAATTGTATTTCCTCATTACTACCTGTGAAACCTCACACTTTTTTTTTCTGAGCAAGTTGTAAATATGGCTTCAGTATATGTCATGTTTAAGCAAGGAGAGTCTTTCTTGGCATTTTTCACCAGGTCTGAGAGTGGCTCGTGCACACCTTGCAAAACAGGGGCAGCACCCCTGGCGTTGTGGGGATCCAGCTGCCACTGGTGGTGTGTCAGAGCAGAGCTGGGACCAGGAAGCATGTGTGGTACAGTCTTTTGGTAGTAGAACATCCTCCTCTCTTGAAGGCATGATTTCAGTTTCCAAATGGTAAATCATTTAATGGAGGTTTATCACCTTGGGCTTGAAACGAAGCCCGCAGCTTGAAAGTCAAACCTCTCTCACAACAACTTGTATACTGCTTTAGAGTGTGGCAACTGATGGCAGCTAGAGAGAGAAGAGATTTCCCCATGACCCCAACTATTTATTTCGTACATTTACCAATGCCTTTGTACATTTCTCAGCACCCAAAGCTGCTTTTGTGACTAAGCTGTTACAACACCTCCCTGCCAGCAGAAGCACAGGTCTTCCTTCCTCTCTGCGTCCCTCCCACTGCCTAGTCTCCAGCTCTCCCTTCTTCCCACTGCTACTTATGGGAACACTCTGCAGAGAAGGACCTGGGAGTCCTGGTGGACAACAAGTTGAGCATGAGCCAGCAATGTGCCCTCGTGGCCAAGGTGGCCAATGGTATCCTCGGGTGCATTAAGAAGACCGTGGCCAGCAGGTCAAAGGAGGTTATCCTCCCCCTCTACTCTGCCCTGGTGAGGCCACATCTGGAGTTCTGTGTCCAGGTCTGGGCTACCCAGTTCAAGAAAGACAGGGAACTACTGGAGGGACTCCTGCGGAGGGCTACACAGATGATTACTGAACTGGAGCATGTCTCGTATGAGGAAAGGCTGAGCAAGCTGGGTCTGTTTAGTCCAGAGAAGAGAAGTCTGAGAGGGGATCTCATCAACACTTATAAATATCTAAAGGGTGGATGTCTAGAGGATGGGGCCAGACTCTTTTCAGTGGTGCCCAGTGACAGGACAAGGGGCAATGGGCACAAACTGGAACACAGGAAGTTTCATCTCAATATGAGGAAAAACTTCTTCACTTTGAGGGTGACCGAGCACTGGCACAGGCTGCCCAGAGAAGTTACGGAGTCTCCTTCTCTGGAGATGTTCAAAACCCACCTGGATACAATCCTGTGCAACCTGCTCTAAGTGATCCTGCTTTAGCAGGGCGGTTGGACTAGATGATCTCCAGAGGTCCCTTCCAACCCCTACCAATTTGTGAATCTGTGACTGGTCAGGGAGCTGGGGCAGCCCAGTGGCTTGGCAACACAGGGCCAGAAGAGGAGGAAGGAAGAGAAAGCTGGGGCAGGGGAGGAGATGCCATTCCCTTTTGATGGTTCTGAGATCAGCTAGCGCCAAAGCCGTAAGGCGTGTAGCTTCACCCAAAGTTTCATTTTTCTCATCCCTTGGGTGGTTAATCGATGAGCCTTTCACATTGCCACGCAATACAGAAAAATATTTTCTGAAGACTTGAGGAATGCAACTGGATGATAATGAGATTTGAAAGCATATGATAGGTTCTTCCTCAGGGAAGAAGTTGTCACAGTTCCTTCTCAAGATCCCAGCCTTTTTTACAGTCTCCCCAAATATACCCTAAAGCAAAAGACAATGTAGCTTCCAAACGGGATGGGTCCAACAGATCCCTCAAGGCAAGGTCTGTGAGTCAAGCTCTTACTCATTTCCATGGACGTGCCAAGGAGTCTGTTTTTTAAGGCACATACCTTCCAGGCAAGAAGTGCTATCAGAAATAATTGTAGTGATGCGGCTCTCTCTTCAAAACAAGCCAGCATTTGTTAGTTCACTGGACATAGTTGGCAGTGTCCTTCGATTAGAGGGCTGAGTCAAAATTCAGATTATGCCTACAGATGCAGGAGTAGCCACGCAACAGGCTTTGCTTTTCCCAGGAAACATCTTGTTGTTTTTTCTCCTTCTACGTGCCTCTTCTTATGCATCTTTGCCTACTATGCTATGTCCTTTTAAAATTTTAATTACTGAAACTGTAAGTTTCTGTTATCGGACCTTCTGTTATCTCCACCATGGTCTTTTCCCTCAGGAAAACAGCCCATTCAGTTCTTGACAGATCATTTCATACCAGCCTGCCTTGGGTACTGTTTGCCCACAATTCACTTTCATTCGTCAAGGCTAGTGATTAACTATTTTCCCACCTCTCCCCTGTCCAGCAGCACACAGGAAGCTGGAGAAGCACAAACATAGTTCATAAAAATAATACCCAAAGCCCCTCATTCCTCACTGAGAGTTTATGTAGGCATACAAAAGGGTTGCCCAAGGGCTCTAGAAGTTTTGCATAAAGCAACGAGCTAAATATTTCTAGTTCACATGTGCAAATGGAGCAACATTTCAGGAGTCTGCAACTGATCACCTGCATCCTTGAAGACCGGAGCCTGGTGTGCTGAGGGGAAGAAAGTTGCCCCTTGTGCTTACATACACTTTATGAACTTTGTGAGGACTTCGAAAAAAGGATGATTCTCTTAATGTTTAACCAAGTCAATAACAAGACTGGGAAAACTGTTAATGATATATTTCCCTGAGACTGCAGCTAGAGCAATTTGTAAAATGTTGTGCGATATCCACATGCGTACACAGACTTATCCCAAGGAGAAGTGGGCAGAGGATCACAAGTGGTGTGCAAGGCTTCCCGACTCGCTGCACAAATAATACAGTCAGAGGAGTATCGCTTGGAATGATTCCTTCCAAAAAAACAGTATTATATAAGCACAAAATTCACTCCGGTCATCGTAGGTTTGGTTTCATCTTTGCCTGCCCACACTTGGGGTGAGAGCAATAACTCGTGCCAGAGTCCTTGACTCAGGAACATCCATGTTGTTGTGTTGACTGGACACTTTTGTTATACAAATACTAAATCATATGGAGCACAGGCAAGGAAGAGAACTGGTTTGCACCGGGATGTGGCCCTATGGCGTTCAGTCATTATCTCCATTTATCTCCATTTCAGCCTCGCCTCTGAAGATGACTGCTTTGCTTATGGCCACTGCCTAAGTGCCAGTGGCTGCATATTAATGCCCACTTTGTTCCCTGCCCTTGCATCAGAGGGGCAGATCAGCTTCTCAGCATTAGAAAGCTACTGAGTATCGGAGTGACTAAAGGAGGATGTGGGTTCTGCTGGAGCAAGGCAGCCTGGAGAATTATTTTTGCTGCCTCTCGTGCTCGGTTTGGGCTGTTAGGCTGTCATGTACACAGCTGCTATGAATAGTAAATCTTCACTAAAATAAATATAGCAGCTTTGATAAATGCACCTCTTCTCAAGGAACCTGAGCAGCTAGCATAAATTAGTACAGATATTAAAAGCAGAGATATTTAGTAGAAATTTCTCCTTTTGTGTGTACAGTAGATGCCAGTAAACTTGTCACCTTTGACACGATAGTGATATCTATACCATAAGCAGTCTATAGGCTAACACACTGCCAGCACTGTGGAGTGCTGGAGGAAAGGAGGGTTTTCCTCAGGATGGTTAGGCTTAAAAATGAGAATTTAGACCTTAAACAAGACAGAGATGGCTTTGTTTTTTTCGGTAATGCTTCAGAGGCTAGAGTGCCTGCCACCTCCATTTATCTGCCATAGAAAAACAACAGGCTGTGGGAGTCAGGGCCAGAGCCGTGTTTGCCGAGAGTGTAGCTGTTGCACAGGCAAAGCTCCTGCGGTGCTGGGGCTCTGCAGCTCCTCGCTCTTCTCGTTCTCTAGGGCTCAGTATTACAAAGCGACGGGGCAACTCTGGCCATGCCGAAATCTCTCAGCTTCCATGGAAATTAACTGAAGTGGAAAGTACTGAGCACTTTCCAAGAGTTACCTGACACTCTGCAAGCTGAAGCTGTAGCAGTTTGTCATTTATTTATCTTTCATTTGCATGTTGGCCATCTGGCTGAATGGAGCCTGGTGTGTACTTACACTGAGGCCTCTCAGAATCACTCCGGCATTAGGATGTGGTGATGACACCTCAGTCTAAAAGAAGGCGCACCTGGGTGGTGGGCATATAGTCTGCAAAGCCCTAACTACTCTTTATCATTCTGAAAGGCTGGGGCCAAACTTTCGTGTGCTGCTCCTTTGCTTGGGGCTGTCAAACAAAGGTGCTTGTGAAGTGACAATCTGGAATTTACAATAAAATCTGGTAAATGGAGGAAGGAAGCAAAAAAGAGCAAGCAAACCTACTTACCTGCATACTGTAATTGGTCACTGGCATTCTTATGTTCCCTTCAGACAACTGAATCCTTTTAAAAGAATAGATGTGAGGCTTATGATATCTGATGCTCGCCACAGACTGGAAAGTTTGGAAACTGAATCTCAGGACCTGTGCCTACTGTCTGACTAATGCTTTGTGTCTTTGTTACATTTACTTGATCCAAGGTTCAAATTACAGCTCAGAAACTGACCACATAATGTGATAAAAGAGAAGTTTATCTGTATCAGACATAACCTTTGCGTCTCTTGTGCCTACTCTCTCCCTGGGTGAATTGGCATAGCTTGACAGGACGTGAATGAAAAAGGAAATAAACTATTTCCAAATCTTTCACCAAGCCAAGAGATACCTTTGGTTAAACTTACCCTACTTCTGTTTATTTTCTACCAACATTTGCAAAAGGGGTTTCTTTTTACTCATATTTCAGGGAGCTTTTTTTCATAGACCAGTTTTAGATATATTCACTAGCAGGCAACTGCATAGCTGAAATAACGCATATGATTTAAATGACAAGTCATATGCAACAAATCATGAATTATGGATAGTAGAAGTCAAAAGAGAAGTCACAAGCCCGATGCAACATTTAAATCCTGTTTACAACTTCAAATGAGGCTGCTTAGATTCAGTTGTTTGCATATTTGCCGACAACGTGGCAACCTTTCGGGTTTCCGTGAACCAAAAAGGAATGTCACTGATTTCCTTTGGCTAGTTCTTGCTCTCCATACCTTGCTTTCCAGCCTATTAAAAAAGAAAAGAAAAGAAAAGGAAAGGAAAGGAGAGGAAAGAAAAGAAAAATAGGAAGACACAACAGACAAAGAATCGATAAGTGTCCTTTAGCTGAAACTTAAAAAAGAGCAGGTACTGGCCAATGCTCGCCGCAGAAGTGCCGCCAGGAATTGCCACCTTTGCTGAAAGACTGAGCACAGAGACGCAACAGGCGCCCATGAGAGGTCAATGGTAGCAGCGCCTCCGCCCCCATGTTCCATGGCCCCTGCAGCTGCATGAGCCACACTAAGGGCCCTGCTTATGCGGTATGCCTCTTGTGGTTAAATGCACGGCTTTACTTTCCAAAAGCCTCAGTGTGGTATTTCTCATAAGTGTTAAAATCACACATTAAATTCATATGTCGGCGTGGGTAGAAGAAACACAAAGCACGTTTTGATTAGTTGCAGAAGAGTCTGAGGCTTGGAATAAAAGTATCACAGCAGAATGAGTTATACCTCCACTTTGGGACCAAGGTCGTATCTTTTATATATAGCAATCAGCTAACATACGTAGTTGTTTGTTTGCATGTTCTGGCACAGAAATTGGTGTGATATTGATCTAACACAACCTTTCTCTTCAGGGTCATGCTGCACAACATCTGCTCTGCACATACCAGCCCCTGCCTCTCTGGCACCAGGGGCGTAGCTGGCTGATGCAGGGAATTCATTTAAGCAAAAGGGGGGAGGCAAAACCAGCTGACATATTGCGCTTGGACTGTACTGTGTCCCTGGTTACCTCCTCTGCAGATCAGCTATCAAGCCAAACGCTTTGCCACCCCTTCTTCCCAGTCCTCTCACTTCCAGCCAGCTTCACTGCCTGTTCTTCCACTTGTCCTTCATCCCTGGTTTACCACCTTCAACCTTTGTTTCCCCCTGTACTTCCTTTCCTCCCCCAGATAAAATTGTGATGGTCTGTTGTCTCCCCTCTCCTTCTACTTTTTACCAGTGGGCCTATCTGCAGCACAAGCCCCTTGGAGCAAAGATTGGCTTACTGTGAGTTTGTGCAGTGCCCACCACACAAATGACCCAATGCAATCGGAGTCCCCTTGGTGTTGCTTAACCAGCCCATCCCCTGCACAGGGACAGCACTGCCCACCCTCTGACAAGGGTGACTTTGACCCCTGCTGCAGACGCTGTCTCTGAAGGCCCAGCTGAAATCACAATTTACACAGGAGCTGCCTGATGATGAGCATCTTCTCTGAGCAGTAATTAATTCTGTGACAACTCCCTTAAGTGTTCACCTCTTCCTTTTACCCTACCTCTGCTCTCCTGCAGCTCCACGGCTTTTCCACGCCATACCTCCGACAGCCACCGGAGCAAGGCGCTCTCTGTTTTCTTGCCCAAGCCTTTACGGGCTCAGTGGCAGCTCCAGGTGTAATTTCCTCACGCTCCTAGGACTGCTGATGCACAAGTGGCACAGGAGGAGCAGAGAAGAGCCACTCTGTTTCTCACAAGCGAGCAGAGCTGTCCCAGGCTGGTGGCCTCTTTCTGCTCCGGCTTGCCAGTCTGTTGCCTGCTGCTTCCTCCCCTGCCTGAGGTGAGGGAGCTGCCTGCCTCCTTCAACAGCCCGGGCTGGCCCAGCTTGCCAGAGCAGTGCTGGGAGGCAGGGGTCGGCAGTGCCTTTCCCTCAGCACCCGGCACTGCACCTGTCTGCAGGCTTCTGGGACAAGACATGGGCTCCCGTGAGACTTCCCAGGCTTGCCTCCAGAGCCTGGTGATTCCAGTGCCGAGGAGATTTGGAGATTGGCCCGGGGCTGAAGAGGCACTGAGCCACACGCGGGGAGCAGAGCAGGGTCTCATGCACCAAGGAAAACAAAGCAGAGCACTTGAAATTCCCACTGTGTTTGATGTCCATTAAAATCAACCAAGATACTGTTTTTCCTGTTAATACTCTGCTAACGTGCTGGGGTTTGAGGGGGGTCTTATGGCAAAGAAAAATGCTGGGGATGGGTCTGTGGGAAATGGTCCCAGAAGGCTGATGCTCACATAGAAAAGGCAGAGGGATGCCTCCTTCCCTGAGGCCCTTTCCAAAACACCTTCCAGTCCTTTATGGGGACTTTGCACCTGCTTGTCGTCCTGCCCCTGTAAGCAGCTGCCTGGCTCTCACTGTTACCCTGGGATCTCCCTCACTTCCCCCTTCTCAGCGTGGGGAGATCAGGGCTTTTTGAGGGGCCGCTGGAACCTGTGTTTGCAAAAGTGGCTCTTCCTACCCTCTGCTCCAGACCAGCCAACAACCAGAGGTAGCAAAGTTGTCCCCTTCTTGCCAGAAGAAGTAATGTGAACCCTATGCCAGTCTTGTACCTCTGCCACAGGGTTGATTTTAATGATTCCGTACCTTTGCGGGGCAGAGAGTCTCGACCCTGAGCTGCCTGTGCAGTCTGCTCTAACCCTGGCTCAGAGCTGTCAGCCACCCATCAAGGAGCCTGCTTACAGAAATGCCATAGGAAAGTGAGGCTGGGTACTGCTCAGAAAGGCAGGCATTGCTGTAAGTGAACCATGCTTTATTTGTAGCGTTTGCTTTTACTCATGACACGATGTCACGCAGCCTGTGGCCTTATTGGGTAGTTTAGGAAAATGAATACTTATGGTCAGTACCAGCCAGCTGATCCATTCCTATCTGGAGGCAAATTTCATGCTGGAAAATGTGCATGTAGTTAGCTGACAGAAAAGAAACAAAGGCAAAGATTTCTCTAGTACAGAGAAAGATTTTTTTGTATAAAATGATGCAATTATAATGAGCCCTATTCATTAGCTCTTTTTAAAAAGTCGTACACCTTCAGAGATAACGATCTTTACATTTTAATTCCATTTCTAAGTGACTTGGTTTGACCTGTTTTGCTAGAAATAGTAATCCCGCTCATGAATACCATCTGCCCATTCAGACCGCTCATGTACCAAATAATATCTTCAAGGCTGGAGCTTATGGCTTTAACTATCACATGATACACAGTCCCATGCCTCTTAATCAGAACATCAAGTGATTTATTCAATGTGCTTTTTTATTTCCTGCCACGGCCTGCCCTCTCAGAAGTTTCCAACAGCTCGAGGCAGCCAGAATTCACTGTCAGGGCTGTCTCCTTTCTGACTGGCGATGCTTTTATAAGCAGCAGCCCTTTCCGCTTTAGATGACTGTGTTTGTTTCTCTCCTTGCAAACTTCCCACAAAGTGGTGAACATTGTCAGACGGAGCATGTAATGCTGCAATGAAGGCAGCAAGATCTCCCCTGCCTCCAAACACTGCAACCTGCTTTAAGGAAGGACATCGTTTATTTGTACCACACCTGGCACAATGGGACCCTGAATGGGCTAGCCTTTAGGCAGTGCCGCAGTGTAAATGTTAATAGATTGACAGGATTGCATGAGTAAAACTACTTGGTGTTTCCATGTCACATTACTATGGAAAAGCTCAGTCTGTAATATATTTGGGAACTGGCATTTTTGTATGTACATGGCCATGACCTGAAAATGTCATCTCCTAGGTGAGCCATGTGTCAATCAGTATGCTAGTGAATGCTTACCTCGAGCTCGCTTGCAAGATGAGTGGTCACAGTGATTTAGATGCATACAGAGCATTCATTTAGTCAAATTTTCTGCTGGAAATGTAACTAGACCTAACTACCCAAAATTTGATCCAATCGCCAGACTTTAAATCCAGCACTTTTTATATCAAAGTGCTCCTGACCTTTTGCAGTTCTATTGGAAGATCTATTCAAAGAACAATTTGACCAACAATGAACGAATACTATAGAAAGCAGGAAAAATCCCAGGTTGTTGGGTCCCTAATTTTAAGTGTTTGGTTTGTGTAGGACAGTGTGCAGTGACTTTTTACTTCACATCAGCTGTAGTTAAGGTTTATGCACCAGACCTTTTACATGAAACTGCTGTTTGATGCCAGCGCAGACCCACTGTGCATACAGCAGGGGACGAGGCAGGGATGGACAAGAAGGGATCCTGCATGACAGTGTACGTGTCTTTGTCGGTCTGTGAGACCTTGGAGGGCAAGGGCATGTAGTGAAGTTAGAGCGCTGACCCCAATTCAGCCTTCTTCTAGGCATGAAGGACAGATAATGTCCAGGGAA
Source organism: Balearica regulorum gibbericeps (assembly GCF_011004875.1). Classification (NCBI taxonomy): domain Eukaryota; kingdom Metazoa; phylum Chordata; class Aves; order Gruiformes; family Gruidae; genus Balearica; species Balearica regulorum. The sequence continues at coordinate 83,583,647 of NC_046186.1, read as the reverse complement.
GAGTACATGATGCCGTGTTCCCATGGGAAACGTGTATCTCCAAATATGTGGCAGGTCTTGGCTTGACTGATCAGATTAATGACAGGCAATGATGTTACACCATGCTGACTCCAAAGATCTTCTGGATAGGCCCTGTATATAAACTACATTTCCCCAGTGTTGATCACAGCATGGCCTGTCTTCACCTTTGACTTCGATTTTGGTGGTAGAATCGCTGATGATGTTTCCATCGACCAACTCCCCGGGAACATCTGTGCCGCAGTCAAAGAACAACAGGCTTTCCCTTTTTCTTGGATACATGTTTCTGCCTTTCATTTCTGTGTTATAGGCCTGCCTTTTCAGACCAAAGTGGTTTGCTTGTGAAAACTTTCCTCGTGAAATCAAGGGTCTTGCCACATAAAGACTTGACATTGTGGGCAGAGACCTTGAAAGGATTTTTTCACATCTTAAAAGTTCTTACAATCCTGTAAGCTAAGGAAGCACATCACTAGCTCTTTCCTAGGGCAAACAGAGGCCAAAGCTACTGAGGAAACTGTTGAAGAGCTGAACACAGATCTCCTGACTCGTAGCCTGCGACTATAATCATAAGACTCTCATTTTAGTAATAATTCATCCCATTTTATTCATGAAAAGCAGCAACCAAAACCAGAGTGAAATGAGACAAAAACGTCTTTCATTGGAAAGTGCTTAAATATTAAGATTAAGGATGTGGGTTGATGTTTGTTTTTATTTTATGTCAGGGTGAAGTTAAGGAAGGGAACTTTCTTAGCATCTTCTTTCAAAATGGATCTCTCCCTGAATGTACATGCACGATTTAATTCTGGCCAGTTTATCAAAATGACAGCCTCCATCTGTGACTGAGTTGTGTTGTGTTTCTCTTACAGTTCTACGAGCAGAATATAGGAGCTGTTACACTGTACACAGGGGAGGGAGGGAGGCTGTTGCGAGAGCAGTGGAGCATACAGCTGAGGATACCACCCCCAGCCTTTCCTGACTCTTAAATGACGTTCTAATTTATGTGTTTGAGGTGGAACATCACACTGACGCTGAAGAAGCGGAGTCCTCCGGGATGAGTCATTTGTGTATCCTGTGATTGTGGTTTTATTTATCAGCCTGCCAAGATAAAGATTAGCATCCTTCGAAGGATGACTAAAAATTGTCGTTATGTTGCAGCTAAATCAGCATCAGCTGTCTATGTTAGTATTATCTTCTAATTTTTGTAATCTTTCTCATCCATCTCTTAGAGAAGCAGATGTCTAGCTTTCTTAAAGGGCCTAGCATTGCTATTACTGGCAGGGACAGCATTAGTGTTACTGAGGTGACACTTCTTGTGACATCCAAAGTGTTAGAGCATGATTTCCTGAGTGTGTTCAGTACAAGTAGGATGTGTTAAAGCAGCTGGTATGCAGACTGCATGCCACAGGGGAGGGCGTCTGGTCTCCAGTATTGCCTTCTGAAAAATAAGTATTCAAGAACTGACCTGGTAAGTCAGCACCAGTGTAAGCAAAACTGACCTCACTTATGCACTGTAAAGACAGTAAATCTGTAAATTCCAGATGCATATTCTGTCTCCACGGTGTTTATATCATCAATTCTGTCTATAGTCACAGTGACTTGGACACCAGTCCCAGCTACCTGAAGCAGGAGCTTCTTGTAAGTTTTCAAACGGAAGCCTCGTACAATGGGAGAGGATGGAGTACTGTTACAATCTGCTGGGCTACTCCACTCAGTCGCCCAGGGCCAGCACCAGTTTAAAGTCTTTTTCTCACTAGAGAGATGAAGGTGAATGATCAGCTTTCATTTCCTGCTGGTAATGAATAGCTGAGAGATAGCTGAGCTGATTTCAGGACATGCCAGAACTGTGTAGGAAGAGCCAGAGACTCAAAGATGGCTCCTGAAATTCATGATGTTGTCGTCAGACACCTTCGAGCGGCAGCCTGATGGGATGGCTCCATGCTGGACCTGAAACGGCTCTTTGCAACCTCTTTGAGATCCAGACTCGGACCATAAACTGATGTTCCTGGGTCCCAAAATAAGGAATAGCAACTGCAGAACTGCTGGGTGGGGAAATGAGTCTATCTGTGTCCCCATCAGGAGCTTGGCACTACTGCACCATAGCTCTGCCAGTTTGAAAAGGACCACAGCGGTGGTTACCTGGAAACTTCTATTTTCCCCTTGGCAGTATGGCTCAGACAGTGGCTGGTGGCTGGGAGACCTGCGGCGGGCACTGCTGCAGCGTTTGGAGGCAGAGGCAAAAGGTACAGCAGCACTCCTGGGAAAGGCGGGTGGATGAGCTCCCCAAGAAACCTCAACAGGAACCTAAACTGTCTGTTTAGGTCTGGAGACCCATAACTTATACTGATCTGTGGTGATGCAGACATTAGAGGGCTGTTGTGGAAAGGGTTAGGACATGAATATCACATGACTGGATGCGTTGCATACAATAATAGTCCATATGCTCTCTTTCCACAGAATTACACTGGAGCTATTGTTACCATCTCGCAGAGCATCTGACTGAACATATACAACAAACATTGAGGAGAATTACTTTTGACTGCTTGTGTAACTACGTATAATTTTACTTATATTTTCAACTAATTCTCTTACTAGGATGAAAATTAGTAGAAAGTGCTGAAGAAAATGGCTGAATCAATTTCTGTAACCAATAATTGACATCTGATACCAAGTTCTTCTCAGAAAGGGAGCTGGAATGCATGAGCTAAATAAAAGTTATTTAGAGATATAATCACAAAAAGTGTAAAGCCACGGTCAGGAAATCAGTAGAGAGAGAATCCAGCAGCTTGTCAGGTAATAGTGACTGCATAATGTGATATATGCAATGAATGCATTTGAAGGCAAGTATTAATGGACTCCTCTGATAAAAGATCAACTTTATTTTTCAGTCAAAGCACCGACTTACAAAACTATTTGTAAGTGTAATTAATACACTTGTGGGAAAAGCAAGCATTTTCTGTAATAAAGATGGCCAACAAAATACCTAGTGCAATAAAAATTGATGAACTATGTGATATTTCATACCTCATTAATGTTTTGGTAGATAGTCATAGCTTCATTCAAAATGAGTAATACGCACTTTGTTTTCTATTTGTTGCCAATGTAAAATACTTCAAAAGAAAATCCCGAATACCCTGGGCTGTGAAGTATGCACAGGCTGAGCTGAGCTAATGAGAACATTCTGCAACTAAAAAAAGAAAGAACAGTCTTCTGCGCATCAGGAATAACAAAAGGAGCGAGAGCTATCATCATTATATTAAGCCATGCAGCCACTTACTAAGTGCTAATCAATAGAGACAGATTTAGAAAGAAACGTAGGTCATTTCCAGTAACAGAAGTAAGCAGAGGGCTCGGAAATAGCATAGCAACAAACCTGCCCTGCCTGGAGAAAGCCATTTCCATCACTCAGGCTCCACTGCTGTTAGCTGTGGCACACACGGGCCGTGGAAACGGTGCTGTTTCTGCGCTGAGTGCATGCAGCCTTTAGGTTTTCTGTTCCCAAATTACACACACTTGCAATCTGGTCTGAACAGAAGCGTCTGTTTAAAATTGTACTCATGGTAGGATTTATGTCTTACCCGGACTGGAGCCAGCAAGTGACAAACTGACTTTGTACAACATACGTATAGACTTGAAAGCCTGATGCTCTCACTCTCTGCCAGAAGAGCGTTTCCAGACTTTAAGGTGCTGCAGACTGCAGGACCTCCATCAGGCGGTTGTGCTTGTCACCCAGTGTGCCTGGCACACCCTCAGCATGAGCAGGATCTAAACTCTACCCTGGCTTTGGTTCTCTGCACTCCTGCTCACCATGTGGTTCCTCTCCCCACAATAGTCACCCACCCAAGAGCAGAGACACCGCTTCCCAGCCCGGTACAACTGCATGGGCCCTGGACTTCCCAGCGGCCTGAGTACACCCTGTACCAGACCTCCAACCCTATGGATGCTCTGATTTCCAGTTCCATAGGCAAACAATAGCTCAAGAAGTTAGAAGAAAATAGGCTTGCACAAGTTTCTGACAGACCTGTGCATAGCTAGATTACCCTCATAGCCCACTCATCCTCATGAATCTGTGTTTTCTTTGGTTCATATCAGTCCTTTAGTGAGCCCGGGGGAGTTTCTTTCCTTCTTCAGTTTAAGGCAGTTGCTCTGGCTGCTTCTATCATCAGGGCAGGGAGAAGGAGAGGGGCATTTTCAGCCCCTTCACCCCACTTACACAGCATATCTGTGTTAGGATGGACTGATTTGCCTTCTGGAGGTTCCTATCTCTCCCCACTGACCATATAAGAATTTTGTTTTAGACTGCATGGCTAATTTACAGGGGAGAGAATTTAGATGAGACAAACCTCAAGCCTCATCTGCCTATTACAGATGTCCAACTTCCAAGCAAAACTCTAAAGAGACATCAAAATTTTTGTAAATGCCCAGGCAGGTGTGCAAACAGTTTTCCCAGTCATCTTATGACGTGGACATACTACAGCACCACTGCAGGAATTGTTTTCGGTTTCTGTGTCAGACAGAAAATTCCGCTATAGTATTTCATAGCCTCCTGTGCCAGGTTTTGTCTCCCTGAAATTGAGAAGCAGCTTTCTCTTGGTATAAGAATAGGAAGGACATTTACGTCTGGAGAATTTCCAAGAGCTTGCCAAAATTGAGAAGTCAAATTAAACAGCGATTACATGTTTTCAGCAACATTGCACTGGCGGTGATCTATATCTTCTTCCTTCATACAAGCTGCTCCTTGCACAGAGATTGCCTGAGTTTCCCCTCAGACAAGTCTAAGTTTGGAGTATATCCTCTGAAGTGAAGGTGGTGTAGGGCTGCTGACTATAAATGCAGATTCAAGCACAATACAGCTGTGCTTAGCCAGCACCTGCGTTGTTCAGCAAGTGTATGGTAAACGTTGCCTTCATGGTGAGGCTTAAGAGACTGACATGCAGACTGAAATCAAAACAGATGGCGCTGCCCTTCATCTTGCAGATGCATGTCCCCCTGCTCCCTTGTGTTGGCACAGTACTCGTGACTATGCCACCAAACAGGTCAGCAAGCTGATCTGGTGGAAAACTTGCCCTAGAAAAATAGCAGATTGTTTTTCAGCTGGGTCAGTGGGCTGATCCAGCTGACTGCAAGATCAGACAAACACGAGCATTCCCTTTCCAGCACCCAGGCTTAGTGAAACTGTGCCCTGAGATGTAGCTGTGACTACACAGAAAGTAAAAAAAATAAAAAAATCTACTTTTATCTATTTTCATTTACCCAGCAAATATTTGAGACAAATCCCAAACCCATATTGTACTGACAGGAGAAGCCATAAAGGTAATTCGGTATATTAAGACTAATGGGTAAATTGATATGGTGATACATGGCAGGGAAGCTCAAAGAAGCAGTCTGAAACATCAGTTCTTCACGAGAAACACAAATAATACATTGACAGCCCAGCTCAGTGTTCAGAGAGGCGCATTGAGAGTTAGTGATTTCTCAATTCCAGCTGTGCTTTTGGCATCTGGCTGCTGTCAGTATGTTCCCAGTGCAAAGGCAGATCACTGTCTTAAATGGTTCGAGGGCCTGGATCCCTTCCCATTTAGCTGAAACCACCACACCAGCCATAACAGAGTTGTACCTACACAGTTGGGATCACTCACATTTAGATCAAGTAATTTGGTATTTAAAACAAATATGATTTCTTTATTGTGACTAGAATAAGGGGATCCTGGCCTTGCTGTCCTTGCAGATAGAAATTCAAAAGGAGACATCTAAAATTGCAGGCTCAAAGATGTATGTGCAGATGTTGAATAGCATGGTTTGAACACCCTTTTCTTTTTTTAATGTTGTGCTTAGAGAAATAATGTAAATTGGAGACTAGAAACTTTTTTTTAAAAAAAAATCAGCTCATATTTCTCATTGAAAATTTTCTTGGCAGCACAGGACAGATTCGTGAGTTCTTCACACAGTCGCCTCAGTTCATGAATGTGGCCTTAAGGCTGAACTGTTCCCTTTTTATGTGCCTATATACAATACTCAAGCAAACACAATAGAATGGCATATTGGAAAGCTTTTAGCCTCTTGCACCACTTAGCACAATCTTTTTAGCTGTCTGCATTGTTTACTCATCCTCCTGCACCATGACAGTAAAAGCCTGCATGAGTTTCTTTTTGATTTTCTGCTTCTTCTTCTTTTTTTCTTTTTTTTCTTTTTTTTTCTTTTTTTTCTCCTTTTCTCCAGCAGCAATGCAGAAACAGTAGCACAACTGACTCAAAGAAAAACAAACCAAAGCAACCTCCAAATTCCAAATCTCTGCAGGACAGGCTGCTGGTGTGAAGCTGAAAAGGAGCCAGAGCATACCAGCAAGGAAGCTGATTTCATCCAGCAGCCTGACAGAAACTCTGAGGCTTCACTGCAGCAGTTTGTGCAGATGCAGCAGCATCCCTCCGACCGGGTCCGTGTCAAATGCTAGCAGAGGAGCCCCCAGAAGGATGATGCCCATGTAATTTTGTGTCACCACCCCCTTGCTTTTTAGTTGCAACTCTCTGAGGAAACCAGGTATGCTCTACAGGTTTTTAAACAGTTTTTATTCCTTAGCATGATGCCTAATTTCCAAGGGAAGGGTAAGCTGTGTGGAAATGGGGAAGACTGATGAGAGAAAGAAAGGTGCCCAAGGAGGGTCGTTCCCCTCACCGTGGAGCAGTGGTAGTCAGGTTTCTTGCGGGAGGGAAATTAGCCTGAGCGGAGGCTGCTGGGGCGTTTGCCTGGGGTGCAGGTTGACAGGGAGGTTTCTGGCGGGGTCCGGCGTGAGGGCTCAGGGGGGAGCAGCAGCTGTCACACATGTTTTGGTGCTTGCCTGGGGACCGATCGGAACTGGGGATGGATATTCGAGGTTCAGCTTTGGGCCAGGTCAGCAGGCAGGGGAGCGCGACTGGCCAGGTGGGGGAGAAGGTTTAGGATGGCGTGCGCTGGGTTGGGGAAACACTGGAGATTATAGCAAACCCATTTGCATCAGTGTGGCTCCGGGGTGGCTGCTGAAAGCAGTAGAGCGATGCTGACAAAACTGTGAGCAGGATTTGGCCTTATAATGCGAAAATGCGAAGGTTTGGCAGAGGGCCTGGAGGGGTGCTGGGAGTTAGTCCCTGAATGTATAAATGCGTGCGTTTCTAAAAGAGTTCGTGCTGGTTGCTGGATAGATGGCTGAAGCCCCACAAGCATGCATCACCTTTCATAGGAAACAAAGAGGCTGTTGCTTTTCAGCCAGCCTCCCCACTGAATTATTCAATGCAACTAAATAACTACAGAGCTCCGCTGAGTTACATAAAACTGCAAAACTGGCTTTCTCCCTCGCCTTGAATCAATGCTATTTTCTCTTTCTGAGTGCTATATTGTAGTATCAAATGGGTGGCTTGGAGCAATGCTCAAAACTCTTGTAGAAAGAACAGAAAACACAGTGAGATGAGCATGGAGGGGAACTGGCATAACACTCTCAGAAAGGGTCAGACCGAAGCGCAGGCTGCTGCTGCTTGTGGGGAAATGACAGCGCCTGAAAAAGAAAATGGTTTGTGCCCTGTTGTGTCTTCAGAGCTAAGGCCTGTCCAAAAATGCTAATCTGGAGACAGCACCACCTAAAAAAAAGCAGAAAAGTGCCAAGGCTGAGTGTTGTAACAGTGACTACTTCGTGTGTTGGGTTTATTCCAAAGCAGGCGATGCAAACCCTGTGCACCATCCGCACTGGCTCTCTTGCACCCTTTCACTTACTCAGCATCATCATTCTTCTTGTCAGATCCCCCCACTGTGCCAGAGCTGAAGCTGGTATACGTACCAGCAGGGAACTAAATGCCCCTCAATGTCTGTGCTCTGGAGCTGCCGGGCAGGGGGGAGTGGTTTGTCCCTGCTAGAGCAGCCCTAAGGAAACATCCCGTTTGCAACGCCGACACGAGCTCCCATGGACACCGTGACAAGTGGGGAACAGGCACTGAACCAGCCCCTCACGTCCCCTGACACCACGCCAGTACCTCCTGCACACGGGGGTCCGGCAGCCACGAGCCCCCCGGCGCCGGAGGAGTATTTGAGAGCAGCCCCGTGATTGCCGCACCGGCAGCTACAGAGCACCCCAAACGTTCCTTAGCATTCCACGTGTGGAGGTGGGCTCCTGCTTATGAAGATGGAGACATCCGATGTTCTTATCAGAAAAAAACCCAACACATTGAACATTTACCTTTGCTGAACTACCTTTCCTTTTCCTGCAAAGAGAATTCACTAGGAAATTCATGGCTGGACTGGAAACAAAACTATTAGATTGCTAATCGGAAATCACAGGGAGAAATGCAATATGAGTCTCATGCAGGAGCAGAAATGTTTAAAATGGGTTGGTTTATTTGTTGTTACGTAGAGTTAATATATTTGTAAAAACCATGGTGAGTTTGCCAGAAAATTATTATGTTTATTTCATAATTTATTCATAGTGTTGTGATTAACAACTTTGTGTTGTTGATCTGACTTATCAATTTTCCTTTAAAAAAAAATCAACAACAAAAGCTAATCAATATTGAGGGACTTTTTTTTTTTTTTGGTAAAAGACAAAGTTTTGCTGCTGAATCTTTCTAATGCTACATTGACAACAATGAAACTCAAAGAAAGAAAGAAGGAAAGAAAAAGAAAACCAGATTATCACAACAAGTGCTTTCTGTTTATGTTTTGATATCTCACCTGAAGTGACCATAAAGAGTTGCAGAAATATTAAACAAATTGGTAGAAACCATAATATGTAACATAATTAGCAGGGGCATGAACATACGTGATATAATGAGGAAAAATCAGTATCGCTTTTGTAGAAAAAATATCTCACAGCAAAAATGAAAGTCAGCTGGGAAAAAGATTTCAAGCTCTAAGTTATTGGGTTAAAATGGCAGGAAAAAAATCAATGTTGATAACAGGAAAGGAATGCACCCCTGTCAAAACAACGCTAACTTTGCATGCAGAGAGGGAAGTGCTGAAGAGAAAAGTCCTTGTACTTGGGTAGAAGAGATCTCTGAGTTACGACACACAGTTTTATGAAGTCATCAGCCCAGTGCTCCATGTTGGAGGAGGAAAGGGAGTGTAACGTTAGGAATTATTAAGGAAAGACTAGAGAGGAAAACATAAGCATAGTACGCAGGAAATTTATGGTGAACCCACGTCTCGAACATTGTCTGCAGCGCCAGTTCTCTCATGCTGAAAAGAACAAGAAAAGGTTCAAAGAAGAGCAAGAAAGCTGAAGCAAATGGTACACAGCGAATGATTGAATAGTCCGGGACTCTTCAGAGTGGAACGAAGGGAGCGGAGGAGAGATTTGACAATGAGTCTTAAAACCATGAGCAGTGCAGAGACAGGGACTAGAGGGTAATTCTTCCCTCTTTCACAAGGCAGAAGAACTAGAGGAAACCAAGTGAAACGGGCAGGTAAAAAGTCCAAAACAAATAAAAAGAGGTGCTTTTCAGCCTGCCGTGTAACTAAACTTTGGAACGCTGCAGGACTTGGTGGGTGCCAAAGCCTTATGGGGGCTCACATTTCTCCACAGCTACTGGACAAATCAATGGCAGAAAAATTAATCAAAGTCTATAAACCATGAGGACACTGCATCTGTCCTGGGATGTTATTGAGCCGCAGACTGCTGCGAGCTGGGACAGGCACTAATTGTCACCGTACGCTTGTCCTGTTCATGTCACCTTCTGCAGGCAACTTCAACTGATGCTGGACTGAACCGATGCTTCAGTCTAACCCAGTCTGGCCATTTTTAAGACATGACTGGAATCCAGCAGGAAACTGAAACCGTGAAAAAGCCATGGAGATATTTGCATTGAAACAAAACCAAAAAGTATTCACACACACACACACCCCCCACCCCCACCCCCAAATCAAACTAAACAGCAAAGAATAAAGGTTGGCTGTCATAAGACTAGTGACCAATATCAGACTGCTTCATCTGTGTCCAGGCAAAAAGAATTAACTTTTTTTTTTTTTTTCTTGCAAAAGGGGAAAGGAGAGATACGCCAGGAGTGGAAGGAACAGGGTAAAAGGATTCAACATGAAAGCTTGCCTAAGCTTTATCCAGACAAATATAAACTCCTATCGCCCCTACCATGCAGTCAATGGTGTTTGGACCTGCAGTTCCCAGATCTACCCGTCTGACAATATGCTCCTTTGAAAGATAGATTGTAATCCTGACAAATTCTTGGGGATAACCTTTATTATGATATGAATGGATCAGCAAGTTATGACAAAAATGTGCATATGGCAACAAAGTCATTTTCAGGGGCCTCCTCGTGCTTTTTGTGAATTACCTAATTTTGGTTTTGCTTTCTCTTTATAAAATATTCATTCATCCTAAACATTTCAGTCCAATCTTAATATTTTAAGAAGAGCACAGCAAAAATTCAGAAACGGTGCATAAGAGGTGAAAATGAAAATCTACTGGGACTTTTCCTATGAAACAGGACTAACAAGAAATTTTAGAAAAAATAGTAAATAATTCTGTCTATGAGTTAACTAATTTCATAGTGTTTATTGGGAAAAGTTAAATATATAGTATTTGTTACTGTGAACTGCAGAAATGGTTTTTGCAGTGGATTAGGAAAAGGAGGTCTAGTCTTTTCTCATGGGTTGTAGATCCATCTAAAGACAATAAGGGACCTAATAAGGACATATGAAAACTGCAGCCTGACATGCCTTTATTGAGATTTCACCTCAGTTTCACCTCTTGAACTGACTCAGTTCAAGAACACATCCTTTGACCAATTATTTACTGTAGAACAGGGACGAGTCTTTACACATCGTTACAGACACATGAGAATGTGTAACTGTGAAAGACTATGATCTGGTGTAATTCATACATTTGAGAGCTGTGAGAAGGTGCAAATTAAAGCTCAAAGTCCTGTATATAGGATTTTATACCATTTGCATCTCTCATTAGGCTTCTCATTTTCTTTGTAACGGGAATTATTCTAGCTTTAATCATTTCTATGGAAATTCATTTCAATCAAGTTTTGTTACACCATCCAAACTCTCTGCACTAAAGGCAATTTAATTCTAGTTCAGCATACATTGCACTTAGTGATTTACCTCAGCTGTTTTTGAGTAAACTTTAAACTGGATTAATTCCTTCTAAATAGGAAAGCCAAGGCTGGTCAAAGTAGACTCACTGATTCAAAACTAATAATGCAAGTCTTTTTTAATTCTTTCATCTAGATGAGACATTGGACAAATTTAGAGGTCATACAATGTGTTACAGCTGGGCTATCAGGCTACCTGCTCTTCTATTCTGGAAACAGGAACTAGAACCATCAGTAAATACATCCTTACATCAGCGTGTGCTGACCAGGAATTACTGCAATGGAAAAGCAAGTGTCACTGGGAATCAAGCCCTGCTTACAGTAGGCAAGCCTAAACAAGGATTACAAACAGCTAGGGAAGGCTTCCCACAGCTCCTGTGCTTTAAGCACCTTTTGGAAGCATTTAATTCAGCCTTTGCTTTCTGCTCACTGAATAATGTTTTCCTTTTCTCTCTGATCTTTCTACACCACGGTCATCAACTAGTCAAACACGAAGAACGCAGACACGAAAAGTGACCAGCCTGGATTTTTTTTTTTTTTTTTTGGTCCTTGAATTTGTTCAACAGCTATCTCCTCCCACATTGATCTGGAAGTGCATCTACTCACAGACTGTCCTCATGGTATAGATAGACTCACATCTAAACTAGTATGTTTTTGTAATGAATAAAAACATTCCTTATGTTTTCATGAATAAAAACAAGTATGTTTTTTTAATGAATCCCTCAGACCATTCATTGATTCCCAAAGCACAGAACTATTTTGCTGTTTTATTCACTCTTTCAGATTTTTTATAGTAGCATAGGAAAAAAACAGAGTAATGTGCTTCCCTGGGAAAACAGACTGTTATTGATTTCCTGCTGAAAAACTGCTCAGCTCAGTTGACAGAAGGGGCCCTTCCCACAAACTTCTTTGATTTAAGATCGCAGATTCAAGACAGCTCACGTATTATATGTATTACTCCACAGTTTTTATTATTGTCTTTATTATACCATTAAAACATAGGTAAATTTTCCTAGATAGGTAAATACTCATTGGAAAGGAGAGTGAGACTGTAGACTGGCCCACGAAATCTAGGCCTTACATTATCTTTGTAATGCTTTCAGCTGAAACTTTGATAATGAGAGTAGCCGGAGCCTTATGAAAAATGTTAGTGGGTACTTAAGTTCTGGGAATGGACAGTGGCTCATTGACACCTAAAATTTTGGAACCATTGATCTAAATCCACTGTCTGTGAATGTTAATATCACATACTGAAGAATTTGTGTACCAATGTGACCGGTGCAGGTCCCAGTGCTTGTCCCATTGTCCAGGAGAACAGTAAGGAAATACCACTCATATTCTTGTTTCTTGCTTGTTTGCCATCTTATTACCTTCTGGATGTATGCAGAAGAGAGAGAATTATAGTAGAAATTCAGAAAGAATTCTACTGAAAAACTTTATAGATTTCAAGTGAGATTCAGATACTGTTTGTAGAACAGAGGGAGTTATCCATGAACCTATGTTGATAGGAAGAACCAGACTTGATTTAAAGTTACTCTGGCATGAACTGGTGTCATTCTACTCGCTTTCATGGAGCTGCTGCAAATTTATATTGACGTACATGAATTCAGAATGCATGGTACTTTACTGAAAAACTCAGATTTAAAACTGAACAACAGGCATGCTGTCATATCTGTAGCAGGAGCCTTAATTACTATAATTAAAGAAAGTCTGCATGAGCTGCAAGATAGGTTGCACTTTGAAGCATTCAAGTGAGAACATTAACATTCTGATAAAATCTTTAATTGCACCTACTTATGTTTCCTAACAATTTTTTTTTAGTTCAAACAGTTTATTATCTTTTTTTTAGCACGGACATGACAACTGATTCAGGGCATTTCAATTTAGGCTATGGCTAACTTCCTCTCCAAAGATTTTGATAGATACCTTGCAAAAATTTACTCAGATGTTTGTATGTGATGGCCAATTCTCATCTGAAAATTCTTAGTTTCAGTAAAATTTATGTTATCAATCTGAAATGCTCTTATTCTTTGCACTTTAAAAGCTAATTTTCCAAGGGTGAGTTGTCGTACTTTTGGCCGGTGACTTCATTTTCATCGCTACTGTTTCAGTTCTGCCATACAACCACACAAGGAAATGTACAAGCTGCTTAGTTTCACTGGTGTCCTTGAGAAAACCATAGACAACGTGTAAATGTCAAGCACCGTGTTGGCTCTGCGTGACATCTGCTGCTGAGGAAAACTGGGCAGCAGTAGAGGTACCAGCAAAGAGCCTTGGAGTTACTGGCAGGCAGGAGTTTCATGGGAGAGGCCAGTAGAAACCTCCGTTTTCCTGCTGCTGCCAGCACAGAGGGACACACGCACGTAGTCACCCTTTGGCAGCTGGAAGATCTGAAAGAAAGAGAAAATAGCACTATCTCTTCTTTTTGGTAAACAGGAAGCCCTGGTTCAGAGGTAAAAAAGACTTCTCTTTCTTCTTGGCTGCCGGAAATGGAGCAGCTTCGCACAAACATTAGGGAGTTTGTTTCAGGGCAAGGACTCCCCGAGCCCAGGGTTGGGAATCTTGGCTCACTTTCCAGTTGCTGAAGTGCCAGCTGGGATACGCTGGACTAAACCATACCGTGTTCTCCAGGAGTTTAAAATAAACTGGCTTAAAAGTAGGATTTAGTCTGCCTGAATTAGCAATTAACTGGCACCTAAACTCCAGGGCATCGAGTGAACCAGTTTTCCCAAAGTCCATAAGTTCTCTCTGGTCACTGAGGAGAGCTGGGTGTCCTTGAAGGATGTATGTCTCTCTGAGCTGAGATCTGGCCTTCCCAAGGGTGGGCACCTAACTGGGGGCATGGGGTGCCACTGGGGCTCCCATGCCTGCAGCTCCTTGGTTGTGCTGTGTAACCTCACTCGGCAGCGGAGCAGCACATCGGGCTCCTTGCCCTTCCTGGTTTTGGTGAAATACCTGCATCACTTGCCTAGGATTTCTTTTTTTTTTTTTTCCTCGGGGATTTAAGATATTTTCAAGTGCAGTGTTGTCTAGGTGCCTGATTGCCAGAGAAAGGTGCAGTCTTGGGGTCTGCATAGCTGGCCCTTGCAGGGAAGTTGCTCTCTGGGCTTGGACCAGAGGTCCATTTAGCCCCGTACCCACCTGACAGGGACAGGTTGCTTCCTGTCAATAAGGTGAGGACCAGCATGAACAACAGCCAAAAGCAGGTGCCAAGGGAAAAAATAAGAAACATGGCCATAAATAGATGCCATAGGAAACGGTATGAGAAGCAGGGTGTACAGGCAGATCAAAGTTTATATTCGCAAAAGCCTTCACCGCTGTTACCTCATGTGTATCTAAACTTACTTTGGCAGGTGGGCCCTGGGATCCTGCTGTCTGAAGCATTCCCAAGATCTGGCTCTGTCCATCCGTGTAATCCTTGCAGGCAGCCTGGCTGAAGCTTTATAAACCCAGTGTGCCACCGAGGTAGCCAGTGGGCCTTGGGATGGTACCTGAAATGCCATCACAGAGATGAAGCGAGTTCTCACCAGGAAAGGCAGCAGAGGTCGGGGAGCAGGAGGCCAACGCACCGGGGAGAGGCGTAAGGATGCGAGAAGGACGCACTGAGGTAAGGACATTTATGCACCCTGTGTGCCTTTTTCTGATTTCAGGAATCAGGAGGGTTATGCTAAACCCAGGCATGTATGAATATACGAAGCGCGTGCTTGTTAACATCGCCCGTAACTTTTAGAAAATTAGTAAGTGTCCTGGCTGTATGAAGTGGATTCCTGGAGAGGGCGAGAGCAGCGACGTGGAGTCAGAGCACATTATCGATTTATTTGCACATGCGAACCAGCTCCGACAGGGACATCCAGCAGCATTCAGGGCAATCGTTTCTTCCAGGCATCTCAGCCAAGCGCCAAAGCCCAGCTCCGCAGCCATAAATCTGCTCCAAGAATTTACTCAGAGCAAATACCAAAGCAGAGCGCAAACTCGCCCACTGCTTGCAAAGCCCCTTCACATCCAGAGCCCTCCATCGTGAAACGAGTAACGCAATACAGAAAACTCGGGAAGTGGGTTGCGGCAACCAGGCAGCGCCAGATACGTGCTCCGACAGCGCTGGCACTGATGCCAACGTGCGTACTGGGTATAAATACGTGATACGCGTGTTAAGAGCGTTTTTAAATGGTGACGTTAAAGCTGGGGGGCCGGCGGTGGTCGGAACGGGCCGAGCCGTTGGGGGGGGAGCACCTGCCCGGCGGGCTCCGGAGCAGGAGCTGCAGGCAGGAGGCAGGCAGGGGGCAGGAGGCAGGCAGGAGGCAGGCAGGAGGCAGGGGGCAGGAGGCAGCAGGCAGGCAGGAGGCAGAGGGCAGGAGGCAGGAGGCAGGCAGGAGGCAGAGGGCAGGAGGCAGAGGGCAGGCGGCAGGCAGCAGGCAGGAGGCAGGCAGCAGGCAGGGGGCAGGCAGCAGGCAGGGGGCAGGCAGCAGGCAGGGGGCAGGAGGCAGGCAGGAGGCAGGCAGGAGGCAGGAGGCAGGAGGCAGGCAGCAGGCAGGCAGCAGGCTGCCCATGTGGCACCCGCCGGGCGCACGCGCTGTCACGACCCGAGCCCGGGAGCAAGCGGAGCCGCCGGCTCCAGGCACACTGCGGCGCTTCCAGGAGCGCCCTTCCGCCGCCGCCCCTGCCAGCCCGGTGCGACAGCCGAGGGCCGCGGCGACGGCCGAGAGCCGCCGCCTGCCCGGCCGCCGCCGCCGCCGCCAGCCCCGCACATCTCGCCCGCCGCTCGGGCCGCTGGGGGCGGAGCGTGGCGGGAGTGGGCGGGGCCCCGCGCGCCGAGGGGCGGGTGAGAAGCTGCTCGGGGAAAGGACGCCCCCGCCCAGGGGCATTGCTCCCGCCCCCCGCTCGGCCAGGCGGCGGCGCCGATTGGCTGGAGGTGCGCGCGTGATACCGCCCGCTGCCCACCCGCCCGCCGGTGCTGGCGGAACGACGGCGGCGGCGGCGGGAGCGGAGGAGTCAGGTGGGGCGAGAGGCGGGGCGGACGCTGCGTTGCCAGGGCGACGGGGGCGGGCCGCGCGGCGGGGCCGTGCCGAGCTGGGCCCTCCCGCCATGGACTGCTGGGACGCTGTCAGCGGGATAAGAGCGGAGCGGGCGGCCGGGCGCGCCGGCTCCGGTGAGGCGAGGAACGGGTAAGGGCGGGGTGGGTCCTGCCGCCGCCTCGGGTTGCGGGGGGTCCGCCTGGCGGTGCGGGGCCGAGTGGGAGGCAGGCAGCTCGGCGGGTACAGGCCTTGCTGCGGGTTTCGGCGAGAGGGCGCCCCGCCGCGGGGCGATACCGGCGCCGGAAGCCGCCGTGCGTGGGCCGGGGCGGGCTGTCACCCGGCGCCTGCCGCCTCGGTCGCTGATTGCCGTTGGTGGCTCGGCAGCCTGGCGGGCGCGGCCGCGGGGGTTGTGGGAGGCGGAAGAAGCAGCCGCCGGTGGCGCAGGCGGGGCCCTGCCCGCCCCGAGGCTCCCTGGGGCAGGGGCCGGGCCGCGGTGGCCGCGGCGGGAGGGAAGGGGGGGATCCGCTCCGGGGCCCTCGTGTTTCTCAGGGGCGGGAGTCGGGGCTTGGCTCCGTGAATTTGGTGGCTTTGTGCGGGGCGGTGTGTCGTCCGGAGTGCTTCTTCCGAACGTGTGGCCTCCGCTTTTACCGAAAGGCGACATTTAATACTCCGTGTGCGTGCGGGGTCGTGTTCCGTTCCTTCCCGTGTTACCGGGATGCGGCGGGCTGTGCTCTGCCCTGTGTTTGTGCAGAGCTGGAGCACAAAGCCTTGCTGCCGACAGGGCGTTTGTTGGAGGTGGGAGATAACCATTGACGAAAAGCAAATGTGGGCTGTTCGCGGAAATGCGATAATGGTGATGGACGTGGAGTACAACAGTTGCAGCACTTCAGCACCTGAACTATGCTTTTTTTTTTAAAAAAAATATTTTTAATCTATTAAAAGGAGTGGACAGAGGAGCAATGAGAACTCTTCTAGATGCTCTCTGAGCATGGGGAGAATGTGTGAAGATGCTCCTCTGAGGGGAAAAAAATTCTAATAATTGGACATTACCTGATATCCCCAAATGAACTAAAGAGCTGCCTTTTATTTACCTATACAGTGAGACAGAAGGCAAGGAAAGCAGGTGTGTCACGGGAAGTGAGAATAAACCTTCTGGTATAAGAGAAAGCAGAGCAACTGAGGAAGTTCAGCAAGAGGGTCGAGCAACCTGGTCTAGTGGAGGGTGTCCCTGCCCATGGCAGGGGGGTTGGAACTAGATGGTCTTTAACATACCTTCCAACCCAAACCATTCTGTGATTCTATGGCTGAACGTGGTGGCCTAGGAGTTGGAAAAGCATCTGAATATGGTTATAAATGGGAACTATCTAGACAAGAAAATCTGGATGGGAGACTTTTCCCTTTTTAGTTGTAGTGCCACATGAACCAGACCTGAATGTGTTGATAAGGATCTAGAGAAACTTGGAGTTAGTGACACGAGCTTGTGTCACTAAGGGAATCATACTGTTCCCTATGAGGTGGTGGTAGAAAAACCAGTAAAGAGATCTGTTTTAGTCATGTGTATCATAATCTTATTCTAGGTAGCAGAAAAAAAGATGTCTGGAACATTTAACCCTTCCTGAAGGAAGAATCTGAATTTGCTTGCTTGCTTGGACAAGACACCATTTTTTGCCTTTAAGTGTAGGCTCACAGACCAATAGTGCAAAGACTAATGTATCCTTTTAGACTTTAGAAAAATCTGTAGTGGCTCTGAGAGTTTCTGGTGGACATTTAAAATAGAGTGAATGAAGAATGATAATGTTTTCATATATTGTTATAGATAAGAGAAAATCTGCTTTTTCTACGGTATTTTAATTTTACTCTTCTTTCTTCCTCATTGTGCTTTGGACAGAGAATCTTGCAAGCTAAGAGCAAGTAGCTTTCAATGCCTTACTTCTGAAACCAAAGTTAATAGTAATAGAGACTTCAGGAAGTCAGTCATCACTTGGTTTGTAAGAGTCTATAAAGATTTCTTAAGAGGAGTTTTTTTAATGTCACTCCCTTCCTGCTTTCCCTCTCTCCTTCCCCCATTTTTTTTCTTTAAACCATGCTCGCAGACAGCTTTCTATTAAAAATGTTTAATTAATCGTAAGATGTTTTTCTGTTAGGTTAGTAACCATTTAATTAATGCTTCTTAAATGCTTCTTTTGTTTTGTCCTTTCTCTTAGTCCCTGCTAGGTTTTCCATGTACCTCCAGATCAGTTTTTAGTACAGCTTAAGACAATAAGAAAAGAGACTGTAAGCACCTAGAACAATAGCATAGGATCTGTTGGAAAATAAGACACTTGATATGTAAACATTAGAAAAGAGAAACTGCATTCTTAACACTTACTAAAAGATGTTGCTGCTTTTATATAGTTTTCTTTACAGTTAAGCTCAAAGAGCTTAAGTAAATACTATGAAATATGAACACACACTTCAGGAAGCTATCAGTTCTGTATTTTTATTGTTAGCAATTTCTTTACTAGACATTGGTGCATTCTTATTAATATACAATTGTACACCCTTGCAGCTTATGCGGGGATCTAACTTCATTCATATTTGAAGAATTTTTCCATTGTCATGGTGGTCTCCTTTCAAATAAGATAACATTGCACATAGAGGAATTCTGAACAAAGCTGGTTTTAATACTTGTCTTTTGCGGGTAGAAGAGAGCAGAGGGAACATATTATTTTGTAAGAGGATTCTGTTACACCAGGAGGCGCTTGATGTCCTGAACACACTTGCTTGTCCTTTGTGGGTGAATTTAAGTTCTTTGGAGTGAACAGCCATCTTTGACAAGACCTCACTAATATCTTTTTTTATTCCTTTTTGAGGAGATGTCAGGCCCCGTGGGCTTCCTTAGTGAAGAACTGTAGTAGCTGTTGCCTGAGATGCCACTGCTTCATATTGTTGATTCAACTTTAAGGTCATCTTTTTTTGTTATGTTTGTTGGAAAAAGTTGTAATATGCAGTAGAGGGAGGGCTGTATATACATATGTCTGGGATTACTTTGATTCTTGGTTTCTTTTCCAGTTGAGAGACAGTTGTGAGAATGTCAGTTACTCTGGCAAGTCATTGCTTGATGAAGATTCATAGGCCTTTAGATAGAATCAAGTAATTCAGCTGGTGGCATGGGAGCTATCAGCTCCTGCAGTAGCACTGATCTGGAGATGATATACCTGTTTTTAGTTTGGGACAAGATCAGGTAGAAGAGATTGGTGGTTGCTTCTGTTTTGTTGCTTGGACTGATTTGTCTGAGCTGGCTGAGCTGATTGAGCAGCTTGTTACTGCTGAAGGGAGAGATCTTCTGCCTGCCTTCTTCCCTTTGCTGACAGTGGCAACTGCCTGATCCCTCCACGTGGCAATTCAACAAAAAAAAAAGCTGAAAAAAACTAGTTTTCTGCAAACCTGTGGAGATGAGTCACATCAAGAAGGAATTGGATGAGTGCAGTGCTGGAGGAAGAGGAAGGGAAGAGTTGCTGGGGAAGAACAGAACCACCTTCTTGCTAGTCATGAGTTGTCAGGTGGGCTAAGCTGTCTTATTTAACTGTTCCCTAGCTGCTCCTCAGGAGGTGGGGGCTTTCGCTTAGACTTAATAGAGTGTCTGCTTCAGCTGTCATGGTCATTTGAGAAGAACTACTAAAGCAGCATGGTATGTACTAGATCCAGATTTTCTTTTCCTCTGTTCAGATTCAGGTCTTGCATTTGAATGTATCTTTCAGGACTTGTTGAAATTAGTGCATGGGAATGTCTTACCCCCAGATAAAACACTCTCTACAGAAGTGATACTGGAGTGTGTGAAGGGGAAGGGAAAGGAGAAAAAGATGCTGTGTGTAGTCTTGACGTTTTTCTTGCTGTAAGCTATTAGCTCTTTATGGTTCATCTTTGCAGCCTGGGATCTGTTTAAAATCCCATTTTTCTGGGAAGTTGGAGGGATTTTGTACTGGTAGAGTAGAAGTGTGAGTCTTGCTAATATGATTTTTAGGTAACTACACTGTGCTCTTTGTGAAGATACAGCTCAGATCTGATGCTGAGTGTGAGAGCAAGATGGATCAAGATTAAATGCAAAATTTGTTAACTTATGTATGTTGAAGAAGGGATAGGTATGTAGCGCTGTGATCAATGTAGTGAAGTCCTGGAACAGTGCTATATCTTAGTACCTGTAAGTGCTGAAACTTCTATTGTATCTTTGTTCTGGATATTTCTCTTAAGTTCCACTGGCTTTTTTAGTCGCCACTGCAGATTTAATATTTCGTCTTCTGCAGCTGAGGTATTTTGTGGTTTTGGTGTGTTACAGAAGAGCAGGGCTTCCACTCTTCTGCTTCTCTGACTTTATTTCTTAGTCTCACTACTCACTGCTGCCTACTGTTACTGTGGGTGGGATTTTGCAGTGGTCACACAGTGGATAAGCACTGAAAGGGTTGTCTTCTGCACTTCTGAGCTTTTGTAGTTCACTGCAGGCATACCTGTGACTCTTGTGTTTATATTAGGTTTTCGAGCCATGTGGAGTTGAGGCACTGTGAGAATTACTCTTACGTTGTGAAAGAGCTTGTCTGCACTTTCTGGATAATTTGAAAGGCGGGAAGTGGAGGGCAAAACTGGTGAATGGTGGTTTGTGAAAGATGGTGGAAGACTAGTGTCTGTTAGGCTGTGTCTATGTCAGAGTGGTTGAGCAAGCATCTGACAATCTCAGCTAATCCTCACGTTCATGCATTCATTGCTCTCTTTTCCTGCACCCAGAAAGTTGAGCTTCTTGACTTTCAGTTAAAAGCATCACCATGCTCCATGGAAAAGTATGGGAGCATGAGGAACTGAATGTGAGGTGGGAGGAGAGAGTTTCTGGTTCTTCAAACTTCTGACAGTAAAGAAAAACCTTTCTGCTTTCCCAAGAGAAAATTGGGAAGATGAAATACAAGAAGGAATTACCATCAGGTAGTGCCAAATGCAAGGCTTCACTGGAAGCATTAAAACTGATGTTAACTTTGTCCAGTTTTATTTCAGCAAATGCCTGACTTCATTTATTCCTCTCTAGTGTTGTGGAGGCATTTACTGAAGATTTGTGTTCTTGGCAGGGGTAAATGGCCAAAAGCATCTAACTAGATCTGTTAACCTCAGTAAGTAACTGATTTGGATAGGCTTTAATGTATTAACCAGATGAGGAATGAATAACAGAAACAGCAATCTGAAGGGATGAATAGTTCTCAATGTCTTAATTCTGGAAAACAGTGAATTAGTAAGGAAAATATTTAAGACTTAAGGAACTATTCCTGATGGTTCATAATTGTGTGGAGGAACTGGTTAAAGTCCAGCAATATACTTTCATTGTAACATTTCAAGAGTTGAAATTTGTCCAGTTTTGATTCAGTAATTTTAACAGACACTGAAATAGTCTTAAAATTAACCAAAAAATGCAAGTCTTTCACCTTCCTATTTTCTTTCTATTGGGAGGCAAGAGAGCTTAACAGTCTTGATTCCAAAGAATTGAGAGCAAACATTCTGATGACTTGCTACAGAGAAAACAAAGCAAAAGCCCCTAACTGTAAAACTTTGTGTGCTGCCTGAGGTACATATTTATCTTTGTATTTCTTGCATCTTTTGATTATAAGGGGGGGATTTGAGTCACTGAAGAGTGTGTGGTTTCATTGCTCATTTGTATGTTTCAATTAAGAAAAGATCAAAGAAAAGCAGAATTTCCTTTGCGTCTGGATATACAGAAAAAGTGCTGTGTGTGGGGTCTTTCAACTCCAGAAGGCACTCCTAATTAATCTAGAACTATTTTTAGAAACCTAAATTACTTCTGTTACAAGGTCAGTTTGATTACTGGAGTCCTGCTAAATCCCTAGCATTTGCAGAAAAAAAAATCATATGATGTTTGATTACTGAAAATGCTACTTGGCTATGTACGTAGCCTTCATCTAGCACACTTCTTTCATCTCCCTGTCTCTCAGCAGTGTGAAATCTTGTTTGTGTGTGCATGTGTGATAGATGTCTGTAGTTCAAGGACTTCTTAAACATAAAGTTTGGCTATTTTTTGTGTTGTGGATGGATTTAGTTTTCTCCAGTGGTTCAGGATTTTCTTAAATATTTGTCTATCTAGTAATAGGTATACTGAGAAACTTAATACTCTTAGTCGTTATTATGTGAAATTAAGGATAATTAGCGATTATAGTTTCTCTATTGGAGTCTATACTGCTTAATTTAAACAGCACTCAGCAAGATCAGTCAACTTCAAGAATAAAATGAAATCCTAGCAGTTCCTCATTTGCATTCCCACTGGAGGAAAAACTACCTGAAGTGAGATGTTATGAGAGTCCTTTTGCCTGTAGAACTCTTGATTGTTGACTGGGTCTTCTGGGGCTAGTTCAGTGCACAGCTGGAACAAATACCTCTGTGCTGTAAAG
Organism: Balearica regulorum gibbericeps; assembly: GCF_011004875.1. NCBI lineage: Eukaryota > Metazoa > Chordata > Aves > Gruiformes > Gruidae > Balearica > Balearica regulorum. Next base: position 83,561,129 of record NC_046186.1, on the reverse strand, counting down.
CCTGGGAGAAGTACAGGGTCTGCTTCCCTAAAGCAACCAAAACTGTTAGCACTTTGTAAAGAAGCTAGTAGATGGAGATTAGCAGGAATAAGTGTCTGAAACTCTCAGATATTTAGGTAAATTATTTTTTTAATACCACCCTCAGAATTGCTACCTGCTATTTTGTCTGCATCTAATTACTAATAGAAAACATGGATTTCACTGACAAGTTTTAAAGTCCCAGAAGCAGAATTAATCTTCTGCCCATTAATGACCTCTTTTTACACTCTCATCATGGACCTTCCCCTCTTATTTAACTGCTCATAGTCGACACAATGCCAAAATTTATCTTAAGCACTTTACTTTCTTGTTTTAATCCTCTAACTACTAAGCTTTCGTTTTCAGGAATAGACTTTATTCATTCATATCCCTTCAGCAAGAGTGCCTCAAGATACTGCTCAACTTTTTTTGCCTCTTCCATCTCTCTGAGTATTAGTTCAAACAAAATTTATAATCTTATAAATTACAAAGATTTGTATGGTACTCCAGACCATGAATTTAAGTGGTACATTTGTTTAAAATAATCCCCAGGTAGATGCAATGTGGTCTGTGTACTTGTGTGGTCATGACTACAGCATTTTTCCCAATTGTACTAGAGACCATACTGTCTACCATACTGCAGATTAATGTAAGAGGGTATTCTGCCTGGTCTTGCAGGGCTGGTCTGTGTAGGCTTTTTACTGTAGAGGCCCTGAACTTCCAGTTTGGCATCTGTAGTAGACTGCTTCTTTCCTTTCACTTTACACAGTCTGCAGAGGTTAGTCTTGATCTTTAGAGTTAGTCATTGGTCATTACCGTGCAACCCTGCCTGTCAAAGCTTGCTTTCTAGTCTGTTTTGGGAATAAGTATCAAACCTTTAGCTTGGAAGAAGATATTTAGGGGGATTACCTATTTTAATGTGGGGAAGAACTTGTTAGCACTCTGAGTAGTGTTCAGAACAAGGCTCACCTGGAAGTTATACCATTTCAGCCTTTTCACTGCTGAATGTTTTATGGAAGATCTTAATCCTTCAGTTTTCTTTTGGAAGAACTTTCTGGTCTTTCATAGCTCAATTTCTACATAGATTCTGTCTTCTGGTGGAATATTTGTCAGTTCCTTCACAGTTCCTTACCATGTGTTTATTACAGCTGTCCTCTGGCACTTCAGATAAGATCTGGAACAGATCCTTGTCTTCATCTCTACTAACAAAGCTTGTCTCTAGCATTTTCATGGTATTGGTAACAGCCTGGTGTTATTTTGCTTCAGCGTGTTTTAGTTGGTTCCCCTGATAGCGAACACATTTGTTTCTAACATGGTTATTGTTGCAATGATTATCTCTGAAGGCCCTCAGCTTTCCCTCTTCTAAGGAATGTTTATTCTGTGTGCCTGCATGCACTGGTCTGAAATATGCAAATTTTAAATGAACTGGTTTGGATTTAGTGTGGCTAACAGCTGTATTGTAGTTACTGACTTTAAAGCACAAACTAAGCATAAACATGAGCATAGTACATGTTCTGGGTTACGCATTACTTGAGTGTAGGTGGTTGTTTGAAAGCCTGTCTTTCATTAGTGCTGATTTTGTAGATGAATCATCACTCATCTTTTAACTTGATTTCAGGCTTAACAAGAATGCATTCACAGGTGTTTGATGTTGTTTGACTAAATAAAATTCCATGTTGTGTTGAGAAGCTGTCCCAAAGCAGGTGTGTAATAAGCAGCTAGCCTGTGGGATTCTTTGCCATTAACTCTGTCTTGATGATAGTTAATCCAGACTCAAAAGGAAGAAATTGTTGATAAGCTGCTAACTTGTAAAGGAGATACAGATCTTCATAGCTCAAGGCAGAACCCGGTAACAACCTGCTGAATTTTAGCAAGAACTTTACTAGCATTGATCACTTAATCTCTGGTGCCTTCTTCTTAGCACGCAATTGGTATTGTATTGCTCTGTTCCATTATGACAGCTCGTATTGGTTGTTATTACAGTGAACACTTCTTAACTTTGCCCTAAAGACTCTTAATCTCATCTAATATTTTTTCCAAATAAGGGTTGGATATGTCAAGTAGATATTTATATACAGAAGATCTAGGGCAAGAGATCAAGAGATAAAACCAAAACATTAAAACGCGATATTTTTCTGCAAACAGATTTTCCCTTCCCTCTTCTTATATGATGGTACCAGTATTCAAAGTTTTGGATAACGCTTGTTGTACAAGTAGACAGTTGGCACTTAATTCTAGTGTCCAAGGTAATAGTATGTTCCAAGAAGAAAATATTAAGCATGAATAGGGTTTGCTGGTGCTATATGTGTTAAGTTTAACAAATTCACTTTTTAAGCATCTTGAAATTACAGCAACATAATAAACTCTACTTGTAAAAGTCCTGTTGTGAGTTAAACAGGTAATACAAATCAGGTTTTTTGCAAGTAGACTTTAAAATGATGAAGAACAAATCATGACATGAATTCTTCACAGGCAAGAAGAACAAGAAGCTGTGGTTTAAGTTAAGTGTTAATGAAATTATATTCGTTTTTCACTGCTGTGAATGTTTCCGTAGCTTATGATGTACCAAAAGTTGCATCAAAAGTCACTGAGTTGACCTTAACAAGATGTTCTTAAAATTACTCTTGTCACAAAGTAGACCAATTAACTAAATTAGGTAAAGTTGCTATACAGAATTATGCTAGGGATTTAATGTAAGACATGGAAAGCTATTGTCCATGTCCCAGAAGGTATTAGCTTGCAGATGTGGTGTGAGTGAGGACAACTAACACTTTAGAGGAACTAGGATGAGATGGGGATGTTAGCCTTCTCATTCTCTAAAGCTTGCTACACTTGAGCTATATGTAGTTTGGCCTCTACTATACTTTAGTACAGACTTTTCTGTGTGTTCTCTCCCTGAATTGTGAGGCCCTGATAGGCCAGGGCTGTTGCTGAAATACTAAGTTTTGCCAGTAGCTTCATCATGATGGGTGTCAGAAGTAGAATATTCATTCTAAACATAATTATTAAGGTTTTAACCTTTGGAATTACAGACCTCTAAAACATGATACAAACTGCATATGCTCAATTTTATTTGTAGATCTGTGGGGCATTGCTTATATGTGGAAAAGTCTGCAATTAATTTGCATGTGAGCTGGTTTCCTGTTGGGGCACTCAGCTCTTGTATCACCTGCTCTTTTCTTGCCCAGTTCTCTCTTCTGGTTTTGGTAGTCCTTGTTTGGTCAATCTTTTTAATGCAGTTTGTTATACCTTAATGTTGTTCTGGCCTTGGTTTCCAGTCCCCTGTGTGCTGCTACTAGTTACAGTCTTTATATAGTCAGTGACAGCTAATAAATTAGAATCTTGCTCTTTTGAGTTGATAGTCTCTATTGGCCTTGTAGGACAGGCTTATGCACTTCAGGACCGTTAGTAGGTTAGTGGAAACACTAAGAATGTAAATCAGTTCATTTAATGGAAGTAATGTCCTAAGATTGTACTTTGGAAACTGTTGAACAGGAAAACTGAATTGTAGGTAAATGGGAGGTTTTTTTAGTTGTATGTAAACATGAATATTGTCTATATTAATCTGTTATACCTTTCTGAGTTGGGCTTCTATCATTTGTTCAGAGCTGTTGTTACTAATAACTATGCTAGAGAAAAGTGAGATTCTAGAAATAGTCATGCTGTTGGGGAGAGCAGACTTCATGCTGATGGGGAGAGCAGACTTCATAGAATCACAGAATGGTTTGGGTTGGAAGGGACCTCAAAGATCCTCTAGTTCCAAACCCCTGCCTTGGGCAGGGTACACCATCCACTAGACCAGGTTGCCCAAAGCCCCATCCAACCTGGCCTTGAACACTTCCAGGGAGGGGGTAGCCACAACTTCACAGTGAAGAATTTCTTCCTAATAGCTAATCTAAATGTGCCCTCCTTCAGTTTAAGGCCATTACCCCTTGTCCTGTCACTGCCTGCCCTTGTAAACAGTTCCTCTCCAGCTTTCCTGTAGACCCCCTTCAGGTACTGGAAGGCTGCTATAAGGTCTCCCCGGAGCCTTCTCTTGTCCAGGCTGAACAACTCCAGCTCTCTCACCCTGTCTTCAGAGGTGCTCCAGGCCTCGGACTGTCTTCATGGCCCTCCTCTGGACTTGCTCTAACATCTCCATGTCCTTCTTGTACTGGGGACCCCAGAGCTGGATGCAGTACTCCAGGTGGGGTCTCACAAGAGTGGAGTGGAGGGGGAGAATCCTCTCCCTTGACCTGCTAGTCACGTTTCTTTTGATGCAGACCAGGACATGGCTGGCTTTCTGGGCTGTGAGTGCACATTGCTGGGTCATGCTGAGCTTCTTGTCTACAGACATCCCTAAGTCGTCCTCCTCAGGGCTGCTCTCAATCCATTCCCTGCCCAGCCTGTAGTTGTGCTTGGGATTGCCCTGACTCATGTGCAGGACCTTGCACTTGGCCTTGTTGAACTTCATGCAGTTCACACAGCTGGCCCACCTCTGAAGCCTGTCAAGGTCCCTTAAATGCTTATGGGTCAGAATATATCACAGGAACCAGATTAAAGTCTAGCAAACACATTTTAAGTTAACTTTGAAAAAATATGCAGACTACATTTGGGAAGTGTAGTCTGGAACAAACTTTGCACCCAAAGAAATTACCCATGGGTTTAATTTCCAACTGTCAAAAAACACAGGCCTGAAAATACATAGCAAATAATAATTTGGGGGTGAGGAAAGGTTTGGGGTTTTTTCCCCTCACTGACCTCACGTTCAGCATGTTGCACCACAGGTCTGGGTCTCAGACAGTTCCAGAGATGTCATTCTTCTGATTAAGTTGACCTGCCTGTACAGGTAGTGCCACTTTGTATATCTCTTGGTGCCTGTAGCCTTGGGTATGTTTGCTAATTATAGGTTTGCTGGCTTGTTTATATATATATATTCAATAGGTATTTTGGAAAGTGCGTGTTTCTTTAATTTGGCCAAATCTAGCATAACATTTGTCTGATCTTGTTTGCTTTTTTCCTTGACAATCCTCGTCTACAACAGAAAAGGCTAGTTTAGCCATCCATGTCACAGTGTTTCCTGACCATATACAGTATGAAAATATTTTTATTTCTTTAAGTACTATTTTTTCAGAAACCACAGATAATATTATTCCTTAGAATTCTGTATTTTTTTCAGTGTAAGATATAATGCTTTTACATCTACTTAGTGGTAGAAATTTTCTAATTCTCGGCTTGTATAAACACTGAGCTTCATGGATTAAATTTTAATACCTAGGCAGCAGAACATAAGTAGACTACATACTTATAGGAGGCTTAAGATAGTTGTAGAAGCAGGACTCTCAGACTTTGGGCATTGCAAGACATGTAGGTGAGGTGGGAGTTAAATATACTTTTGATTTTACATAAAAAAAAATTATAAAAGATTATACATACATAAACACACTTGTATATACTGCAACACCATTGCTCTGAAGATCTCAACGTACTTTTCAGTGTTCATTAAAATAATACTTGTTTACCATCTTGTGACCTTGACACACTTTTCCCTGGTTAGTTAAAAGGACAGTGCATGTGTTATTTATCCAAAAGTACTAAGCATTTTTATTTTTCACTCTCTTTCTTTATTCTGAGGAAAGACACTCTGAATAACTTGTTTGGAAATAATATTGATCTAGTGGGTTACGTAGAAGACTAAAAGCTAGTTACTGAAATCTTTGATGAAGTAAAGGACTTGGTTAGAAGTACAACTGTGCCAAGAAAATTGACTTCTACCTGCAGTCTTATGATAAATTTGTTATGTTAAGAGGTTGCTTTTCATGTGCAACCTAATGGCTGGAGCAACACTGACTTAGTATGTTTTAATAGGTTGTCTGCTTCTGCAACCCCAAATAGTTAATAAATAGTAGCAAAGGACAGAGCAGAAACTGGTTGGAAGTGGAGTAAGTAGGAGGTCTTCTGCAGAGCTGAAGCGTTGTCTGGTATGTCTGTTTTGAGAATGAACCAAACTTGAAGTGTCTTGTTTTTGCTCTTGTTTGCTCATGTGTTTGAATATCAGGGAGTTGTTGGATGGTTAGCAAATGTTCTCTGCCTTTTATAAGCTATGCTTTTGGCTGACTGCCTTGCATTGGTAAAACAAGGCATCAAAGCGTCTCAAGTTTTCTGTTGGTGCTCTGCTTGAATTGCAGATACCTGTTCTCTTAAAGGTTTGTGTGTTGCTGCTGCTGCTGTGTAACCCATTTTGGCAGTGTCATCTAGGTATTTGTTTCTAGCCAGTTTAAAGTTTTGTGTGATATCAAAAGGACAGAAAAGGAAGAATGCTGATTTCAGTGACACGTGAGTTTGAGGCTTTATGTGCATAGGATTCCCTTAGTTTAATTGTTTAAAAAATTTTTAAAACAGAAGGCAATGAAATTGGTGTCTGATACTAACAACATAAACTTACTTTCTGTAATAAACCTGGCAATTGATGTTACAATTGCCAAAGCCTATTAAGGAGTGTCTTAGTGTCAGTAAACTGTCCGTGCTCTTCATTATGCATGTTGTCCTCTAACAGAAGCCTGAGCTTTAAATTTAAAGTTTAACCCCAAAGTAAATGTGATTAAAGTAATTATTGATGTAATCACATTAATGTTAAAATCATTGAAGAGGTCACAAGCGCGTTCTCCAGAGCATAAATGTTAAGTACAAGCAATGAGGCTGGGACAAGTAATTTGCTAAATGTTGCATTTATTGGCCTGTGGTGACTCATATTCCCATATACTTTATGCTAGAGAATGGATAAAAGGGCTACAAGTTTTGAACTGAAGGCCAGAAATAACTGGATTGTACAATGGCTGATAGAAATTACACTTTTTTCAAAGTGTTAATTTTAAAAATTAACACTTAAAAATGCAGCTTCATTACTTAAAAGGACTTGCAGCTGTGCTATACCTGGTCAACCTCTGTCTCTTATCTGAAATGGAAAACTAGGGAAGGTAAATTAACAACTACAGGTAGCTATACATTCTCTACTTATCTTTATATGATCTGTAAAATAGCTTCTCCTAAGTTTATTTTTCTTACGAGATTGGCAATCACTCCTTTAGTGCGGTAAGATACTTATATAACCTGGTAGACAGGACTGCTTTTATTGAAGATAACACAGTGAGCTACAGGAAATTAAGGCTTGCAGGTGGCTCCTACGTGCCATGCCTTATGTATGTTATCACTTTGTTTTACTCAGGCACTCAAGTCTAACTATGCAGCTGTGTGAACAGCACCCAGCAGCATGTTCATTTTGGACTGATATAACTATTTACTAATGAGCAATCTGAGGGAATTTATTGATATCTACTTCACAAGAAATAGAGGTGGCTTAAGTAGTTCCTTTATTGCTAGTATTATAAAATTAACATTTAAAACCTCCCTTAAAAAAAAAAGTCTCTAGTAAGGGTAGTCTTTATGAAATATGATAATCATTCTTCTAGAGGGTGAAATGGAATTTAAGAGTGATATTTCCGCCCCCACCCCCCCACTGGCTAGCCTTGTGAAGCCCTGATGCATTGTGTATTCCAAAACTAAGTGTCCCATTAAGACTGTACACAGCAGTGGTGAACTGAGATTCTGCTAGGTTTCTTTCTGCTCTCTTATGGCTTAGTTCATGTGTGATGTTTTAGGTTTTGGGGTTTTTCCCTAGTTAAGGTGACATCTCTGAAGTCTAAATAGAGGTGAAGGCACTCTACCTCAGTGCAGGTGTTTTCTGTAGCATCTGCTTCCATATTACCAGGCACCACAGTAGTTAAAGATGTGTCACTTTAAACAAAAGAAAAATTCTGCAGTAGAGTAGTTCCTACTTAAAGCAAACTGGCTGGCATGCTTTATCGGAGTAAGATGAAATGCTACGCTGTGTAGGGTGTAGTATCATCGTAGCACAATCTGCAACAGAAAGGTGACAAGCAAGCTGAAACTTTAGAGTGGGAGTGGATTTGTCTTTAAAAACAAAACAACCCCCCCAAAAACACCTCTGCAGAATGTTTGCTATATTACAGCATCAGCAGAGCAAGTTGTTCACTGAGTTGTTCTTTGAAAGGTGATGTGCTTGAAGTGTTCAAATCACTTGTCAGGAAATAAATATGAAAGGGAAGGAGGTTGTCTGTGCATATGCAGCTCTTTTTTTTTTTTTTGGAAGCTTCTTAATTATTTTTCAGTTCTCCTTGTATTGTTCTTTCTAGCTTCAAGATGGGATGAATAATGAGGTTATATCTGAAACTGTTTCCAAAGACATGTTTGTGCTCTCAGTCTGTTTCAGAACTTAATTGCAGAAAAAGAAATAGGTATGACTGAGAAGTAGCTAGCAACTGAGTAGTAGTTGTTGGAATGAGTCTTAAAAGAAGTGCTTCCATCACAGTATCTCTTTACAATTTTTTCTGCACTGTAGAATGAGGGCATCTTAATTCCTTACCAATTATATATTAAATTCTTGCATTAAGAAGACATGCTTGATGTCTTTTTACATTAGCATAGAATTGTTTTGGTTGGAAAAGACCTTTAAGATCATCACGTCCAACTGTTAGCCTACTGCTGCCAAGTCCATCAACAAAATAGTACTTTATCTTGCCAGAGATGTTGAGAATTCACCCTTTTGCTAGAATACACCAATATATGTTAAATCCATGTAACAGTACAAGCAATGCAGGAAACTTGGAGGCTGAAGTTTCAGATGGAAGGACACTAAAACATGATGAATGGCATATTTTTACATGTTCCAATAAAGTCTGGTACAATTGCAAAATTGTTAGCTGCTTAACCTATTCAGTTACAATAAACTGAATGTTAGCTGTATAGCAGAATTGCTTTTCTGTGAGGCTGTGGATGAAATGTGTTGTTCCCAAGCGCTCAAAGGGGCGCAGATTATTAGGAGCCTGCCCTAGGGAACCTACGGTGTTTCTCTCCTCCCTTAAGGAAGTCTTTCATGTAATGTTCCTGCTAGTCACAATTTTAAGCTTAAAGTTGATTTTTTTAAATTTAATTGCCACCTGAGAATACTAAAATAATGAATGTAGTCTTTTTCTTCTTTCTCTTTTCTCATCCCCATCTTTTTTCTCCCCATAATAAATTAATTGTGGATGAGCACCCACCTAGAGACCTTCGTAGTTGAATGTTTGAGGCTTTTCTTGGTTACTACGCTTTGCATTCCCATCGATAGCAAATGCATTTTTGGCTTTTTTGCCATATCTAGAGAATGAGTTTTAACACTTAGACTAGCTTGTAACTGGAGTACCCTGATTTGTGGATGCTTCAGTAAATGTGGGTTTGGACAGTACATCTCTGTATATGCCTGATGTGCCAGTGAATGTAAGTTCTGAGAATTTTAGGGCTTTGTTAGAAACTAGACTCAGTTAAAATATACTCAATGGCACCAAACACAAATATTATGAAAAAAATTATATAGTTTAAAAAATTGGGAGTTAACTATAAGGGAGACTGTTAAGGAGCCCTATTACCATTGAACGGCTGAATAATTAGCACTGGTTCAAGAATTGAAAATGGTAGCAAAAAATGCTGAGACATTGCAGAAATAAACATTGCCTCTGCATTCATTGGTGTCTCTCTTCTAGGAAACAGCAGAGAAAGTATTCAACCAGTCGGATGAAACCATACATTAGGATTTAAAGCATGATTATGGAGCTCTCCCATCTTGTTTAAGTAAATAAGAATATTTCAGGAGGATTAATTTTTTTGCTTTTTGGAATTGAATACACTCTAAAAGATGTGCAGGGAAGTGTGATAACTAGAAACTTGAAGTTTTAAAATGAAAAATTAATAAACCCTTTGACAGTTTATCTTGCAACAAGGCACATGGGATGTTGGGACTTTATGAATGCATACTCTCTATAGCAATCATTTTCCTTGAGTTGTGACAGAATCTTTTTGCCCTTTGTGCAGAGCTCACAAAGACAGGGCTGGTGTATGTGTTTCTGGTGTGGTTGGCTGTGGGCTGTGGGTTTTTTGGGGTTTTTTTTTGTTTTTTTCCCCCAAAGTATGTACTAGGGGTAACTGTCTTGCTGTTTCTGGCCATTATGGAGCAAATTGGGAGAGTCCTTCTCCCTGTTATTTTAGTCCTTTCTTCATGACTACTGATAGCTCAAAACAGAGGTGCTTTAAAGTACTCCTCTGGGGGGGGGGTGGGGGGGTGGTGTGGTGTGTGGAGAAAGAATGCATTGCCTGTTCTGATCCTCTGTTAGGCCTGGAGCGGGTTAAAGGGGTAGGAAAGAAGTAGTAACACTTAAATTGCTGTAGTGGACTGTACAGATCAGATACAATATTATTCCTTTCCAATTTTATTAAGTACATTTTCCCCAATGCTTCAAGTAATAAAGATTGGTCATCTGTTAGGACAAAATAGGACAGGTTTACATCAGCACCTGACTGCACAATTCAGTTTCTCATACTATCCATCATTTGTACCTAAGGCTGCAAGTGCTTCAAGTATTATGTATGCAGATAGTGATCCCTAAAAATTCATACTGTCTCTAGAGGGAAATGTTTAAACTTGCATACCTAGTCCATTTTACATTTTAAAACAGAATTAATTTTTTTATGTTCACTTACCTTATATGCATCAATTATTTTCTCTGTAATAGGATTTTGATTGTGCATAATCATAAGCTACAAGTGAAAACTAGACCTTTAAAGCTCAAAAAAACCTACCCTCAAGGACTCTTCATGGACTTCAAATAGCTATCATAAAATGAGTTTTTTAAAAACAAAGAAATTGCATATTAACCATGAGGTATTTTTTTCTTTTTAAAAACAGGTGAACCAAGAGTGATATTTCCAGAATATATTTGTTTTTTCTTCCAAATAGAAGATAAATGTGTTAAGCTGGCAAAGTAATTCTGGTAAGAATTTTGCTGTTACTTCTGCAGTGAATGTCATTATACATATAAGTATTCAAAATCCTGCCACTAAGAGAAGCTTTTTTGTACCATTAGCACTAACAAACTTGCTCTTTCTTACAAGGTCTAATTTTTTACCTAATAATTGCATGTAGATGTTTCTTGATCAAGCAGCATTAATTCACCTGTTATATTTAAATGTTATATTGAAAACTATTTGGCGCTCTCTGTGCGTGTTCTATGCTTGGACATGATGAAAATATTTGACTTGCAAAGATTTTACTTCAGTTGTTTATACAGAAATGAAATGAGTTAAATAAGCCTCATCCAACCTGGTCTTAAACACTTCCAGGTTGTGGATGCCCCATCCCTGGAAGTGTTTAAGACCAGGTTGGATGGGGCTTTGGGCAATGTGGTCTAGTGGAGGGTGTCCCTGCCCATGGCAGGGGGGTTGGAACTAGATGATCTTTGAGGTCCCTCCCAACCCTAAACCATTCTATGATTCTATATGCTGTAGTATTCATAAGTGAGTTTTATGTGGATTAAATGTTCTTGTTTCTATAGCTGCCATCACTGATTCTGGTTTTGTTTTGTCTTCCTCATGATGCTCTTGAGAGTTTTCTACAGCTGAGTCTTGCATTTCTTGTCTCATTTGTTTTAATGTTTGTTTTAAACTTTTCAACATGTATTAGTGCTGACCAACCAAAGAATGCTGTGGCATAAGAGAAAACAAAAAAGTGTTTTTATAAGATAGAGTGAATAGATGAAGTGTATGAGTGCCTTGTGTGCATTATCTAAAGTAAAATTAATAGGTTTGGGAATCAGTACCAACGCTTTTGGTATTTTCTCCTGAACATGTACAGTATAATTGTATCTTGAATTAAGTACATTATAGTAGTGACTGTCATCCACTCACCCACTTTCTTTCCGCTTGAAGGAAATCATTGTGAGAACTGGTAAATCTAAAGCATTGTGTTTATGAAATTCCCATATTTCTCTGAACTAATTTTTTTCTTTTTTCCACTTGAAACAATCTGCATACTGTTGGGATACATAACATGTAGAAGATGTGTTCAAATAAACTATTACAGGACATGTTTTCTGTGCAATGCTGTGTAAGAGCTACCTGTTTTCCCGTTATGTTTCAAGTCAAATAGCTTTTAGAATCAGATGAATATTGAAGCTCACATCTAGGTTACAAAGAAAAGCTGAAACAAAGTCATTAACTTTCACTTATGCGGTGGGAGGAAATGTTGTGTGTCACAGGCTTTTACCTGATAGGCTTATAAAATTAGTGTTTGGGGTTGTGGGCTGCTAGCTAAAGTTGCTCTGAAACAAATGGAATTCTCTAAGCTCATCCTCCTTATTCCCTTCCAGCCTACATTGGTATATTGATTCCTCAGTCCTACAGACACGCCACCCTTTGCAAGGGGTACGGAACAGGGAAGAAATGCTCCTCTCTTCCCTCAGTCTCTTTTCCATAAGGAATGCATTTCCTGATGGATTTAATTTTTGTACTTTACTTACAGCTCAGACATGAGCAGTGCCAGTAACTCACTGGCACGGGAATTCTTGACGGATGTCAACAGACTGTGCAATGCAGTGGTCCAGAGGGCAGAGGCCAAGGAAGATGAAGAGGAAGAAACTCATATGGCAGCGCTGGGACAATACTTGGTTCAAGGCCGTGGATTTATTTTGCTTACCACGCTGAACTCAACTATTGATCAAGTAATAATTTTTCTTACCTGGTTATAATTTTTGTATTGAGCTTTGACTATGTTGAAGGGATTTGTCTGGCTCATGTTCTTCTTGGTGCTGTTTTCCTTGCCTTTTTATGATAGAGTGTATGAGTTAATTATGAAGATTGGAAGTTCAAAAGGATAATGTTGCAGTTGCATTCTGTTCTTCAGCAAGAAAAAATAGCTAATCATGTACCTGTTTGCCAACTGATACTGATGTTTACTAAACTTCTGACTAGTTAAGGCAAGTGTGAAGCTGGAGTGCAGCAGCTGGGTGGAAAGAGGCAATAGGTTAGAATTTTCAGGAGAAATGAGTCTGTTTACTGAACCTGCAGTACAAACTGACAGTTTTTAACTAGAGAAAGTTTTCCTGGTTTAAGGCAATAAAATAAAATGAAATATACATCTTTTCATTTTGTTATGGGCCATGAGGTAACTTTTGCTCTGGGTTAAGTAACTTGCTCTTGAACATAATAGAAAGCAAATATTTTGTAACTCAAAAGAGAACGCATTTTAGAGGTGATCAGTTTATGCTATTTTTATATAAAAAAAAAAATCTAGCACACATCCCTGTAGCTGCAAATGTCCATTTCCTTCTCTTCTTTCTCTTCTCCTTTCTCTTTAACACTATTGGATATATTGGGTATATACTAAAGCAACAGGTAGGATGAGATGTGCATTAAGTCTGTGCTTTGAAACTGCAGATCCCAATGTTTAAAAACAATGAATCAAGTGAATGCTGGTTGAGTTTACTCAACCCTTGTCTTAAATGCTGTCAGCTGTTAATGTTGGTCAAATTCTTCTTAGAGGTTTGCATTTCCTTCATGAGGTGACTTATGGTAAGACTCCTGTCAGATCTGCTGGCTTGGTTCTGGATTCCAGTAGGTGCACTGGCTAAACAGTAAACCCACAAGACTGCAATTATGTATAATTACTAAGAAGAATCCTTACCAATTCTGTAGCTGTGGGTTTTTTAGGTGTCCCCTGAGTTCTGCATAGTTGTTGTTAATAGAGGCTTCAGAACTAGAGCTGCTGGAAAAACAGCTGGCTTCTGTTTAAAAAGAAAACAGAGGATTCCATGTGCCTCCCCCCAGTAAAAACCCACTTCTGAAGTAGAAGGGGGAAAAAGGCTTGTCACATTCTTCATGAAACATCAGCAATTATTTCCAGAGGAAAAAATGTTTAAGATGGGAGAAGGAGGAACTTGACTAATAAGGAAAGTCAAATTCTCAAACTCTACCACTGAAACGTGAGAAGTTAATATTTTATTTTTTTTGAGTCTTCTTGTGTTTTGAATGCTGTATTGCTCATTCCCAATTAATTTGTCTTGCTGAAAATACCTTTAGAAGCAGAAGAGAATTTGGAGAATGACTTTGAAAAAGCTTACTTCTCAGGTTGAATTGTTTTGTATCAATAATGTTAGATTTTTTTAGTTTCATTTAAATTGATAATGTCATCAGGCAAATATTGGCTATTTGTTATATAGGTAGATCTATAACTATATGTATGTAACTATAACTATTTAAGTTGCTTATCTCCATCCATTTTAATTTCATTGCTACCTTGAATTTTTGGAGAAGGGTGTTGCTTCAGCTGCATATCCCTGAATGACGATAACAGCCAAAATGCTCAAGTCAGCTTTTCGTGTTTGAAAAAATAAAGGAGAATTTTTGATCTTTAGGATTGAAATGGTTCTGCTGGTGTTGTGTAGCACCCAGTAAAGGAAGTGTGATTACATTCTGTGCCTTCTACTGCTCCTCTCTGCATTGAAATTCTTAGTGGTGAAGTCTTAGAATCCCAGTAGGAGTGAGGTGTTTTAGTGGTTATTCTGATTTTTTGAATTAGGGGTAACCTTCTGTCTTTCCTCCCATAAAACTTCATCTTTCTATTCTGAGTCAGTAACATTACTTGATAAATGTAATCTTTTTTATTTGCTCAAAGATGTCATTTTTGAAAAAGTAGAAAGTTTCCCATAAAGTTCTTTGATGTTACTTTTTTTGCAACTAGAGAAGTTGCAAACTTATCTTGGGCTTCATGTTGGCTTTCTTTAAGTTATTTGCTTTTGACTTTTCTGGTTTTGTTCTTTGGTTGAGGAAGTCTTTCAATAAGAAGGATTAGGAAAGCTTTGTATTGAAACAGTTGCAGAGGTGTAATAAATATCTTAGATGCTTTCTGATTGGCTCTGGTTAGTGATTATAGCACTCTTTGCAGGTAGGTCGTTTTTTTCAGTGCATACAACAGCAGAAAGGCATAGGGAATCGAATGATTAATAGCTTTGTAAAATAAAAAAGGTTAATCTGTTTTTAAAAAATACAAAAACTTTTGTTGCTATCTTGTTTCTAATGTAGGAGCTGACATGTCGCGAAGAACTTCTGACCCTCCTCCTGTCACTTCTGCCGTTGGTGTGGAAAATCCCTGTCCAAGAAGAAAAAGCAATAGGTATGTTGTATCACTTACGGTATTAAGGACCTAGAAGAAATGATTTGTGTATTACTACTGAGCCTAGTACTCTAGACTAAAGAGTAGTAGTTCATTGTAATACATATCTTCTTAACATAGAATGAAGATGTGTATTCTGCAAAGAATTTAAAATCAAATACCAATGTTCTGTCAGCATATAAGGAAGATAAAGATTATACAGAGAAGGTAAAGGCTTGGTCAGTGTGAAAGGCAATGTTCATGATACGGTGTAGCTGAACTTGATGGTGGTGAGATTTTTTTCTTTTCAGGTGATTTTTTGGGGAAAAGAGATTTGAAAGAGTATTGATATTTTTGCTAACATGAAGTGTTTCGTGATGAATAGGAGGGCAAAACATACTGATTCTTTCTAAAAAAAATAAAAAAGTGATACATGCTGACACTAGATTGGCCAGAGACAGAATAAGGCAGGCTTTTTCTTCTGAAATTGAAAAATGGTAAGTAAAGAATAAGTTTAAAGCCAAACAATGGACAGCAGAGTATGAAAGTAGCACAATGTTATCAGGGAGACAGGTCCTGAAAATAAAATAATACTGGATGATTATGAAGAGAACCAGGCTGTGTTCCTTAGGAAATGTAATATTCTGTGTCAGAAACTGATGTGCTAATTGAGGAATCAAATCACAAGGTTTCAACTGTTAAAGAGTGGGTTTGAAGTGAATTAAAGAAGTGAAAGGCAAGATACAAAATAAACTGCAAAAACTGAATCAGGAAATGGCAGTGATTTTTTTCTTTCTTTTTTCTTTTGGGCTCTTGCATTTGTCTGATGCATTCTTTTCCCTATTAGAGGATAAAACAGAGGATGAAACAAATTAAGTTACTTGTCTGCTCCTAAAGATTCTCACCTGAAGTTCCCCCAGTGTTTTCTTGTTGTTTTAAACTTCTGCAAATCGAAGTCTTTTGTTAATGCTTGTAGACTTGGAGTCTTTAAAGTGCCAGTTTTACAGCACTTCTATGTAATTAACTTTCCTGCTTGCTTAGTTGCATCTTTCTTTTATGTTTCTGTAAGCATGATCAAATTAAAGAAAGATTTTGGTTATCTTAGGAGAGCTTAGTGACTTTTCCAGAGCTTGCTTAAAATGCTGTTGCGTAAACAGGTTTTAAGTTGTTCTGGTTTTGCAGTCTGCATAACGTACAGTTTTTACTTTTACAAATGTCTATCTCATAGTACTGATGCAATAAACATGATGTATACATTGTGCACCAAGAACTTTATTCTTTTTTTTTCTTGGACTGAAATAGTGTATCTTAATCGAGCTATATCAGGAAGGTTTTTTTCTTTCTGGGCAGGAAATACCCTTTGATAAAGTGCTCCCGGTTAATTACTGGCCTGCAAAGCAGATGATGTTTCTTCCTTAAGCATCAGAACTCTGACTTTATGAAACAGCAAGGCAGTCATACTTGCACATGGAAGCATCTCTTCTTTCAGTTTGATTAATGATTGTAGCTATTGTGTGGGCTTTTGGGGTTTTGTGGGGCTGGGGGGGGCTGGTATCATTAACTCTCACATTTTTCTAAATACTAAACTTACTGAATGGTGGATACTTACAGTTCTTTTATGCTAGGTATTTTACTGCCCAAAGCATCTAGTTACAGTTCTGCCACTAAAAATGACAATGGATTTTATTCAAGAACATTCAGACTTTGCCTGCTTTTCAACAGTTTGTGATCTGATTTTTACCAATACAAATGAACTGAAAATACAAGTAATTTATTCTTAAAAATCTTCTTGCCTACTGAATCAGATTTAAATTTTATATTCACTATTTTATACTGCATACTTGAAAGGTTTTTTTGTCCTGGCTTGGCTTTTGTGAGAATATTCAGCCCTTTAAATATTATTCCTTTCTATCTCCCTCTTTTCCCTGACTATTTTAAAATGCACAACTTTCATTTCTGCTTTTTGTGTTTGGAATATTTAACGCTGAAGTAAAGACTGAGGTCTGTATACTTGAAGATCTGCACTGTTGCTAAGTAGAGGAATTAATTTTTTTCTATTACCACTAGTACTGTAACAATTTCTTCATGCATTCTAAGAGGGCTGTGAGTTAAGGCACCCAGTTCCCTATAGCAACTGAGTTGCAAAAAGTGACGATAGGTCATACAAGGTAAAAAAGACCTTTTTTTTTTCTTCCCCTTAGAGTTTTTCCTTCCCTTGTGGGATAGGGTCATTTGGCAAAGCTTATAGTGAGACTTCAGATATATCAAAAGGTATTCATAAAGTAAATATTGCTTCAGTAACTGCCTAAAACTGCTTCCATAGCTAAATAATAGGGAAGATCTCAGAGTTGGTATCCTGCTGATGAATGTTTTACTTCTACTGTATTAGTATGTCTAACATCCAAATTCAAATTGAATATAACTAGAGACTTGTGGCTATATTGTTGCTTCATATTTTGTCTATAACATGCCAAAAGATTTTTCAGACTAAGCTTTCTTACCTTTGCTTCCCAAAAAGTCCTTTCATTTACCTTGAGAGTATCTTTTCTTAAGAGAATGGAATAGCTGTGCCTACAAACAAGTTGTAGGAAACTCTCTAGCACATTTTTGTCTAACCCTAATTAGAAAATGAAGTAATTTGTCTAGACTTGGAAAATAGTCAGTATGGTTTCTAAATATGAATTGTTGCTGACTTTTTTTACACTGAAAGTGTCAGACATATGTATATGCAAAGCCATGACCTAGTAACATATGAATTTATTTCATATTTTTTAAGCTAGAAGTATTAAACTATAAAGTTAAGGAAAATGTTTTACATATTACAACTTTCCTGAGTGTTCCTTTAATGTTCCTTTGTTGTCTTTGTGTTTCAACAGATTTTATTATACCCTTTACAATAGACATATGCCTGACCAAAGAGAATAATTCAAGTTCCATTAAATCTACTCAGGAAAAACTAAGCTTAGATGGAAGCACTCGTTCATCTCTTCAGACTTCTGTAAAATTAAATCCTCGATCTCGAAAAAGTGGACGTCTGCGCAGAACCACCCATCGTTACTCCGTGCGAGATGCAAGAAGATCTCAGCTGTCCACTTCGGATTCAGAAGGCAATTCTGATGACAAGACTACTGTATTAACGAAACACAGACGCTCCCAGTTACTGCAGCCTTTTTTAACATATCCAGCTAGTGATAGCTACCTTGTAGGTAGAAGTGATGGCCTA
Source organism: Balearica regulorum gibbericeps (assembly GCF_011004875.1). Classification (NCBI taxonomy): domain Eukaryota; kingdom Metazoa; phylum Chordata; class Aves; order Gruiformes; family Gruidae; genus Balearica; species Balearica regulorum. The sequence continues at coordinate 83,542,872 of NC_046186.1, read as the reverse complement.
CCTGCAGAAACAGTACCAAATTCTAATCCTGATGCCCCTAATCTAGAAAGTTCTAGCCAAGTTATTCCAGCACATGAGCTAAACCCTGAGATTTTGACTGACCCATCTGCAGGAATTGCTGAGAACAACATGGATAACTCTCCTTTTGACTTATGCCGTGTCTTATTGTCACTCCTAGAGAAGGTGTGCAAATTTGATATTACTTTGAATCACAGTTCTGCTCTCTCAGCTAGTGTGGTGCCCACATTGACTGAGTTCTTATCAGGATTTGGAGATTGTTGCAATGTAAGTAGTAACACAGAAAACGAAGTAGTTTCTGCAGGGTGGACAGAAGAACCTGTGGCTCTGATCCAAAGGATGCTTTTTCGAACAGTGCTGCGTTTGATGTCTTTAGATATTAGCAATACAGAAACAATGCCTGACAATTTACGGAGAAATTTAACAGACTTGCTTAAAGCAGCGTTAAAAATCAGAACTTGCTTGGAAAAGCAACCTGATCCTTTTGCTCCAGGGTACAAGAAAACACTACAGCAGCTGTTTCAGGATGACTTCATATTTTCTAGATACCGTCACAGAGCCTTGCTTCTACCTGAGGTTGTAGAAGGGGTCTTGCAGATTTTGATCTGCTGCCTACAAAGTGCAGCCTCCAATCCATTCTACTTTAGTCAAGCTATAGATCTGGTTCATGAGTTCATACAGCATCAGGGGTTTAAGTTGTTTGAAGTAACTGTGCTTCAGATGGAATGGCTGTGTATGAAGAATGAGGGAGTAACTGGGGAAGCCTCAGAGCATCTGAAAAGCCTCATCAACAGCATCATGAAAATAATCAGCACTGTCAAAAAAGTGAAATCAGAGCAGCTCCATCAATCCATGTGTACAAGAAAGCGGCACAGACGATGTGAGTACTCTCACTTCATGCATCACCACAGAGATCTCTCTGGGCTCTCTGTATCTGCTTTTAAAAACCAAGCTTCCAAAAACCCCTTTGAAACTTCTGATGGAGAAGTTCATTATCCTGACAGATGCTGTTGCATTGCTGTTTGTGCACACCAGTGTTTGCACTTGTTGCAACAAGTTTCTCTGAGCAGTACTTGTGTTCAAATTCTCTCGGGTGTGCATAACGTAGGAATATGTTGTTGTATGGATCCAAAGTCCGTGATAATCCCGTTGCTTCATGCTTCCAAGTTACCAATATTAAAAAACTTTCAACAGCACATATTGAACATCCTTAACAAGTTTATCTTGGATCAGCTGGGTGGAGCAGAAGTTTCTCCAAAAATTATTCAGGCATCATGCAATATATGTACTGTTGACTGTGATCAACTCGCTCAGCTGGAAGATGCCTTGCAGGGCAACTCTAGTGATGCTGGTCTTGCATCTAGTTCCTCTTGCAGAGTTCAAGGAATTCTGCCTAGCAGTGGATCTGAAGATATGTTGTTGAGATGGGACGCATTAGAGGCTTATCACAACGTTGTTTTTGAAGAAGACAAACTACACGGCATGCAGATTGCAAACCATATTTGCCACTTAATTCAAAAGGGAAATGCAGTGGTCCAATGGAAGCTATATAACTGTGTTTATAATCCCGTGCTTCAGAGAGGGGTTGAGCTAGCTTGCCATGCTCAACAACTTGGACTAACTACAGCTGATAAACACACATGCATTTACCATAGCCAGTGTTTGTCTTCTGAAGTACTTCAGATTTATTTGCAGACACTCCCTGTGTTGCTTAAATCCAGGTTGGTTGATTTTCTGTTATTAATGTAAAACGTGGTAATTACGTGCAGAGCTTTTTATGTTTGTTACTGATCAGAACATAAGTTTTATTTGGACTGTAGGCAGCACTTGGATATTGCAGGGGTGGCAACAAGTTAAATGCTTGAATAACATAAGTCTTTAATCCTAGATTCATAAACCATAGAAAGTGAGGGTTGTCTACAGATGAGTTATGGTTTTCAACAAGCCAAAGCATGTAGAAACAAATAAAATCTTTGTCCAATATGACATACTCTTTGCCTCTTCATTCATCATGCTAAAGTGAGTCAGGATGTTGAACAGATTGACATGTCACTTTTCTGTGGGAATTAGACTTAGTTTTCTGATCTGTTTCCCTTTTGCTTCTAGAATGGTCTTCATAGAAACCACCTTTCAAAAATAAGGCTTGAGAGGTTTACTTGTCCTGAAATAACTGTTTTCTAATATATAAAATCCTGTTCGTTTACATATGGGGGGTTTTATTAAAAACCAAAAAAACCTCCTAAAAACAACAAGCCACAAACATTCTTCCAAGACATGACATAGCAACTTTCCTATTTAGTGTTGAATTGATGAAATAGTTGTTTAATACAATATATGGAAGTTTATTCAGAATATGAACGTGTCATTTCATCCAGGAAAGAGTCTGATCTCTTCTGTTGGAGTCCTGATAAAATGAAATTAATTTAGTGGGGTTATCTGTGACAATTACAGAGCATTCCAGTTGAGGTAAAGGATTGTCTAATACATTTTTAATTTTTATCCTAACCTAAACTGTATCGAAAGCTATTCATTTTTGAAAGCACACTTAGTGGCAAAGAGGCAAGAGAAGTAAAGTTTAGATTTAAAATGTTGAAGATATTCTATTTCCTACTGGCTTAAAGATGGGAATATGTAAGTACGTGATTCATTTGATTCTGGAGCATGTAACTCAGTTACAGTTAAAGCTGAGCCTGTGGGAAGGAGATGGGAGGGTAAGGAAGGTGGATGTGTACAAGCAAACACAGTACACTAGGCTTATATATCCTTACCCCAAATTCATTAGGAACTCAATGTAATGCTTGGAATAGAAAGAAGGGAAAAACATACTTGGAAACAAATACACTGAAAGTTTGTTTTTTAACATTGGACATCCTGGTGTAATAATAGCACAAAAAGTTGTGCTTGAAAGGTATTCCTGAATTCTATCTGAAATACATTGTCTGTGCAATTAATAGACATAACTAGTAAAATTTCTTAAAACTTCATGTTTATTTAAGAAGGAATCTCTACTTCCTGGTGAAGTCACAGAACTGAGAGAAATAAAGATGTTGCTAGCTCCAATTGCTAATAAAAAGTTAGAGGGAGGAAGTACCACTGAAGAGCAAATGTCATAAAGTTAATTAAACACTTTTAATGGTTTGAACATCATATATCTTTGCGGTCTACACTTCAGAAGTGAAACAATATTTCTTATACTATATCTTAAAAAACCCCTGTATTTTCTCCTACCAGATGGATGATGCTTACTTGGGATTCTAGAGTACTGCAAACAAGTTCTTCCTCCCTTTAATTTACAGTTTACGGTAATTTATAGCAATTACTGGAAACGTGATCAGTCCTTTGTGTTATTCAGATATGTGGAATGGAGGGTTATTTTTGAATGTCATCTGAACTACATGAATTTGTGGGTGATTTCTAAGGTAACTCTCTTATGCTTTCTCTTGCAGGGTAATTAGAGACTTGTTTCTGAGTTGTAATGGAGTGAATCAAATGACTGAGTTAAATTACTTAGATACTTTAAGAAGCCATTCTTTGAAAGTGTTAGAGACTTTGATACTCTGCCTTGGTGATCAGCAGAAAGACCAAGCAATGCCAGAATTGGAAGGTCTGAACAATGAACAAAAGGAGTCTACGTCTGACTTGCCTGCTTCTCTTCATAGCCAACGTGCAGTTTCAGAAGTTCCTCAAAGCCTGAGCAAGTTTTATGCTGGCTTGAAAGAGGCTTACCCAAAAAAGAAAAAGTTTGTGAGCCAAGACATTCATGTCAACACAATAAACCTATTCCTCTGTGTTGCTTTTTTATGTGTAAGTAAAGAAGCAGATGGTGATCTGGATTCAGTTAATGACTCTGAAGATACATCAGGATATGACAGCACAACTAGTGAGCCGTTAGGCCACAAATTACCATATCTGTCACTGGAAAGCCTTACTTTGCCCTCCCTGGAACATATTCACAGGGCTGCAGATATTTGGTCCATGTGTCGTTGCATCTATTTGTATAGTTCAGTTTTCCAGAGACAATTCCATAGACTTGGAGGCTTTGAAGCGTGTCATAGATTACTAATCCTGATAATTCAGAAACTTGCAAAGAGTAAGGATAAGGAGCAAGAAAAGAGGGAGAGAGTATTTAGTGAAAGCAGCAGAAGTTCATATAGGAGTCCTTCTGGTGAGCTGCTCAATAAGGATGACTCTGTTCAACTGGCTAAAAGCAGAGAGGTGACGCAGTTAGAGCTTGATAGTTCTGACAGTCTTGCTGGTGCAGAACAGCTGGTGCCTGAATGTGTCTCCTGTGAGAGTTCTTTGAGTAGGGAACATGCTTCAGTTACTTCAGTTGCCAATCTTGAAGGGATAAAGACTTCTGTAAGAGAAGAGACTGAGTGGGCGCTTCAAGGTATTAGACTTCTAGAAGCTCTGCTGACAATCTGTCTACACAGTGCAAACACCATGCAGCAGAAGATGGAAGTAGAGATGTTTCACCAGGTACTGTGCAACTTCCCTAAGCTTATTTTACTCATATTTGTTATATACAATATTATTTTTAACAGTATTTTAGTTAAAAGTTCTTTTAGAGATCAAAAAAGCTTACACTCTTAAGATGGTACCATGCTTTTGTGTAGTACCAAAAGCATACACTTAAATGATGTGCTTAGTAGTCAGGGTAGTGGTCAGCAGGCATGAAAGAATGGAAGCAGGTGGATGAACAAGCTGGTGGTTGCTGTTTATGAGGAGTCATCTTCCCACAGATCAGCTTGTCACTTTTTGTATTGAGTAGGATGCTGATAAAGACCCTGCAACCCTTTGCTTGTTCTCCAACATGATCTTTGTTCTCCACTCTTTTGGGTTGGATCCCTGTTCATGCCAATTGCCTGCAGCTTGGGGGTTGGGAGAGAGCCTTCCAGAGTGGCAGTTTGATCCAGGCTGGATGAGATTTTTATCTTGCTCATTGTTTTGAACTGTGTTTCTGGTTTATTTTTCACGTATCTGTTACAGTTTGGTCCAGCATGTTGACCATATGACTAAGGGCTGAACTCAACATCAAATGCTGTTTTCTGAGTTAATATATCTTGAGTCCCAGGGAAGACTGTGATCCTGGCAGATGAAGTTTTTGGGTTTCTTTTTCTGCATAAAATGGTCCCGACTAGAAGAAAGGGATGGTTTTCTCTGACTACAAAGGCAGTAGTGGATGTCAACAACTATGAGTTGGTGGTTGACTATGCCTGTATTTTTTTTTCTGGACAGTTATGGCCTGCTTTTTCTGGTTTTTGGGTTTTTTTGCAGTGTAGTCCTCTTGTCCCAGTCCCACATTCTCCAGAGGCTGTCTGAGCTGATGAGATTTCAGTGGTGGGAGAGACTTGTTTGTTTGGCTGGGTTTTTTTTTTTTTTGGAAAGGTTTTTTCAGTGGAGAATGTGTGTGACAGAGGTAGGATTGAAGGAGAGCAGTGTAGGAAAGAAGTGAGTGTTATACACACTAACTCACACATGGTGTTTTTGATGATGATTCTTGAACAGAGCATGGCACTTGAGGAAGAGGACTATTAGGGGGCACAGGTACTGAAAGGGCACCTGAAAAAAACTACTACTTAAGCCTTAGAGGTGAACCAATTCAGTGTTCTATAAATTTGTGAATTCATAGAAGACACCTTTCTGTGCTTTAATGTTTTAATTGCTGTCTTGCATTTTACTTGGCAGTTTGTTACAAAAGCAGGAGGCGTTAGGTGCAGGAGAGAACTGGAAACTGGAATGTTGTCTGGGCCATGTGCTACTTTTGTGAACTTGGATGTGTCACCCTCTGTCTTGTTAACCTCTCTAGTAATATTGTAATGTGGTCTGAATACACTGTGTAGTTGAAAGTGTTTCAGAGATGTTTATTTTTGAAACAGTGCTTTCACTTGCAATATTTGGGAAACAGCATGTTGCCAGAATTTTTTCAGTGTGCAGATTGCCTAACCAAGTAAATCTCTGTCATGACAAACAGGATGAATCTTTCTTACTGCAAGAGACTGGGTGAAGTCTGGTTTTGGCTAAGAAGTCAGATTAGTGTAGGTGGCAGGGGAAGTTCTTAAATGAAAGTACTAGACCGTTTCTGTTAGCCAAAACAGAATAACATGAATCAAAATGTTTGTCTCCCTCAAAATACAGAATACCTGTGTGGATGATATCTTACTTCAAATAAGAGAGCAGCTTGCTCAATCAAAAGTGATAGAAACGGACTTGGCAAAGCCTCTGTTTGATTCACTGCTTCGTGTTGCGTTGGGTACTTTTTCTGCTGGTCTGGATCATTCTGAAGAAAAAACTGAAAAGGTATGAACACCACTAAGTAGTCTAATTTTAAAACCAGCAAGGTTTGCTTGGTCAGGTTTCAGTTCTTTGGGTCATTTTTTTAAACTCAGTAGGATATGTTTAAATGTGTTTGGTTATTGTGGTTGTTGAAGATTACATGCTTACATATGAGAAACAGAGAATTAATGCTGGTTATTGATATGCTCCCCACACTTACTGCTCAGGAATGAGTCATGCCCCAAAAAGGAGCAAGCTGTGTTTATGCTTTATGTGCATACCTGAAACCTGATGTTCTCTTCACTCTTTCATCCTACAACAATGTGACAAACTCTCAAAGGGTGAGCTTTAAACAGGGATGTTGACTGACCTTAGTGGCTGCAGGCATAGCTTCACCTTAGAGTGAATGTCAAGGTGCATGTTTATGATGATAGTGATTTTTGGAAACACAGTTATTAATGCATTGGCTAGCTGTTTACCAAAGCTTTCGTCAGACAGTAAGAAAAGAAAGATTGCAGAATCCATTTTCTGTGTACAAATGAAGTATCCATAAAAGGTATCTTAAGTTTCTTGAAAGTGTTTCTTTTGCCAATGGGCTTGGAGAAAATGCGTATCTGGAAGGTTCTACATTATTTGCTGTTCTGACCAAAGATGATAAATTTGTTCGATGTGTTATACAGAGCCATTACACTGAAAAGGAACCTGTGTCACAACCTGGAGATATTTCTGAAGAAGCTGAAGAATCACAATGCTGTAGTCTTAAACTTTTTGCTGAAGAGGAAGGATATGAAGCAGATAGTGAAAGTAACCCTGATGATAGTGAAACCAAGAATGACGGTAAATGTGAACTTTCTGAATATACAGAGCAATCTTTATGACATAGCAAAGCTTGCTTGTCTTCTGAGAGGTATGAAAATAGGGTGAGCATCAGAGACCTTTAACAAAAAAAAAAGGTTAACTTTTTACTTCCAGTAAGATGAAGTTACCGATGGAGAGATAATGAATATTCTTACTAAGTGTTACAGGAACTGTTCTGTCTTGGGTTTCTTGGTTTATATGACTCTTCCTCTAAAGTCATGTTGCTCCAAATGTATTATTGTGGTCTAAAAGCAGTTTTCTCCAGAGATGCTTATCAGTGGTTTGTTTGAAAATTAATGCTCAATTTATTATTTAGTATTATAACAATCTGGTAAAAATTAGATAGTCTAATTATATCTCTTTATATTCATTCAACAACTGATGCACGCATCACTGGCTGCATTCTGTTTGTGTAATTAATTTTGAATGTGAATTTGCTTTAACTTTTTCCTTTCTGCTGAACATCTGGATGCTTATGTTCTTGTATGAGGTCAGCATAAGCAGTAACAGCCTTTATAAAGAACTGCACTCAACTGTTGCTGTTTACCTGTGTGACTAGGCCTTATCAATAGACATACAACATTTTTAAAAGCATTTCTGAATTAAAAATTTAACGTGAAATATATCCATGAAATGTATGTCTGTACCAAATATTTTTTTAGTAACATGTTTTAAAGTTTCTCCAAGATGTAAGAGGAGAGGCTTAAATATTTTTTGGGGGGTTTTTTGATTGTCATGGAGATATTGTCATGTGTTGTCATGTGCATTTTCTGAGTTAAGTAACTAAATAACTGCTTCCCCCAACCTTTTAACATGAAAAAATTTGAATTAATCTCCTTTATTGGCAGGCTCAGAGTTCTGCATAGAAGTTTGAGGCTCTGTTACAATGATTTTACTGTTGTGTTTCGTGAATTGCATATTTCATCATTACTACATGTGTCCAGTTCCCAGGAAATGAAGGCACATCGTTTAAGAGCATGTAATGGGAGAAACTGCATCATTGCCCTTCTGTATTGCCAGGAAAATATGAAAATCTGAAGCAAATAGAAGATTATATTAACTTCTGTAAAGTGCTTATGAGCTAGTGACTATTTTTGTTTTGTACCTATGGGAAGGTTGGAGAAAGTATGTCCCTGGATGTTCTGCTTGAATCATGCAAACTGTATTCAGCTGAGTAAGTTTCACTAAGACAAGTGTTTTCTTTCAGGAGCAGACACAAAGGCAGAACCAGGATGTACTGGTCCTTCAGCTTATTTTAATGACCTAGCTGAAAACATCAATCAAGGAGAGTTAATGTATCCTGAAATCTGCATGTTAGAATTAAACTTGCTCTCAGCTGGTAATGCAAGTTTAGATGTGCTTGCTCATGTATTCCAAAGCTGCCTGAAAATCATCAGCCAGAAGGAGAGAAATGCCACTGTACTTATAGAACAGGTAAAAATGTTACTAAACAAAGGCAAGGGCTTAGCACTTGTATATCTTATTTCTTCAGTTTTACAGTACCGCTATACCTAATAGAATGATCTTGGAAATAGTCTTGCTTGTTATGGCATTTGATAAGACCTGAAACAATGCAAATGACTGATATTGCTGGCTGCACTGCATTTAAGTAACCAGAAACTATAGCAAACTAATGTATTGAAAGATATTTGACTTACAAAGTTTTTGAGTTTCATAGTAGCCTTATTTTATCAAGACTGTTCAATCACTAGAGCTATAGATACAGATTTGATGACTGTCAAGCCATTGAAAGGAACAAAAAACAAACAAAAAAGCAAATATCTTCTTGTATATGTATATATGTAAACATTCTAAATATATATATTTTTTCAATATGTACTTTTTAGAAACTTTCAGTGATGTACCTCAAAAATATTTTATGCTTTTATTATTCCTAAACTTTTATTAGAAATTAGTTTTGCACATGTTGATGTCCTCATGATCCTTTGGAATTTCTGATGGTTAGCTTGTTTTTTCTTTTTAATAACTAAATTGAGTATGCATCTTCTGCAAAAGAAGAAAATATGATGAAGTATTAATCTAAGCTTAAAATGCTTGTTTAGATAATCATTTGACTAAGAAGCAAAGTTAGTTCTTTACAGCTTAGACCAAAAGCAGGGAAGAAAAACATTGTTTTATTTCAGTACTCCAATTTTTTCTGTGAATTATTAGCTTTAAATCACTAGCACACATGTATTTCTTTTTCTGAACTTCAACACATGAAATTACTTATAATTGAAAATAATCTCATTTTCATCACTCTTCAATATTGTTTAGAGCAATCTATTGAGCAATCAATTTAGAGATTTTTAATATCTTCAGTTAGAGATTTTTCAAGTTACTCTTATCTAAGATGCATTTGTGAAGGATGCTTGTAAGAAAGTGGCTTTTTTGTAATTACTCTTTAAAGTAATCTTGCATGGAAAGGTTGAATTTGCTTTCAGTATTGCATCACTACATGTATACCAATATGCTGTATATTGTCACAACCTGTCAAATCCTGTAATTCTGTTATGGGGGAGAAGATGAGAGATCTCAGCTGCTGAATTCGTAATGGCTCAAAGGTTTCTTTCTAGAATCATTTGGATTTCAAAGTCTCTCTTCTGCAACTGAACTGTACAGAACATGAAAGAATGTCTGTTAGCAAATATAAAAAATATTTCCATAATTTAAAGTAACTGGAATTGTCTTTAAAATCAACAGTAGACAAGAATTGATTGAAAGAAATTATTTCTTAGTTCTTTGAGCTGGTGTATAATCTTCAGATATCAATTTTCCCTATTTTTCTGGGGGTTTTTGTTGTTTTTTTTTTTAACAGGGAGCTGTTAAACATCTTTTGGGAGGATTTTTGAATATATTAACACAAACGGAGGGTAGTTTTCATGGTGAGTTCAAGGTCTAAGTAACTTAAATATTGTTTTTTATACCTTAATGTACACACACTCAATTTTCTAATTCACAATGCAAGCGAAAAATTGACAAAGCAAATTCATTGGTATGTATGAATTTATGCTTCTTGTGACAACTATCTAACTTATGTGTAAATACAGTGTTATTTCTGAGCTAGTGGAAATCTGTTATTTAAACACATGCTGTCAGATCTAAAAATGATAGTTGAAATCATAAACCTAGGGTGACAGTGTTAACAAACATTGTTCAGAAAAATAGCAGTTATGTTACTGATTGAGTCTGACTCCATCACAACATAAGTTTTTTATTTCAAATTTCTTTGTAACACAGGTCTTGGTGATATCTTGATTTGAGTTTTATTTCTAATCAGAAAGCAGCTAGATAATCCAAGACTGTGGAAGCAGATGAAATGCTTGCCCTAAGGTAGCCGCACATAATGACATTGTTTCACAGCAGGAGATGTAAATCCATCCCAGGACTTTGATCCTTGGCTTTGTGGGGAGAGCCTTTGCAATGTAGATGCTAGGTTCCCAGACTTTCAGACTCCACTTTGCAAACCTAGGTGTCAGACTTGCTGTAGCCATCTAGATTTGATCAATGAATTTTTTAATGATACTGTCAGGAAGCACTGTAGGATCTCTATAGAATTCATTTTGTAATCATTACTGCTTCCTGAATTTGAAGTGTTTTTTTGCAAAACACTCTGAATTCAAAGCTAATCTTTCCTCATAATAGTATGGAATATGAATTTTTAAAGCTTTTTTAAAAAATCTTTTCAAGAATATTATTTTGTCTTATTTTTAGCGTGCCAGATGGTGTTGGTAGACCTGTTAGTTTCCTTGATGAGTTCACAGACATGTTCAGAAGAGCTAACTCTTCTTCTAAGGATATTTTTGGAGAAGACACCTTGTACGGTATGTATGGAGTAGCACATAGCAAAATTCAGAGGCTTAATAAGAAAAATGAAGCAAAAAGAAAATCCTTTTGTGCCCAAGTATTTTGGGAAAAAGGAGACTGTAACAGCAACATTCTAATTGACCAGAGCAAGTAAAACTTGGTTGCCGAAATAATTAATTCGCAAAACATGAAAAGGAAATAGGAGATGAGAGGTTTTTGAAGTGTGTGTTAGTCATGGGAACTTTCTTCAGCATGAGAAAACAAGATTCCTCTTGAGGAGACTGACATTGTGGTTAGGGATGACAGAACACTATCATACTGTAAAATTTGAAGTCATTCCTTTAAAATTATAAAGCATCTTGCTATTTCAGGAATGCTTTAGCAGCAGGAATTAAAAATACTGTGGAGTCTGGGACAGTACCAAACAAGGAGACACAAATCAGTTTTTCAAAGGTTGCTTGCAATAATTGGCTAAGTAACTAGAGAAACTTTTTGGCTTGAGGGTTCAGCTAGTTTTGTTACTGATTATGCAATAACAAAGTGATGGCCTGTGTATGCATTCTTAATCAGCCTCAAACATGGGGTAAAAGGCACGGTCTTTTGTTGAGGTACAAGTTAATCTGTTGCACATAACAAATGTGAGAAGATTGTGCAGTGACAGCCTGCTGTGGTTCAGCTGATTCTTAAGCGTGGTAACTTGAAGATTGATCTGCCCTGACTAAATCCCCAAAACTGTTTTGGCAGTAGTCTGTTGAAGTTGCTACTTGATGCTTTGTAAATGTGCATCAGTTTGGATAAGGAAGCCCATCTCTGTTGGGAAAACATAAATCCAAATTTAAATGAAGAGTGGGGTTCTGTTTAGTTAGATGACACTTGGCTACGTGGTATAAATAGTTTGTTGGTTTTTTCCTCATTTGTTTGGTTTATCTCTTCTAGGAGATACTACTCAAGGGTGTACTGAAGATTATAGAAACTAGTACTTATATGAACCCATTACAGTACCTTGCCTTCCCTTTGCTACACGGCACAAATTTGAGTAGTAGTTCTTCACAAAAATCTGCTAGCACTTCCAACAGCAAAACTGCTGGACTATTAAAAAGAGCAAAACTTTCACAGAGTAAGAAAGAGGCAGATGGCGAAAATTTGAGTCACCAGCTCCTTTCTTCTTGGCATGTAGCCCCAATTCACTTGCCTTTAGTAGGACAAAACTGTTGGCCACACATGTCCGAAGGCTTCAGTGTCTCACTGTGGTTTCGTCTGGAGTATGCTCATGAAACAGAAATTTCAACAGAAAAGGGGAAAAAAGTCAAGAGAAGAAGCAGACTGGTAGCTGTAAGAGAGAACAGCTTTGACAGCACAGGTGAGTATGTAGTATTTCCTGTTCCTGTTTAGGTAGCACTGAAGAATTCTGGTTACAAGTGTTACTAATTGATGTGCCATATACAAAAGGTTGATTTTTTTTTTCTTGTGATGGGTATTAAACAGAAGTGGGTAGTCTTTCTGATTTTTCTTTGAGCACTGTATCATATACTTAAAGATAAAACATTTCCAGCCTTAGTCCTTAAGTTAATTAATGCCTGCTTCCTTAGAAATTTAGTATTCTCATTGAATTTATAACTTCAGTAAAATGTCTTTATGCTACTTCATATTATGCTGAAGAAAATATTAAATGCTGCAGCTGAAAGGTCATGGGGGAAAAAGACCGCGCTCACATTTATTTGGTCTCATGTATTGATGAAGCAAGTGGCTTTTATGTTCTTTCTCTTTAATAGAGCGCTACTAAATCTTTATGATTTAGGATTTAAATATTGGAACTTGTAGCTAAAAGATGCTCTGAATCCATCAAGTCAGAGCCTGAGGCTGATTCAGTATAAATCCTCCAACTTTCCTTGTGTGTCTGCCAATGTCAATAGCTGTACATTTCTCTGTTTATACTTCTGTAGAGACCCACATGCTCCCAACTCTTTTGAGCAGAATATTTTGGATTCTAATTTGCGTGAGGAAAAATCCCTTAAGTTATTTAAAATGCCTCCCAGTCACAACACTTGGAATACATTTTACTGTACTTTTTTTTTTTACTGTGTTTGAATAAAAGAGGGGGAAACCCAACCCTGAATCTTGGCACTCACTAGAGCTGCTTTTGTTAGAAGGTCTGTGCTTTTGCTTGGTAGAGTGAACTGAAAATATTGAATGTAAGATCACGTTTAAAGGAAAGTATGATTTGTGAAGAAAAATCTGGAGATTTCTTGGTACACACTAAGACATAGGAATGTAGTATGATATGGCATGTCAAAAGCATCTTTGAATTAGAATGTATTCATGCTTAGTGGGATTACCTGATTACAAACACGTGAAGTGCTAAGTTAATGTTAAGCGCCTCTGTTTCAGTATGAGACATAGGTCTCTGAAGAATCACACATCAGTCAGCCTACTTTAAAAACAAACAAACAAAAACCAAAACAAAAAAACTAAACACCAAAATAAAACCTCAACTAAACAAAGAACAATTCTCTTCAGTATCTGAACTATTTCTTTTCACACTTGATAGCTGGTAGGACAGGCGTTGTTGTTGTATTGTGTTGTAATTGTGTATAAACATTTTTATATTTCTAGAAGAAACAAAGTCTATAGGAATGGAATACCTAAGCCTGGGAGAGAAACTTGTTGAAGATGGCTGTATTCATATAGTTTCACTGGGTTCCAAAGCATTGATGATACAAGTCTGGGCGGACTTGAACACTGGAGCATTCATATTTCGGTATGGCGCATTAGTCCAAAAGCAGTCTTGTGAACATATGTATTGTTACTTCTAGTAGCGGCTTGCAGATAATACTGGTGGAGAGTAGAGAATTAATTTCTATAGGAGAGTCATCTTGCACACTGATGGCAACATCAAGTAAGTTTATTGCATACAGATCTACAGGATTACTTGCTTAAAATGTTAGTCTGTGATCTTGCATGTTTCATGTAGTCATGTATAAATAATTGCTCAAAGTAAGATGCGAGATCAGTCATAAACATAATTGCAATGCAAGGTAGCAATTCAAGTATTAATGAAATGAAACAACAAATGCATGAAGATAAGCAAAAGCTTTTGTAGCTGTAGGCTTTCGCACCTACAGGTGTGAAAATTGCTGTTACTTAATACTTTAATCTTCTGAACACACTTTAGCCCTAATTTAGTTCTCATAAGTAAAGTATTCTTAAAATGGGCCTATAGCTGCAACTTCAGAACACTATTTCACAGCATTCAAAGCACCTGGATTTTTTCAGTAAACTGAACTTAACTTCTCTGTAAAATAGAGATAATATCCTTATCTTAAATGTAAGCAGGTTAATGCAAACAAGTTAAATAACTAAGTTGAAACAGTAATGTGAGGGATTTCCCTAGCTTATGTTGAGCACTCTAAATATAGCATTGTGATCAAAAAAATTACCTGTGAAAGTGAAAGAATGCAATCTCAAGGTAACTGAGGCCAAAAAATTGTGGATTTTGGGCTTAAAAGTGCAAATTTAAAAACACGCACACAAATACTTGTTCTTCCTTTTCTGTTGTTTTCATAGTATGTGTATGGATCCAAATGATGAGATGAAAGCTGGTCTGCTGGCACAGGCTGAATCTCCAGAGAATGTGTTCCTTGTGGGCAGGTGGCAGCATTTGGCAATAACATATCTGCAGCAGCCAGAAGGCAAGAAAAATATCCATGGAAAACTGTTGCTGTGGGTTTCTGGTCAGAGGTAAAGTATATGTTGGTTGCACTTAGATATTTATCTTCTTAAAAAGATGTTCTCTGGTAGGGAAACTTCTGCACTATTTTGGTGTCAAGCTGAAATTACAGTTGAGTAGTCTTCTAGAGGGAGAAGGGTGTCTTACACTGTTAGGAATTCCCTAGAAGTATCTGGAATGGTCTTGATTTGCTTTGAGAAACTTCTGTTTGTACTGTGGACCAGTGCAGACATCAATGTTTTTCTTCATCGTCAGTAAGTGAAGGAGGTAAGTAGATTTTGAGTAAGATCCAAAAAAGCTATAGCATGAAGTTAGCAGTAGGCATAATGTCTCTGGTTAGTTAAGAATCCAAATTAAAGAGGTATAGTTCAGGTACTGGCAATATTGTTGAAAGTAGGAATGAAGAGGAGATAGAAGGCAGTAACTTCGCTCCACTGAGAGAAATGGAGAAAAAAAATATTTCAGACGAGATCTGAACTGGCAGTGGGAAGTACTGCTTTTTCCACTGAAAACTTAAGGTCCGTGCTCCTGAATGAGGTATCTGATGCTAGGTTGGGTGGGCCTGTGCCTGCATGAAATATTCACTGGTTAGAGAAAAAGGAATTTATTAAATATCACAGTTTCTATCCTTTCTACCTAAAATCCAGAATAGGAAGACTTTTTTTTGTATCTTCAATACGAAACCAAGGGGTCAAAATGCTACGTTGTAAAACAATGGGATAGAGCACAAAAATTCCCCTAGAATTTGATCAGTAAACAAACATTAAAGACATTCTTAAAACTGTATCTAGGAAAAAAGCTGTTGCAGTTTTACTTCTGTAGTTAAACCTGGAATTGTAAAGTATACTACTTGTTTCACTTTGTTTTGAAACTACATGGAGTTAATTCTTAAGCAACTTGATTTCTTCCCCCACGTTGTTCAGTCTGTGCGTGCTGATATGCAATAAAGTCCAAATATGGAGATAGAGGGGAAACTAAAAATACTAAAATGCTCTGCACATGTGCAGTTAATGAGGCTCCATTATATACAGAGTTAGTTGCCAATTTGCTAATAGTTAGGTTCTTCCAGGAAGCTTCAGATGACCTTTACAGTCCAATTGGTCTGCTTGTGTAAATGCACATAAGGTTAATGGGATGCTTTCTGAAAGCATCAGGCTTATTGCCTGTGGCTGTACAGCACGCTAGCTCTGACAATATTCCTTGGTATTCGTAAATCCTCAACATGGTGTTTTCCAGCATATGTGAACCACAGTTTGTCATGAGCATTAGCATATTGAAAGGCCTCTGACTTTTCAGGAATAGTAGAAATTCTTGAAAAATTGTGATATTTTTAGAGTGTTTATAATATACAGTTTCTTCTTTGAGGTCAGAGGGAGAGAGGAAGGAATTTCAGATCTAGGAAATCTTGACTGTATGCAACCCTGGTTGAAATTCTCTTCCTCTGTTCTGTGCAGTATTTGAATACATACATCATTATGTAGCTGAGTTTTAAGTTGCCTAGAAGTTGAAAATGGCTTTAGTAATTTAATGTTGATAATAGTATGGCGTATCTACTAAATATTAAAATCTATTTTAAGCCTAAGCTGAATACATTAGCAATTTTGATCACTTCTTAATATTTTAACTTGTTTCTTTACATGTATTTTTAGGAAATGTGAGATTAATTTAGATTATGCACTACCAAGGAAATCAAGCTTATCATCTGACAGTAATAAAACATTTTGTATGATTGGCCATTGTACATCATCTCAAGAAGAATTGCTTCGATTGTCGGGTAGATGGGATCTTGGAAATCTGCTTCTATTTAATGGTACTTTTGTATGCTTTTTTCTTGAATGTGTCTTCATTTCCTCTTTCCTCTCTGTTGTGGTTTAACCCCAGCAGTAACGAAGCACCAGGCAGCTGCTCGCTCCCCCTCGCCCCGCAAAGGGATGGGAGGGGAATTGAAAAACCCAAACTTGTGGGTTGAAATAAAGACAGTTTAATAGGATAACCAAGGAAGAGAATAACAGTAATAATAAGTGATGCAGAAATGCAATTGCTCACCACATGCAATAGGGGGAAAAAACCCCAACGCAATGCCCAGTCTGTTTCCAAGCAGCTATCCTGCCTCCCGGCTAGCCTTCCCAGTTATATCTGGTGCATGATGCTACATGGTAGGGAATAGCCCTTTGGCCAGTCTGGGCCAGCTGTCCTGGCTGTGTTCTCCCAGCTTCTGGTGCACCCTGCAGGGCATGAGAAGCTGAAAATACCTTTAGTTACTGTAGACACTACAACTATCTAGTAACAACTAAAAACATCAGTGAGCTATCAACACTATTCTCATCCTAAATACAAAGCACAGCACTGTACCAGCTACTAGAAAGAAAACTAACTCTATCTCAGCTGAAACCAGGACACCCTCTAAGGTCAAAGGCTTAATTTGATTATTTTTTTAACATGCCATGCTGTTGCAGTAAAAGCAATTATACATTATTTACCATCATAATATATCAGGGAGAAAGTAGGCAAATATTTCAGTATTGGCTACTTCCTAATGTGTCCTTCTGGCACTATTCTCTTGCTTTCTTTAGTGCTGTAATTGGCAATTCCAGTTACTTTACTGTTTCTTTAAATTTCTTTAAAATAATACCTTGGTGTAGGAGGAGGGATGGTGGTGCTTGTTCTGTTTTTTTTTCTTAAAGCTCTCAGTCTCTCCCAGCTGGAAAATTCATTTCACTTACCTGTTTCTAAACTACTAGTTTCAAATTACTTAAAGCATATTAGAAAGTAAATAAAATTTAAACCACTAAATACTCTGAGTTAAGCATGCTTATTTCTGAAACTACTGAAGTTACTTTGGGGTTTTCATAGATGTATAGCTCTTCTCCCTCCTTGGAAAGCTTAGTCCGGGGATGTTTGCGTAGTGCTGAGGGCTGGAACCCTGCTGATAGTCATCTGGCATTTCTTCGTGTGCAGTGGCTCTGTCAGGACTACTACACAAGTGAAATCAGTTTGCCAGAGTGTGTGGTGTGTGTAGGCGTTCTGTGTGTAGATATGGTGTATTTGTGCAGGCCATAGGTGAGATGCTTATCATAAATGTAAGCTCTGCCTGGTGAATAAACATGGTCTGATTGCCCTGTGCCTACAGCCAGTGTTATTGAGGTATCCAGAGAGTACTGGATTTACTGCTATACAGTTGCCATGCACCCATACATCACAGACTTGGGTCCTTCTGGATGCTTCTTTTGAATTTGCATTCTCACAAACAGATGACCTGAGATGTGCTGTCGGGAAAGGAGAGGGAGGTTAATTTGGCCTTTTACTTCCTACATATTTTTATTTCTTCCCTGTTAGCTATAGCAAGCTTTTATTGTTGCATCCTTCTTGGTCACTCTATCCAACTCTCCATGATGTTGTAGCATGTTGTTGCTATCTGTAATCTTGCTACGCTTTGAAAACTGAGGCGGCCTGGGTAGATGACTGTTCAATTTAAAAAAAGTGTAGTTGATTATTCAGAGCTATTAGTCTTCAGTTCATGCAGATCATTCTCCTGACTTGGTTTCAGTTGCCTTTGCCACTGAACTGATCTGGCCTATGATGTGTCAGAAGTCAGTGATCTACAGTAGTTAATAGCAAGCATTGGACTCTACCGATTGTTTCTCATCAGACAGTGGTCTTCCTTGTAAAGTCTCTGATGCAGTCTCCTAGCCAATGTATGAATTTTGCTTTATTGTATACTAAAGAGTTAACAGCTTCTTTTCTGGATTTTAGGTGCAAAGATTGGACCAGAGGAAGCATTTTACTTATATACATGTGGGCCGGATTTCACATCTGTAATGCCTTGTAAATACGGCAAAACATTGACTGATTTCTCTAAGTACATAAGTAAAGAGATTCTACAATGTGAACAAATTAAGGAGCTCTTCATGGCAAAAAAGGAAGTGGATGTTGGGCCTTTAATTGTACGTAAGATGGTTCTTAATGTCTTAGAATTGATTAAGAAACTGGGAACACATTTCCTGCTGTCTCCCAAAGTGTTTCACTTCCTCAAAGCAGGCAGGAGCAAATCCATTTCTCATTAAAAACACTGCAGGGTTCTTCCCACTTATTTCAGTGGGAGTTGAACTCCACATGGGGTGGCCATTTCATCTTGCTTTAGGCTGGATTCTGACAACTTCTAAATGTTCTAGCATCTATAATACTGCATATTTAATCTGTCAGATAAGCCCGCACCTCCAAAGGCCCTAGGATGAATACATAGCTCTTTTTTCCATTAGTGTGAAGGTAGCCAAGGACAGCTTAGTTAACCTTTTAACACTAAAATTGAGAGGAGAAAGGAGGATTTGTCTGGCTTTAACAGGAAGCAAAAAACTTCATCCCAATTCTTTGAGGATTTTGAGACGGAGTAACTTTGCATCAAATTTGGCTGAAAAGTTATTTTCTAGGTGGCAGATCTTAGCTTTTTTCGTCTTTCCTGACTGAAACAGCCATGCCAGATGCATATGTAAGTATAGTTACACTAGAAAAAGAATACAATAAAACTTTTATCAGTAAAGCCTGCTATATTTGAGGATTTTTTTTCCATGCACTGGTAATCCCTGCTGTAACAATTGTTTCCACTAGAGGGATTTTTCTGATCTTGTTCTACAGCAGGCCTGTATGTGTAGGTAAAGGGTCTGGATGTAATCTTTGTAAACAATGCGTATTGAATTTTGAGTAGGTTAAGAAGGAATGGAATAAGTAAAAGCCTAACAAATCAGTCATGCAACTTCTAAGCTTATTTTGCCTTACAAAACTCAAAGTAACTGGAGAGAAGAACTGTATGTTCAAGTGACAAATTAACCTCAGCACTTTTGCATGGAATGCAAGTGTCTTAAATGTAATTATTTCTTTATTTTAAATAACGGCCCAAATATGATCACTTTACATTTTCTGTGAAAATGAGTCAGTTACTTCCCATAGGAGCTTTGGTTTTGGTCTAAGTCTCTTCATGAGTAATGAAGCTTCTATTGAGATCCTCTTATGGCAGAGCTGGTTAAAAGATAGAGTTAAAATTGGAGAAATTTTTAAAAATAGCAGAAAACTTTCTATTTTGGACTTGCCACCTTAGAAGGGAAACAATTTTCCCAGTACCTTTGTACGCTCATTTTCTTTTCAATTTGTCAGTAACCGTGTTTATATGCAAAATAGTTGTAATTCTTCTTCAGGTGATAAGAGGGGCATCCTTGGTGGAATTTTTTTGTGCTTTCTTAACTTTCTGTGCTGTAGCTACTGCATATATTTGCTAAAATTTAGGAATCCTGTTGCATTTTAGTGCACGTGCATCCATGTGAAACTTAAGAGCATGCTAGTAGTAAAATAGAAATGAACTGCCAAAGTTGCTGGTACTTGCTATTAGGTGGCTTTTCTGCGAGGCTTTTTGTGTTTTGAGGGTGGTTTGTGGGTGGTGGAGGTTTTTTGTATTAAACTGTCTTGAATAAACTTACAAACTTACCTTGTTTCAGGAGAGTCTTGCTGTTGTTTATACTACGTGCTGCCCTGGTCAGTACACCATATATGAACCTGTTATTAGACTGAAAGGGCAAGTGAAAACTGTACCTTCTCAGAGACCTTTCAGTTCAAAAGAAGTTCAGAGCAATGTATTGGACTGTCATCACCTGAAAACACTTCAGCCTGTTGAGTATAAAACTCTTCAGGGTATACTACATGAAATTGGAGGAACTGGTGCATTTGTTTTCCTGTTTGCTAGGGTAAGGGGGCTGGAGGAGGAGGGTGCATGTATGTGTTCTTCCATATGAAATTTTCCTTGGATCTTGAGTAGAAAATGACATATTCTAGCTGCCTTACTCTAGTCGGCATGGTAGTGTTCTGAATGGTGTGTGGAGAGTAACCAATGTGCATTAGACTAGAGACAGTCAGGTATTCAGACTTCTGGTAATGAAGACGCTGCCTGCTGTAATTTTTACGTTGATAGTGAAATCTGAGGAGAAAATCCTTATTCGTGTTATTGTATTACATAAATTTATTCTAAGTATATGCTGCAGCCTGCTGTAGACTCTATTTGCATCAGTAAAGCAAGTGAACAATAGATCAGCTGTCAGACAATACAGGTATATATGTGTATAACTAAGTGCAGCAGAATTAACAGGTACATAGCAAGGGAACCTGTAGGAACCGAAATTCTGTTCATGTGAGATTTTTTTCTTGTATGTTTTTAGTAAAAATACTATTTGCTTTTTCTTGGGATTCAAGAATTTTAGGAAGCAGAGTGAAGAATGGTCCATGGTCTTCGTCTGTCCAATCGCTTGTCTGTTATGGACAGAATAAAATCTTGGACGCTTTAATGTTTGACACTTCCAAACAGAGATAGTCTAGATCTTCAAGAACCTTAATTTAAAGCTTTCCGTAAACATTTAGGAAACATACTTTTCCAGGGCAAACAACAGAGTTTATTCTTATTAGCGGCTTATGTATTTCATGACCTTGTGACTTTGTAGTATAGCAAGAATTAATTGGTGTCTTCTAAATAAAACTTAAGTAGAACAGATTCCTTTTTCTTAAAAAGGAATTCTTGTAATGGGACTATTATTTTCTTAGCAGATCATAATTTACCACACTAGGAATTATCACTTCAGATATAATATCTGAATGTACACACATAAGCACAAATGAAGGTTATGGACATACCCTCAAAATCTTTAAAATAGATTTAATCCAGAAATTATGATTGAAGACCACAACAAAGTGTTTTTAAGGCTTTTCCTAAATGCTTATTTAAACTGTTTTATTAAATTTGCCTTTTCTTCAGGTTGTAGAGATTAGCAGCTGTGAAGACACTCAAGCTTTAGCACTACAACTTATACTGTCTTTAACGAAATACAATCAACAGAGAATACAGGAGATGGACAATTGTAATGGTTATTCTATGATTCATCGAGTGTTGATCAAACCAAAATGCATTGTTGGATTTTGTATGCTGAAGGTAGAGTGCTCTTTAAGCCTGATATTTTGATCAATGTTAGCACAATTTTAGAAACTTCTCTGTGATTTTAATTGAAGCTGTGTTCACAAAGGCAGAAGAGTGATTTGGAGCAAGTTTGACCTAGGAGTGTTTTGCCTTGAACTAGAAACTCCTGATAGGTAAGGGGAGAAAAAGGAAGCATTGAAAGACCTTGATTTCAGTGGAGATGAGAGGGGTTGAGGAGGTGGAAAGCAACTTTGTCTTTTGAGAGCAAAGATCTTAAAGTAAACTTAAACTTGTAAGCAATTAGTAAAAATATGAGCGCACTTCAAAAAAACTTTGAAAATATTTTCTACTGGTATTCTAAGAATGAAGCCTCTTAAATGCCTTCAGTGGGGTTACTGAACTCAGTTAACCATCTTCAAAGTTGACCAGACAGGTATTTGCCTTTCCTATTAAGAGTTTGATGTTTCTCTAAAGATTTTTTTTATAAATTAGATAGGACAACTGTACTGCTTTGCTTATGATATTAAAAGAAAATTTCCCACTCTTTAAGACTCTCCTCGAAGGATGCTGCAGTGATGAGATTCTCTATATAAATGAAAATGGTCAATTCATGCTTGACACAGATTCTACTGCAGTTATCCAAGATGTTCAGTTGTTAGAAAAGCTGCTGCTTGACTGGAAGATATGGTCTAAAGCAAAGGTAATTACTTTCATTTTTGAAATATTTTAAGTCTAAAAATCAATATTTAAAAAAAAAAATCACAATGAGGTATTACGAGGCCTGAAATTACTATTTCCAGTTAGATGTCGGTAATTACTAACACTTTCTAAAATTAATGGTCCTTATTTTTCTTTGAATAGTTGGTAGTAGCATCAAGCTGCCATTATCAATGATAATGATGTCATTAGTGTATTAAATTCTGTAAATGTAATATATGTAAATGACTTGTTAGTTGGATGGATTAATTTTTTAGGGAAAATTAAGACTGAGGAAGACCTCCTTCCCTCTGGAGTTACACTGTTGAAAATAACCATCCACTGTTAATATAGCAAAGAATATACAAAACTAGTTTTAGACAAGTAGTAATTATTTTGTAGCTTAATCGTTAAAATATGCTTAATTTTGTATGAGCATATCTTTTTCGGATAGTTTCTAGTTCTGACCTGACCATCTACAATCAGGTAGTCTTTTTATTAAGTGCAAAGCTAACTTGACTTGATTATGTTGCCATACTGTTTGTTTTTTTTATTTTCAGTGTGTAGACTCAGAAACACGTTTCTGAAGCCATATTCCTGATCTGTTTTGTTTTTCAGCAAGGTGTTTGGGAAACTCTGTTAGCAGCTCTAGAAATCCTTATCAGAGCTAACCATCACCAACAGATGTTTAACATTAAACAGCTATTGAAAGCTCAAGTGGTCCATCACTTCCTGTTAACTTGTCAGGTGCTGCAGGTACTTTCACTCTGAAATCTACTTTGTGCTTGGCAAATCCTCGGTTTTCCTTGCAGGGCAGGGAGGAAACCAAATGATATGCTGTAAAAAAAAACCCTCCTTCAGTAGACTCTGTCCTCTGTGCTTCCAGACCCCTTTCATCTTTTTCAACAGGCATTGTTGCTGTAAACTGATACAGTTCCCTACTGGCTGCTCTATTGACTGCTGGACAGAGGGGCAAGAGATTTTAACCATCTGGTACTGTTTGAAAACTTAGGCACTAGGTTACTTGCACAATCCATACATGAGTAGGAGCTGAAATGAACTGTGAGTCGTTTATAAAGACCTCAGATGTTTCTTACTAGTACAAGTCGTCATTACTGAAAAACATAGATATTGTGCAAGCAGCACAAACTCTGTCCTGTGTCTCAGCAGAGCTAATGGGACAACCAGTCTGATTCTGAGCACTCCGCTCAATTTTGACCCAGTAGTAGATTCTTCCATGGCGTGGAGATAGCTGTTCTGAAAAGGATTTTGGGGAGTGCTTCAGCCCTTTGACAGACACTTCTTAGGAACATGATTTTGAAATGGTTTCCTGCTTATAGTACCTATGTGTTTGTGAAAATATATATTGTAAACCTTTTTTCTACACTGTATTTTCTATTTTACATGCTGTTTTTATTCTGAGTTTCTTGTTCTTACACATGAAATGCATTTACTGTTTTTTCCCTCTTTTAATGATTTTTTTTAAAGGTCTTAATTTTCATTGCTGTGAATTTTGAATGTCTTCATTGTTTGGGTTTCCCTACTTTTGGAACATGTTAGCAGTATAGTTATTTCTTAAAATTGTACATTAATGTAAATGCCTAGATACAGAACATTGCATAGTATTTTCCCTGTATTTTGCACATGAGTACAAACACTAATATATGTGACTGTCAGGGGAAAAAGTAATTTTTTAGTTAAAAAGACCTTTCAAATTGGCCAACAATGATTTGGCAGTTTGGGGGGAATGATGGAATGGAAGACAAAACTATATAAACTGTTCTCTTAAAATGAAGTTAAATGAGGTTTTTTATCTTTTCGTACAGCAGTCTCAGTTAAGTGTTTGGGAACAAAAAAGAGGTGAACATGAGAAGTTAGAAATAAGTTAATCACCTTACAGGGAGGTTTCCCACAAGTTTCTTGAAGTCGTGTTCTAAAAGCGTTCTTCAGTTATTAGATTTTTTTAAATAGCCATTGTCAAACTATATAGAATGCTTGATCAAGCAGAAATTATAATTATCAATTGAATCTCAAATGTAATGTTTATTAAAATGGCCATTGAAGTGGAAATGTAGAAGACCCAGCGTAGCACTGTTCAGAAAGTTGTTAATATGTTTGCAATGTTAGTATCAGCGACTATTTTAATTTCTCTACAAATACGTAATACAATGCCAGTAAACTACACTTTCAATGGTGATTCGTGTCCTAAGGCTCCAGCATTTCAAGTCAGAATAGTATAGTATGCAAAAGATGTTAATTTTCTAAAAATAAACTTGCGTAACATCTGCAATATTTTGTTTGTGTCTCAATTTTGAGTGTGCTGGACTTGGGTAACATTGAGTTGGTACAGTAGCTCCTCTCAAATTGAAGAATACAGGCTTTAGAAGTAAAGCTTTTTTTCTTGTCTGTTCTACTACAGCATGACAATTTAAAAAAAAAAAAGACAAATTCTGTCAAATTAAAAATACAAACAACTTACAATTGTACTGTTTTTTCCTTTCTAGGAGCATAAAGAAGGGTACCTTGCATCCCTGCCTCGGGAGGTTTGCAGGTCATTTGTGAAAATAATTGAAGAAGTACTTGGATCTCCCCCAGACCTGGAATTGCTGACACTGGTCTTCAATTTCCTCTTAGCAGTTCACCCTCCCACGAATACATATGTCTGTCACAATCCTACGAATTTCTACTTTTCCCTGCACATAGGTAGATATGTCACATTTAACTAGAAATAAACAATAAGATAAAAGTGTAGTCATAAATTAATATCTTAAAAAAAATTCTTTCACTCCCATAAATTACTATTCTATTAATATATTCTTTGCTATATTGTAATAACTATATATAAAAAATTACTGAGCTATTGGGACTTAGTAAAATAAAAGTAGTTTACAGTGTTGAGAGACATAGTTAGACTTTGCTTGACTTGGAGAGCTTTCTTTTGCCTACAGCCATAGATAATCTCTCTGGTGGTGATGTCTAACTTACTTTAAAGCTTGATGCTGCTAAATGGAATGCATAACGTCAGCTGCCTGTTTGGACACATTTGTCTGTAGGCAAATCTTAGAGAATGTCTAACTTGCCTGTAAATGAAGTTTCTTCAGAAATATGTGTATATGGTCCTGTCTCCATCTACTTTCTTGTTTCCTGCTACTGAATTCCTAGAAAAATAAAAGGTCTGAGGAGCATTTTTAGGAAATCAGTTGCACTGTAAGACATCATTGCCAGGCACCGTCAGTGCATTGCATACAAGCTACTAAAGGGACCTTTCAGTATGTGCTTTGAGGGGTGCAGATCTAGGACAACAGCTGTCTTTAGCATATCTGTACTAGAAGATTGCTTTGGAAAAATGAGTGCTATGAGCTTTAAAAATTCTTTCTTCTTTTACAAAATGAGAAACTGGTAGGTGTATAGTTCATGCTTTAATATTAGCATTGTACAACCTTAGCCATAACTTATGTAAACTGGGGAAGCATCATCCAATGTTTTCTCCTTTTGCAGATGCCTGTGTATCTCTGGTTTTAGTGATCAGTTTCAAAGGCAGTACAGTTGGTTTTGTCTGTATCTGTCATCTACTATGAATAGCTATAAAATTCTGAGTAAGAGTAGAACACGCTTTTGGATACTTTGAGCCTTATTAGCTGAACCTGTTTGAGAACAGAACAGTCACCTGATTTTGACATGGCAAAAAGTCAAAGTTATTAGTGGTTGTATGCCTGCAAGCACTATCTTTAGTTACTTTACAAAGGCATAAAGTCTTCAGTGTTCTGAAGTAAATTTTAAAGTATATCATTAAACCAAAAAACTGTTCTCAAGTGCTTTTTCTCAGATGCTCATGAGTCAAGCACTTCTTGTTAGCCTCCAATGATCAGCTTGCAATGTGACCTGGCTACTGTGAGTTTAAATATATCAAGAATGCAAACTTAAAAAGCTTTTATGTAACTTTTCCCTTTTCTTTCTAGATGGCAAAATTTTTCAGGAGAAAGTTGAATCACTTATGTATCTGAGAAATTCCAGCAGTGGTGGGAAATCAATAGAGAGTTCTGCATTTGTGATTACAACTCCAACTGGATTTACAGCTTTACCACTGGAAGGTAAAACAATGCTGGAAAAACTTCAGGACCTTAAGATACATTAAAGACACAGGGTCCTTTGGCAGATGACTAGAGTGCCTTAAAGTGTTACTTTCCCACAGACACTTCTTATAAAACTCCCCCTGCCCTTTGGAGCTTGATGCCTGAACAGCAGAGTAAGAAGGATGGAATTGAACATGCTACCTTAACTGCTCTTCATTCTCAAGTTCAGACAAATTGCCACACTGATGGCTCAGGCAATGAAGTGAACCAGATAGCTGAACAATTTCATTTGTTAAACAGACCTGTTAGAGATGTGTGAGAATGCCATAACTGGGAAATAGTTGAAATAGTGAGCCATAAGCAGCTATCTTATCTGTGCAAAAAGCATTAAGTTGATACTTTTTCTTTGTGCATAACTGTTAGCATCCATCTAAACATAGTATTAAAGTATTAGCATTTAGTTGTATTGAAGGTATATTTACTGTTCCTACATGATAGAGGATGGAAAAGTATATCTTATAAAGAACAACTTTGATACCTTGGTTATATAAATTAAAATTGAATCGTTTTCTAGAAACAATCTTCTTATATAGCACGCTAAACAAGTTGAAGTCTATAAAGATAACTGCTTTAATAGGTTTTGAATTCCTCTGCTATAGATGCTGAAATAGTGGAAGTTGTTAGTTCAAGCTAGAAGGTCTTTTCAGTTGGCATGGTGTCAGTGTGATGCTTTTTGCATCGTTATTGAATTGGATTTTTCATCATACTTTTTACAGATTTGCATAGGCAATCAACAAGTATCACATGTAAACCAAAAGCTAAAACACATAACTTATGCCTAAGCCTTTATTTAAGTTCATTGACAATGAGAAGTAAATTCTAAACAAAAAATGCATAATTTAAGCAAGTTTACTATTACATATAAAATAGGAGTTGAAACCAATTACTGTGATTTCTAATTTAGCTGCTGTGTATTTCAGATCATGTATGACAACTATATTCTGTGTATCACCAATGTAATAGCTCTTACAATTGGTGTCTCATTGCAACTTTGCTTAGGCAAAACAAATTGAGTCTTCAAGCACTACTTCAGTTGAAACAGTGTTAGTTCAAGTGTCTTCTACTAAAAGCAGGGATATGAAGAGCATACCACAGTACTAATTACATATGGAATTAGTAATTCTCCTGTAAGGATTATATATGAAATCTAATTCTTCTAAACAGAGTACTTCTTAATATCAATAGTACCAAACTCTTGTTCTTGAATAAAGATTATTCACGTATACGAGAGGAATACTCAACACAAATTTTTGTGGAAGTAGGTGTTTTGAGTGTTGTGATTCTGAATTTGAATTTCTAAACTTAGATAAAATATTTGAAACTATATGTTTCTTAGGTAACTTGCTACCTGCATGTGGGTTTCAGTTGGTTGCACTACCTGCTATTGTGTGTGCAGGCTTGGCTGTAAGGTTGTTGCAGCTATTGAGATCCTTCTGTTATCTGAAGGCCAGCTTGGTCTGGCTAGGTTTGCACATGTATGTGTAAAAGTATATATTTTAATTTTTGTTTTTTTGTTTTTAAATGAGAGATTTATATAAAATATTCCTGATGCATCATCATTGCATTAGTACTAACCAGTACATAGTTTTCAAAATACTTCTGAATGAGTAAAGGCTTCTTTTCTTAGACTAACAGAAAGCTTCCTCTCCCAGTCTGATATGCAGACTTTCCCTCTTAAAAATATGTTTTATGAAAGGCATCTGTAATGGGCTGTGAAAACTTGACTGTTTCAGGTCAAAATGTACCATATTAAATAAAATATGCAGTAATTTGTTATAAATCTGAAGTACACGTAAAGCCTTAGTGCAAAACGGTTGGAGTATAGTGTTTCAGTGTCCACTGAAACGTGTTGGCAGATTGGACCTCTTACACAAGAGCTCCAAGTAGAGCAACCTGCTGTATTTGACCCTGCTTTGAGCAAGGAGGTTGGGCTAGATGATCACCAGAAGTGCCTTCCACCCTTTATGATTCTGTACAAAATCCTGCTGAGAGGATCATAATGAAAATCCAGAAACTCCAGTACTTATATAAAATTTTGCATTTGATGTATCGTTCAGGTTTGTTTGACTTGCTAAATATATGGCTATGTAATAGTTGACTATTTCTACTTGATTGGCCAAATCTGAGCTATGCCAGGTGTTGAATCAGTTTTGCCACATAAAATTAGCTTGGGCCATCACTGTGTTAAATGTATGTAGAGTGTAACACTAAGGGAAAAGCCTGTTTCTAGTGCAAAAGACATGCTAAAGATATCCTTATTTCTCTAGAGGACAGTTCCAGGACTAGTGTACAGCAGAAGATAAGCACTGAGGCACCTAAAAGGCTTTGCAGAAGCTTACCAGCATCTCCTACTTCCTCACCTCAAGTTCATCGAAAAAGACTAACTGAAAGAATGGGAAGGAGCATTGATGACCTGCAGATTATTGGCAAGTGCGACTACATTGATCTCCAGGGTAGAATTGGTTTTGTAGGAAGTTCTGAAACTGTAAAGAGAGTACAAGAAGAACTCTTTCTTAGCAGCTGTGAGTCTGCAAAGACAGTTTGTGACTCAGAGTTAACATCTGCTGAAACATTTGAAGATATTGAAAAAGAGGAAGAGTTATCTGAAAATGCATTTGAAAGTAAAGAAGCAGATGCAGATCTGAAATGTAATGAAGGTGGTGGTGCTGCAGCTGAGCCATCGCTACATCGTCCAGACAATCTGAAAGGACTGCCCTCACTTCAGAAGAGTCAGAGTAATTTTGCAGGGTTGGGCTTAGCATTTTCTGTTCATGGAGGATCATCAGCCATTGGTCGCTGGCCAAGCTTTGCTGACAAGAGTGTACTTCCTGAAGACTGGGAGAGTCTTGCTTTTTCTTCAGCTAATGAGAATACCCAAAAAACATCTGAAAGCCCTGATGATAGGTAAGCAGATAAACAAAAGAAGAAATTAGCAGTAGCTCAGTATATGAGCTTTAATTTCACAGTTCTTGGTCTTGATTACTATTCTACAAAAATTGGAAGCCTGTAAATTAAGGACATGTTTTCAGTGGTAGGAGTGGGAGCTTGTTATGCTAGATTACAAAAAAATCTCAAGTAGTTCTGGTCAGATTATCCTTTTTGCTATCTGCCATCCAAAAATAAGTGTTAATGAAGAGTGGCAATGGTATTGAGGAAATATTTGCCAGATTTCCTTCTCCTCCCTGCCCAAGAGTACCTAACAATTATGCTTTTTCTAATGTTTCCCTTTGTAGACAATAAATTGTGTTAAAACATATTCCTCTGGTTTCAGATGTACAGAAGACTGTCTTGTGCTTATCTGTTGTGGATTATATGACCTCTTGCGTGGAGTTCTCCTAATCCTACCAGATATGATGCTAGAAGATGTGATGGACAAACTTATCCAACCTGATTATCTTATAGTTCTTGTGAACCACCCATCACCTCTCATACAACAAGGCGTCATTAAAGTAGGCCTATATAAAATGTGTTCAGCTAAAAAGTTGTGACCTAGCTTAGCTAACATGTTGGAAACATGAAATTTTGTTAATATTTTTGTAACTTTGTTTTTTTCTAGTTTTCTAGGTTTACTTCTGAATTTTCAGATGTTTCCACCCCCATAGATTCAAACAACACAAACATAGAGTCTTTCAATAGATAAATATAGTCTGTGATCTAAGCCAGAGGGCCTAGGAGTATGTGACAGCATTACTGATGTTAAATGGAAGCAACAATGCACAAAAAGCTGGTGACCATCTCTTCAACATGAAACCTAGATCCACTGTGTTAAACTGAGGTGCAAGCAAAGCTTTAACTTCTGACACGGTTGACTTTCAGTTATTCTGGGGAGTCATCCACACATTTGTGACCTGAACATGGACTTGAGGCTTCAAAATGTTTTCAGAGATTTTTGTAGTATTGACAAAGACAATGTTCCTGGATGATAACATTATGTAGATAAAAAACTTTGAGTAGATTTGTATTTTAATTTGAAGAAGAATAAGATTATGTGGCTTTACTAACAAAATGATCCAAAAAATTGTGCATGTACTTTTATACACACAGAAGTGTAGGATTTAACAAGTATGAAAAGTTGGAATGTATTTATGCATTCTGTAACTGTTATGTGTGTGATTTCATTCCACCCCCCCCCAAACTTGACTTAAAACCTAAGAGTCTTCAGATTAGAAGGATAAAGTCAGCTGGTGGCAAGGGCAGTGTAGATTGCAGTTGCAATAGTGCAATTGATGTTTTTAATCTGCAATTTTAAAAATTTTTATTTCAAGCTGTTCAAATCAGATAAAAATTTAATTTTCAAGGCAATTATATTAAACATTTAAATCTTACATCATAATTATGTGTTTATTTTTAGTTGTTGGATGCCTATTTCAACAGAGCAAGGAGGGAGCAGAAGGAGAAATTCTTAAAGAATCGTGGCTTCTCCTTGCTGGCCAACCAGCTGTACCTTCACCAGGGGACTCAAGAAGTTGTGGAGTGCTTTTTGGAAATGCTCTTTGGCCGCTCTGTTGGCTTGGATGAAGAGTAAGTAATGCTTTGCTTTTACATCCTGTAACTTAATATTTGAACTACAAGCAGTGCACTTTGCTGCTGGAAGCAAGGATGTGATAGCTTTCTAATTTCTATTCTCTTCCTAGTAGTCAACAACCTTAAATTCCTTCAAAACTGTTTTGAAATATTTTGCTTCTAGTTTTAACATTTAAATGTTAAACTATAAGCAACTTCATCTGATGGGTGTTGTCAGCTGGGATCTTCTAAACCCTCAGCTCTTCTGAGGGCCTCAGAAGCCTTTGCACTTTAAATGTCGTGTAATCAGTTTAACTCTTCCTGTTCTTTCTGATCCTGCATGAAACTGATTTATATCCTTAGAAGTTTTAAGGAGTAGTCACTAGACTTATGCTACTTATCCCACAGATACACCATTTCCTTGAACCAAAGAGTCACCTCATATTGATGGGAAAGGAGATTACCTTTAAGCAGACAATTATCTAAGTAAATTATTTTTAGAATTAGTATGACTGTTTAATGATTGTGCAGGGAGAACCTTTATCTAACTGTAGTCAGCAGTGCAAAAAGCTCCTTCTCAGCTCCTGTCTCTGCAGGATTAGTAGCCAAATTACTTCTTGCCTGTTGGCCTGCTCTTCAGCGCCCCTCCCCCAATATTCTTATTTAATTGCAAGACCTAAACCTGGCTGCTTAACTAGCCCCAAAGCAGAGAGCTCAGGATTGATCATGGGGCTGAAAATGTAACTCTTATGGCTCAGATTCTTTTAGGATTATGTATAGTAGTTGTGTGATATGCTGATAACCTTAGAATAGTAATCCAATTTATTAATGCACAAGTAATACAAGGTGTGAGGCACTATTCCAAGTTCTACAATCACAATGAGCCAGAAGTTGTCAAACCTGCTGTCAGTCAGTATATTATATTGATGCCAGGCTGTATCTGGTTTCTTGATACTGTGTCAGTTGTAATATGTAGTACTGGAAAGATGATGAGTCATATTTTTCTACACTGATTAAAAAAACCCTCTGTTTTAATGAAATCTATATTGTAGACGGTAGGTAGCTGAAGCTTCAGATACACTTTTTAGACACTTTATTTCCCTATGGCTCTTTGAAGTGTTTATTTTGCTCTTCTTTCCTTTGGTAGACAGGCATTGTTCCTACAATGAAATGTAGGAAGTTGTCGTCTACATCTTTGTCAAAATACTGGCATAGACTGGTATTCCGGTTGCATATACTAGTTGCATATACCAGGTTGCTATTTTAAGGATGTCTCTTCTTTATGCTTATTTTAATAGATTTGATCTGGAAGATGTCAAGAATGTTGGACTCTTTCAAAAATGGTGTGTCATTCCTGTTCTGGGTCTTGTAGAGAACTCGCTATATGATAATGTTCTTCTGCATAAGTGCTTCTGTCTCCTGCTGCAAATCATAAATTCCTGCTCAAAAGTTGCAGACCTGCTGCTTGATAATGGTTTGCTCTATGTGTTATGTAATACACTGGCTGCTCTCAACGGACTGGAAACAAAGTGAGTATTCTATCAGTTGCTATAAAACAGCTCGGGCACAGCCTTAAGCCTAGCAAAAATTACTGTGTTGCATTTGTTCTGCTTTCTAAAATGATCAGAGAACATGTATGAAATAACACTGGTTTTGAGGTTTTTGGCTTTAATTATATGTGTAAGTGAAAGTTAATGTTTAGCTCTTCAGTCAAGCAATGGAATACACTGGATATAAAATGTTCTTTCTGTACCTTTAAGTTTTTAAGTGAAACAACATTTTGAAATGCGAGTTTGTCACATCGTGTACACTTTGCATGCATTTCCTAATAATACTCACCTGAATAGTAAGAAAAGGGCCCAGGAGATGGTAGCATTATACTGAATCTGTAGCCAATGTCAGAGCTGCAGGAAAAGTCTGTCCTGTGCTGCCTGTGATTTAATATTTGAGATTTTGAGTAACTTGAATGACTTCATTAATTACAAACATTCTGTACTTTAAGAAAGATTACACAGTGAAGGAGAGGTGTATTTTTGTTAATTTATTTCATTAATTGGTATCCTGAAGAAATAGACAGATTTTCTTTTTACCCCAGTATAGTTTTAATTCAGTATGGCTACAAAATTACATTATCCAATTTTTTTTTGAGAAATACAGGATTTCAGCTGTGATCTTTAGCTTAAAAATCTGATAATAATACATTATTGCTTTTCAAATACAATTGTTATCTTAATGTCAGAATGTGTCAAAGATTTGCAGACATCCAATCTGCAAAAGTTAACACAAAAGAGCTGTGTTTAGTTACAATTTCCTAGCCTTTAGCAGTAGCATTTTTCTATGAAGTACAATATATACTGTTAGGTAGGGTTGGCAAGGGGAATAGTAATGGGTCTTTGTTACAGGTTACAATCTACTAGAATTGTCATGTTTCTGGTAACTACAACTTTGTTTGCAGCATTCCCTTGAATGACTACAAGTTACTTGCATGCGATATACAACAGCTGCTGGTAGCAGTTGCAATTCATGCCTGCAGCTCCTCAGGTTCTCAATATTTTCGTGTTATTGAAGACCTCATTGTGCTGCTGGGTCATCTTCAAAATAGTAAAAATGCAAGGATGCAAAGTAAGTTATCTGCTTATTTTTGGGGTCACGGGACTGGAGAAGTAAATCCCTTCCCCATTGATTTTTTTTTTTTTTCGTTTGTTTAATATTCCTGCTGAGGGAGAAGGGGGAGTTTTCTGGTGACAGATCTTCTTTCTCTTCTAAGTGGTTCTCAAAGTAGTATTTTCCTCAGGAGCCTGCCTTGTGGTAAAGAATTGTGTACTGCTAATCTGAACAAACAGTGACTGTAAAAGTTCATTAAGGGTATTTAAATGGAAATGTTGTATACAGTTTCATTTAGCTTATTTCAGAGTAATCAAATTCAATGGCTCTTCAATGAGAACTCACTTGTGTACTGTCTGTATCTGTGGAATAGCGAAGTAACTTTCTACGTGACTTCCTTGTAAAGAAAGAATGTCATGTGTCCTTTTATGTCCCTCTGTAGATATGGCAGTTGTTCTACAGCTAAGAGTTCTTCAAGCAGCTATTGAGTTAATAAAAACTACAGCAAACCAAGATGCTCAGGAGCAGGCCAGTTCAGTCCCATCACCATCTCCACCACATCGGGCAATGTTTCAAAAGCGTAAAGGCATTGCTGGTGAGTAGCAAAAGTGCAGTATTCTTGTACTTTCTCCTGTATATATTACTTTCAAACTGCAATTTCAGTGATACAACAAATGAGGTCTGTCACTTTGCTTTTTCTCTGAATTGGCTTTATAAATCAATATATATTAGAATAGTGTAGCCTGTACCCATTTTGAACTTGTGGAATTTTTGTATTAGGAGGCAGTGGAGTATGAAAACGAAACCTCAGTCACCTTATTCTCACTGCAGTGTCTAAAGCCAGATATTATTACCTTCTTTTGAGATTCTCTTCAATTCAAAGTTGCTTAGTAAAGATGTTTTAAAAGTACTTCGTAGTGGTTTTGATAGCCAACTTCACCACAGTAAGGAAATACCAAAATAAAGTTAGTGCTGGTAACTTTGACATGGCTCTGATGTGGGGATTGCTTTGTTACACAACTTTTAATTGGTGATCATACTGAAGTAAATACCTGGCGCTCCAAATTAATAGTTGGGAGGGCAAGATGCGTAGATTCCACTGTGGTTGTACTTGTAAAATATTTGTGCAGTTCTAGCTTTATCAGTAGTATTTTTCTCTGTATTTGATAGCTTGTGAATCGTTTTGTAAAGGTTTTGGAGTCTTCTGGCTGGAAATTGATTTTGTATATCTCACATAAATGAAGCTGCATTTAAGACTTTGTAGAAGATATAACTTAACTTGATATGTATTTGAGTTGTTTAAAACACCAAAACAAACCGCTGACTATGTTTCTCTCGATATCGTCAGCTTTCGTAGGCCTCTCTCCATCAGCCTAGTAAATGCAGTGATAATATTTTTATATTAGTGAATCTGGTAAGGCACTAAAGATAAATAAAATATATAGTTATTTCTGAAAGAAGCAAATACAGTTAAGGTCCACCAGTTAATTTCAATAAAATTTTAAGAAATATTATAAGAAATATTATAAGTTTGAAATACTACTACTATCAAAACTAGTAGCAACAGGTATGGTACAAAATGTGTTTAAGCTGTTAATGTAACTGACTCCTCATTTGTGCTGATATAGCTAGTTTCTGATATGCAATAATTTTTTGTTGTATAATTAATTTTTAATCCTTTAAAAACAGAAGAATAACTTTTAGAATCTGCTTTACATAAAAATATGCAAGCTGTACAATAAATCTGATCTTGAGACTAAATCGTATCACTTGAATTTTATATATTCAAATAGAAAAACTCTTGAAAGAGAGACAAACACTCAAATGATGCTTATATTCCTTCAATATTAATGTATTTCAAATTTTTTGTTTCTTTAAATGATGTGAACGCTTTGGATGAAAGCAGTTGCTGAGTGCTTAGTTTTTTGTGCATTGTAGTAGGATGCTATTAATGCTTCTCCATTTAAAGGCTCCAGAAAGTTTTCACTTGCTCAGTCTGATGCTCTACTGATGAAAATGCGCTCACTAGCAAGTGAAGAATTCAACATGATGATGCAGCGGAGAATGAGCCAAGAAAATCCCATCCAAGCCACTGAGACGGAGTTTGTGCAGAGGTTACAGAGGCTAACTGTTCTAGCTGTTAACAGGCTCATTTATTTAGGTAGGGTTTCTTTTTGCTAATTTCTGTTTTGATAGAGCTAGTATAGTGCTGTATGAAAAATGGATTCTTGCTTTGAGTGTTGAAGTGTTTGAGAAGAAAATAATACCGTACTGGTTTAATGGATTTAATCTTAAAACATCGTTCTGCCAGTGATTTGTCTCACAGTATTATGTAACTGACAATCTGGATACAGTTTTTTATCTGAATGAACTGAACAAGTTATTTTAATTCTGCGTTAGTCCATTCATGTGTTAACAGCCTGAATTATTACCTGAAGATTTAACTCTGCCAAAGGGAGCATCTGCTCTCTTAAATGCATGCATTTGCACGTTTCTGTGAAATGGCTACATTTGTTAGGAAGACTTCATGACTTTGGGGGCTAGTTCAAATTCCACAGAAGCAAGAGAACCAGTTTAACATGTGGGACAAAGAATTAAAATGGCTCTGTGATTAACTGTAAATGCTGAATAAATTGGTTCATGAGGGAATTGAAATAAGGAATACTTTGAGATTTAAAATAAAGTATGGTAAGTATAGTAGTAAAGGCAATACTTGATTTAATGCCAAATAAAGGATCATAGGATTATCTTGCTTGAGATGGTACTCATCAATATGTGCCTCTTAAATTTTAAGCATCTACTGAAGAGTGCCTTGATGTACTGGGTATAACAGAAACCACAAGTCAAAGCAGACTTGCAGCATCCCAGCTGGAAGTTCCTGAAGAGGAAGGCCAGCAAGAACTGTCTAACAGAACAAATCCTTTTCTTAAAGAAATGTTCAAAATGTTGGTGGAAGGAATCAAAGTATCCATTGTAAGTAATTAGATGTGTCCACATTAAAGTATATTTCATAAGGTTCCTTTATTAGGAACTTTTTATGCATGAAGTCTTCTGTCCATAAATGCTTTTCTCACTGCCTTTCTCAATTCAGCTGTGGCATTAAAAACCCTCTTCAGCTTCTCAGTTATTCTGCAGTTGTAAAATAATAAATGTATCTGTTCTGAATTTTACCTTAACATTGAGCAAAATTCTACTTCTCGAACAAGCACGCAAAAGTTAAATAAGCATCTGTATTCTGTGTCCGTAATTTTGCTTTGCCTCCTAAACCTCAAAGGTTTAGGTTTGGTGCCTATAAAACAAGGCCTGCTGTGCATCCACAGATGATGGAGAGTTTGAGCAATTTGTGTCTATAATAGTTATTAAAGTTGGTGATGTAATCGGGGAGGGAAACTCTCTTTTTTTTTTTTTTTTAATTGTTGCCAAAGGGCAAGTGTTTTCTTTTCTAGCATACAGGTGTTAGCTTGTCAAGCTTTCCAAGATGATCAGGTTTTGCTTGGGTAATTTGAAATGGTTTTACTTAAACGGTAAACTTTACTTACTGCTTCTTGCCTCTGTATTTCTCTTAGGTGATCTTTATAAAAAGTAGCTCAACCTAATTTTCTTTCTAGCTCTGGAAAATTAAGTTTGCTAGGTCTGTTATCTCTCCATCATGCCATACTTGTAATACTTTTCAAGGATGGCAGGTTGCTTTTTGTGAGCACAAGCACCTCAATCCAATGTCTGGTTTCTAATCTTTTGAGGTAATCCATTCAGAAACTAGTGATTAATGTAGACAGGCAATTCATTAAAATAAGCAACCCAAATAAACTTTTTTTTCCCAACTGTCTACATCACAATTTTCACTTTTTGGATTGTTGTATAGTCCCTCTAACTGAATATCCAATTTAGCTAGGAGTTGCATTCCTAATATTGGCAGATTGAGGGGGAAGAAATGCTCATTTTATTAGAATGAACAAACCCTTCTTCCATTTCTAGTTGAATACCTTCTAAATCACAATAATAATCAGTAAACTAAAATTAAACTCTTTATTTTCGTAGAGAAGTCTGTGTTGTCTTACATTTTGATCATATTAACTGTGTTTTTGTAATGTGAAAAATTTGGTAAAAGAAAGTCCTAACCCTGCAGTATTTAAAAAATTGTCTGTTGTACTTAGGGCACCAGCAGAATGAGCACACCGAAGCAGCAGTGGAAGAGAATCCTCTTGTCATGTAAGGACACGTTCCGTACGCAACTTGGGAGGCTTCTTGTGCACAACTTGTCTCCATCAAGGCCACTGCAAGAGAGAAGGCAGGCTTTGGAGATGGTACATGAAGTAAACCATCAAGAGATTATGCGGGACTGTCTTAGCCCAAATTTGCAAGTAAGCTCAAGAGTGAGAGAAGTCTGTAAAACTTGTATTCAATGTTTTTGTTTAAATTTTACAATTATTTAGAACACTGTGTGGCTAAAGATGTTCACAAAGCTGTCATACAAAATGCCTGTGTGTACTTCTGCAATTGCTATATTATCCTGAGGGCAGATAGTTTTGTAAGAGGCAAGATAGGATTATGTCTGGGTACGTTGACTCTGTAGCACATCAAACATCACATCTCCTGTGTAGTGCAGAAACAAAAGGTGGTACTAGTTTTAATGTGAAGAATTTTACTGAGGGTGCTAGAAGTTAAGGTACCCTGAAAAAGCAGATTAATGAAGGAATTATCCTTGCCTTGGAACTCTAACTGCAGACTTCCTGAAACTTGTAACAACTGATTACCACTAGATTTTTAAGAGGCAGTCAGTCCTCAATCAAAGCAGTACTCTATCTTTTCTTATTTAGCCTTTATTAATTCTTAACATGGGGTTGAATATTCTATGTTCTTAACTCAAATAGCTGAACAGTTTCTCCCTGCTTTTCTGGGTCTGTCAGGAAAAAGCTTTTTTGATTGTACTCTATGTTCATGCAAGCTTGAGAGAAAGCATTTCTTAGAGCCATGATTGGGTGGGAGTATTGATATTTGAGATCATCAGGAACTGCAAGAATGAAATAAATGATGTAAGACTTGCCACAGTTTGAGTCACTGTACACTAAGGAGTGGAAGTACTTACTGGATGAACCTATGACTTAACACATTTCTGATCACATATACATTATTCAGTTAAATTAACACTTTTACCAGTAAGCAAAGAGCTGATACGCTAGCAATGGCTTCTTTGGGGAGTGTCATGTTGAGTGCATTTATGGCCTGTGCCTGCTTAACTTCACTATCTGACAGCTCTGATTTTGATTAATCAAACAAGGTGTAGCATTCTTGGCAGGCAAAATTAGGAGTCTGTGGCACATTATTTCCTTGATGTATGAACAAGGCTGCAGGGGCTGAGTATTTGGAAAAGAAACTTAGCTTTCCTGTAAGCTGTTTGAAAAGTCACAAGGTGCTGGGGGAAGTTTTGTCATGTGGAGGATTAAATTCAGCATGTTTCTAGTTTTGTAGAAGTTTTTATCTTCAAACATTAAAGCAGCCGTTTTCTTTAAATCACAGAAAAATTAGTAGAAGATATGTCCAGGCTGACTAGAAAAGGGAATAAAGTTGAAAGAAAAAACTGCTCAGTGTTGTATTGTGGAAATGAGAATGGCCATACATCTTTTTTCCCCTCTTTCCTTCTTTTCATCTTCTAGCATGGACCTAAATTAGTGCTCTATTTATATGAGTTAATGCACAATCACAGTGATGAAATGACCAAAGAACAAAAAAGAGCAGCAGGAGACTTTGTGAATACATTAAAATGTTGTGGCTATAAGTGCATTCCCTTGAGCCCACGACCAAAACCAGATCTACTAAAAGCTTTGAAAGAGGTTTGTGAATAAAAACTTTACTTCAAAAACTGGGTGTATTTGAGATAATTGTCTGTTATGTGGGGTCAGAGTTTTACTGCAGATAGCAGTTTTGTTTGCTTGGTGCATGGCTGATGCTTTTGGGGATTCTCTTTGGGTTCTGAATATTTCTGTCACATATTCAATGCTTCACAACAAGCTGACATGTTAATGCTTCTTGGTTAAGCATAGTACTTAACCCAGGCAAACGTGAGAGTTCATATTAAACTACTAGTATCTCTCATGGTCAGGAAAAAAAAATTTATGGTTCCTTGCAAAAAATATAAAATTATATCTAAATATTATAAAACTACAGTAACTGAAAGGAAGTCTTGATGGTTTTAAGTGCTGTGAAGATACCAGTTGAACAGTTTTGTCAGTCTTCCTTTTTTAAATTGGCATATCCTTTAGCCTGTTCTTCTTTTGTCCATCTGAAAAAAAAAAATAATGTAGAAAACTTCCATTCAGGATCAGAAGAAATACGAGATGGAAGAAGGTGTAAACAAAGCTGCTTGGGAGAAGACAATGGCTAATAATAGGCAAAAGTAAGTGCCTGCAAGGACTCTGTAAGAATGTACTCTGTTCAGCATACCCCATTGCAAAATTGCCTATATGACTATTATAGATGTTTTTTCAAATTAGTAGCACTGCTAGCTTTCATTTTTTTATTTTACCATTATAAAACCAGTTTGATTGTAGGGATATGCATTTTGATAGGTTGTGTAATAAATGGCATTGTGTGAATTTCAGAATACTGTACCATTTTATGCACATTTTTCATCTCACCCTTAGTTTTACAGCTGTTGTACCTGTCCAATCACCTCTCTGGTTGCTGTGGTCTGGGCAACTAAATGTAAGGCAAATGTCCCTGCAACTAACCCTGATCTTCAATGAATAAAATATCATTATATTCAGCATAGTATCTGAACACTTTTGTGAGCTACGTGGACTGCTGCTACTTGGTGTAATGTAAATTTTGGTAGCTTGTGGTAGATTAAGAGGTTCTTTCCATTAATTTACATTTCAGGCTTTGCCATAAAAATCGGATCTGAGATGCACACACAACATACTTCAATGTAGGCAGCTGTAGTGGCTGTACAGGTCAGCTTAGTCAAGTCTGTCCCAATAAGTGATAAGACTTTACTGTGGTGAATAACTGAAGAGATTTGAGCACTGATAAATTTCTGTTCTTACTTCAGATTTTAATTGTAATGAGTATACATTAATTAGTGAAGCACGCTGATATGTAGCCATTTATTTTCTGATTGGCTTGTTGTGTTTTTGGCCACAAGTAACAGCTTTTGTGAAGGCTAAGAAGTAAAAGGTAATTATGACTCTCATGAAAATCAGATAGGCTAAGTTGCTCTGCATCTGCTGTAACAGGAACTATGGATATCTACTGCCAAACTGATTGGTTTTTGGAGGGATTTTTGGTGTCTTGCCTTCCCTTTTCAGTGTGTTTATTTGACATTTTAAAACACAACTCTTTTTCCTCAGTCTCTTTCAACGTCTGGATACAAAATCTAAAGACATTTCTAAAATAGCTGGAGACATCACACAAGCTGTGTCTCTGTCACAAGGAATGGAAAGGAAGAAAGTCATCCAGCACATCAGGGGAATGTATAAGGCAGAGCTAAGTGCCAGCAGACATTGGCAGGAACTTGTTCAGCAGCTTACCCATGATCGGTAAGTTGTTCTGTTATCTCAGTGAAAAAGCAAGAGACGCACAATGCCTGATATGTGCTTCTCATTCTGCTTAGAGGCACATGAAATGTAGATGATATTAAAATTAGAATTACTTACTTTTGCTAATCATCTGATGGTTAAAGACTTGTAAAATACTTGATTTATTCTTTTGTTTTTTAGGACGAGTAGCAGAGTAGCAAGTAGTATTTCTATGTCATTTAGACAGGTTTTTTGTCAGATACGTTTTGCTGTGCCTAATAGAAGGAAGAACGTCTTCGTATATTGCATTACATTGATGGAGTAACAAAACATTTCTGAGTAATGTCATTCACATTAGCATCCAGATACTGTGTTTGCTAATCTGCATAGAAAAAAAGATGTTAGGTATTGACAAGAAACCACACAAAGATATTTTTACCACTGCAGAACTAGTATTATGTCGTGTTTGCAGCAACTGAGGTTTCAAAATGAAGTATTGGATGCATTGTATTGCTGCTTTCATCAGAATTAGTAACTTCAAGAGCAGTCTTACAGTAGTAGCTCATAAGTAGTCAGTCAGTGAGATGACTTATGAAAATAAACTACAGAATTCAGTCTTCTGATACTTTTTCAGAAATAATTGCCCAGTGTCCTACTGTGAAACTTCTGCCTTTCTACTATTTAAAGAAAAACAGAATGAATAAGCATACATACTGCCTCTGCTGCCAAACTCTAACATATTTTGGTTGTTTATTTTTTTTCAGAGCACTCTGGTATGACCCCGTCTATTACCCAACTTCTTGGCAACTGGATCCAACAGAGGGCCCAAACAGAGAGAGGCGCCGCTTGCAGAGGTGCTACCTAACTATTCCAAACAAGTACCTTCTCCCAGACAGGCAGAAGCAGGAAGGTAATTATAACATCATCTAGGATTATATCTGAGTTGTACTGACTACTGGTGCCTTATTATTTGTGGGTTTTTTATAGGTGTAATAAAAACTCCATTATCTTATCTATTTGAAGACAAAACACATTCTTCTCATTCTTCTACTGTAAAGGACAAAGCTGCGAGTGAACATATAAGGTAGGGTTTGGGTAACACCTCCCTTTCCCACCTTCTCCCATTCCAGTGAAATGGTTCTCACTTTTTTTTTTCTAAATAAACATTAAAAAAAAATAAAGTGAGATAAGAGAAAAATGTCAAAAATGGTAGGCTTTTTGCTATATTCATAAGCAAAAGATCAGAGCTACCAACATGTACATTTTCTCCATGACTTCAAAAGTCAGTAAAAGTAAATACCATCTGGTGTGATATGGGGATGGGACTTCTGTGGGATAACCTGATGGATTTCTTTACTTATTCATCACTTAGATACCTAAGACAAGCAGTGCTGCTAGATCTGGTAGGTCTTTCCATCAGTGTTCAAAAGCAAATTGCGTTTTCATCCTTTCTACTTCTACCATTGTGTTACTCAACTCTGCAGTTGTGTCAATTTACCACCTATTACAGGCACTAATACTGCCTAAAATAACCGCAGAGAACACACAAAGAAATAAACGCAAATACACTAGTGTTCTATTTTCCTTCCTTGTGATTTGAACCATTAAATTCATGGTGTTGAAAAGTCTGTCTTCAACTGTAGCCTTTGAGGCTGTTAGTTTTAGGTGTGTGCCAAAAGGTACGTAAAATCCATAAGCAATAATACGCTTCGAAATATTTCAGAGTTAATCGAAGATGTATAAGTGTAGCACCTTCTAGAGAGACTGCTGGTGAACTGTTGCTAGGTAAGTAGAATTTTCAGTCCTCATAAATATCTCTTTTGTATAAGATTCTGCTGTATATATAAACTTGGCTGATTTCTTTTAAAGTAATTGAGCTGTTGCCTGGCTTCTTATGGATTATATGGATTACTTTATAGATCAGTTTTGCCTTTCTTTCCTACTGTTTGCATGATTGCCATTTGCACTGTAGTGAAGTTTTAAAGCTGCAGACCACTTGCTAAAAGATGTGGAATGACAGATTCTGTTTCTGTCAAGCACTTTCTTGCCCAGGTACTACTCTTGTTTATATAATGCTAAGATGCATTATACAAATAGTAGTTTTAGTGACTATTTTTTCCTGCAGGAAAATGTGGCATGTATTTTGTTGAAGACAATGCTTCAGACACAATTGAAAATTCAGTAAGTACTACAGTGTATTGTCCAGCTTTAATTTTTCCAAACTATGACTATGAATAGCTTTTGTCTACTGCCACCAAGATTGCCGGAGTACTAGAGTTAAAGCTCTCTGGATAAGGCCAGGCAAACTGATTGGTTTGGGTTCAGTGTTGCTTCTGTTGCCCCTGGCTGTGGAATGGGTGGTCATAGCAGAAAACAGGAAGGATGTTGGCTTGGGGCTGGGAGAGAATGAGGAGGAGGTGATGTGGGGAGGCCTCTGCACCTTGCTCCGAGTTCATCAGTGTAAGTGTGCAGAGCTTGCTTTGGTCTGCATCTGAGAACTTGCATTACTGGAAGCTGGAGCACTAATAAGTACAGAAACTCAGGAGTGTAGGAATTGTGGTGTACTCCACAGCATCTGATTCTTGACTTTTCCATTATATGGGATGTTCTAGCTCCCCCTTATCCTATACAA
Source organism: Balearica regulorum gibbericeps (assembly GCF_011004875.1). Taxonomy (NCBI): domain Eukaryota; kingdom Metazoa; phylum Chordata; class Aves; order Gruiformes; family Gruidae; genus Balearica; species Balearica regulorum. The sequence continues at coordinate 83,499,155 of NC_046186.1, read as the reverse complement.
GAGAGGACTGTTTCATGGAGGAAACTGGAACTGACCTTATTCTTCTGATTTACAAAGGCTCTGATATATTATTTAAGTTTATATGTATAGCAGACATTAAAAAAAAAAAAACCAACCAAACAACCAAGATATGGGCTATACTGCTGAAAGCTTTAAACTATTTTCAGGGAGCTCTTCCTTGCATCCACAAAGCTCCTGTGGTTTAAGATGTTACCATCTGTTTTGCTACTTTGTCCTTCATAGAACTGTGAGAATTAGGATTCATGGCAAAGCTTTGCTTGCTCTGGTTGGCTGGCCAATATTTTGGCTTAAGAGCCAGTGGAAATATGGCAGTGTGCGCTAGTGTTGGATAGGGAACTGGAGCAGCTGAGGAGCATGCACGATGTTCTGCCCACTGCCTTGAGGAGAGTGGAGGATGGGAAATGTATATGAAGAAAATCACAACAATGTCTTAAAGCATTGCAGCAAAATCAGTTTGCCTTACAATATGCTGTATGGGTATAAACCAGCCACATTGAAGGGTTTCTTGTTTGGAAAATCTAGTTTTTAAAATAACTTTCATTTGCAAATTCTTCAGAGTTTTCATGGAGAAACTGAACCGGCATCATTTTCTTGGACCTATGAGGAAATTAAGGAAGTTCATAAGCGCTGGTGGCAGTTAAGAGACAATGCTGTGGAAATATTTCTAACAAATGGCAGAACTTTACTCTTGGCTTTTGATAATACAAAGGTAATGTGGCACTGATGCATGATAATATATCAAAGTGTTTTGCTGTGTCTTCATAACATGTACATTCATGTATTAGTTTTTAAGGAGACCTGTTGCATGGGCTAATCACATTCTGCCTAATACCTTTGAAAAAAACTTTGCTCAGCTGGACTTCTAAACAGACACGATCATGTTGTAAAACACATCTCTGATGTATTAAGAGACTAAAGAATTTTAGTAATACTAAACATTATTCCATTACATCATATAGCTGGAAATTTATAAAATGAGAGAAACTTACTAAGTCTTGGTAGTTTGAAGCTTTTTAAATTATATGATTAAATCTATGATATTTTCTTCTAGGTCCGCGATGATGTGTACCACAACATCTTAACTAACAATTTGCCTAACCTTTTGGAATATGGAAACATTACTGCTTTGACCCACCTGTGGTGCACAGGACAGATTACTAACTTTGAGTATCTGACTCATTTAAACAAACATGCGGGCCGTTCCTTCAATGATCTCATGCAATATCCAGTATTTCCTTTTATCCTTTCTGACTACACCAATGAAACGCTGGACCTAAATGATCAATCAATATATAGGTAATATGAAATGTTTGAAACTGGGTATTTCCAAATACTTGAACTGATCATCCAGTATAGCTTTTTAACTTGTTTGTACTAAACAGCACACATACATGAATGGAACTGTTCAGGGACAAGCCTCATCCGTAATAACTTGGGCATTTTACAATAAGTGTCTGCTTCACCTCAGATGTTTAAACAAAATGCCTAGTATTATGAGTGTGTATATTCAAAGGATGCTGTGAATTGGACTT